>NC_082656.1:52172170-52505503 GCF_028023285.1 Balaenoptera ricei
AAAAACAAACACCATACGCTAACACATATATATGGAATCTAGAAAAATGGTACTAATGAACCTAGTGGTAGGGCAGGAATAAAGATGCAGATGTTGAGAACAGACTTGAGGACTCAGGGGGGGAAGGGGAGGCTGGGACATAGTGAAAGAGTATCATGGACATATATACACTACCAAATGTAAAATAGATAGCTAGTGGGAAGGAGGTGTGTAGCACAGGGAGATCAGCTCGGTGCTTTGTGACCACCTAGAGGGGTGAGATAAGGAGGGTGGGAGGGAGACGCAAGAGGGAGGGGATATGGGGATATATGTATACATATAGCTGATTCACTTTTTGTACAGCAGAAACTAACACAACACTGTAAAGCAATTATACTCCAATAAAGATGTATAAAAATATTTAAAAGTATACAGGTCATATAAATATAATAATTATAGGTGACAAAATATGCCAGTCACTGTAGCCATGTATCTGTATTAAATCAAGTAACCTTCACAACAGCCTATAAAAAAAGGTGCTATTTTCAGATGAAGAAGGGGAAACAGAGAGAGAGCGGAACTTGTCTGCTATCACATGGCTGGTGCAACATGGGACCAGGTACAAACCCAAGCCATCTGATTTCAAATCATGTCACTATAATGCCTCTCTTACATGAGTAAAATGGAATGAAATATTGAAGAAAATCTTTTTATATGTATTTATCCATTATTTTCAAATACAGAACAATGTAGAATCCTTTTTAATTCTGTAATTTGAAAACAATGTAATCCTTTCTGCTAATTCAGTGCCTAGATTTTTTCTTCTATCTTCTTACACCATTTCTTTATCTCTTTCAAAACCTGAAAATATTCAAATCCATTTTAGACATTCACCAAAGAGTTTGTGATAAATGTCTAATCTGAGGGCAGACAATCTGTATCAGCTAGAATGTTTGTTCAGTTAGAATTGTTGAAGTAGCTTTACACCCAGGGTTTATTTTTTATGTAAACAACCACAATAACAACATAGTTCAGAGGAGACTGTCTGGAGAAAGCACAAAATCACTAGAGACCAGGATCCTGCCATCTTTCTGCCCTCCTTGGTTTCCATCAGCAAGATAATTGCTCTAATTCCACCTGCAACAATGAGGTAGCAAAAAGGGGAGGGGGGGGGGGAAGAAAAGAGGAGGAGGAGGAGGAAGCATTATTTCCCTTTCAAAGAACGTTCCTAGAAAATCTGCAGGGTACTTCTTCTATTTGACCAGAAATTAGTTACTCAGCCACATTTAACTGCAAAAAACAAACCGACAAAACAAAGCAAAAAACCTGGGAACTGTAGCCTTTTACCTGGACATGTTGCCAACCTGAATAAAACTGGAGTTCTGTTACTAAGGCAGACAGTGATGATGGATGTTGGTGGAAGGAACTAATAGCCACTGTGTCATAAAGAAACTTATGTGACTCTAGCGTTCCATGAGAAAGAGGACTGGGAATCAAAGCCTGGTTCAGAAATCCACACTAATCCTAAAAGTGTAAATGGGAGGCAACTGTGTGCTGGGGAACTGGATTAGGTTTATTTGTACTCATTTATAATGGATTAACTTTTTTAATGGTTGAGAGTCAACTTCTACCTAAAGGGGCTTCTTACAGGTTGGACTTACGTAGCAATACTTACTTTAAAATTCTTTTAGGAATGAAAGAAAGCCCCAATTTAATTATTCTAAGTCTGCATTCCCTGAAATCAATCAGACATGGACTCAGCCCTCCCCTTTCTCCTCCTGAGAATATAACACAATGGCTTAAGAGGCAAGGGAAGAACCTCCCTTCCTTTCCTTTGTTTTCTTTGTCTTAAACCACCACCTCTGAGTTCCAAGGTACAGTGGAGATACATGCCAAAGAAATCTTTAGATAATTACACTCTATTCATTTCATCTTATTTCAAATTATAGAAGTAAAACTACCACCTGATAAAGACATTTTCATAAACATTTTACTTCTGTGTTCCAGTGGATATTGATGAGAGAACATATGCATGCACAGTCATATTCACAAACATTTATAACCTCCAGCAACTATAAAGTCTCATCTGTTCTATAAAGAAGGGCTCTGTTCCCAGTGCCATTTGCTGGCAGACGCTGATCACTTGACAGTTACATTTAAAGGCAGCAGGCTCTTGACTCTGGGTCCTATGCCCCAAACACCTGTTCCCTGTCAGACGTTGCAGCTGACATTTTTTCCAAGAGAGCAACTGATTTTGTTGGGACAGTTCCTTGCCCCATGGACCGCGTGAAGAATAGGCAGTGGATTGCCTGAGATTTCAACAGGCTCTAAGTTGAAAGCAGAGCCCTCAAGCCTCTCGACATGCGAAAACCATCACCAGAAGGTCCAAGTTTACCAACAGACAAAGTCTCTTTAGCTGCCTCACCCCTATTCCTGCCATGTAGACCAGCATCCTCTGATGCTATTATTGGCACGTTATTGTGACGTTGCACCTGGCTTTCAGATTCTTTTAAAAAGTAACATTAAACATCTGGTTCTAAAGTTATCTATATTTATTGTAGTAAGATTGCAATGTATAAAAAATCACAGATAAAACAACCTACATTATCAAGAACTGCAAGCTGCAAAGTTAGCCTGCGATAGTTTTATAGATGCTGGTAGAAGACACGAGACTTCTTGTCAGAGATAAAGGACAGTTTATTACAACAATAGAGTATAAGCATGTTTTGAACTAGTTCCTGAGCCCCAATTCCCACAAGGTAACACAAAGAGGGCCCACTGGCACCCATAAACACAGTGAGCTGTATTACAGGAGAGTGACACTGAGCTTAGGGAACTTGAATCTTTTCTTACGGACAATAGCCTGTCTGAACTTTGTCTCAGAGGAGACACTATCTTTATTAAACTGGATAGTAAACCAATGTACCCTTTGCTCCAGAAGGAGACGCTACATCTTCCAAGGCTGTTCACAATACAAACATTCTTGGAAAGACAGTCTGAAAAAAATAGCAGTCAGTGTCTCTACTTGCAAAATAAGCAGAAATGCAAGAGACCCATGGAAAGTTATCTCCTAAAATGTATGAACTAACTTCAACTAATACAGGTTGAAAAAACAACAACAATGACATTGGCATCTTAAGGGGCATATGTATAGACAAACATATATTTGTTTTAAAACCTTTAACCCTTCAGTAACACTATGCTATAAACTTAACTTGAGAATATATGGTGCTTTTTGCTCCATAATTTTATAGGATATTGTGTTCCTAAATACCGATTTACTATTAAAAAAAGAAAACTCCTATTTTTGGACATTTTAAAAGTTTCTGAAATTTTACTATTCTAAGAAATACCTACAGAAATCATTTTTGTACATAAATTTTTGTGCACAGGCATAATGATTTTCTTAGTATAAATTCTAAAGTAGGTGTTGCTAGGTGAAAGTTAGTGGCTATTTTTGAAGCTTTTGATAAATTTTGCCAAATTATTCTAAGAAAAGGTTGTATCAATTTACACTCCAACCGACAATGTATAAAGGAATTTCTATCTTTAAGAAGACATGTTAATTTGAAAACTAAAGCTAATATTGAAGTAGTATTTGTGATTTTAATCATTAAATAAATGATACATGTTCATAAACAAACACAGCTAAGCACTAGCTTCCTTCCTTTTCAAAGTGTCCTGTCAAGGTTCCCTTTGAATCAGTTTCAGAATTCAGGATAATTGGCATCTGCATCCAGCAAGCACTCAGTTAGGAGAGGGCTGGGGAAGCTCCTCCAAATCATCATCCTGTTTATTTTAGCAAAGAAATGTAAACGCTAAGCTATATCTTAAGCATAAGAAAACCGAAAGGAATAGGTTTCCAACTCTATAATTATAGAGTTTGCAGTCTAGGGTTTATTGGGCATAAAAGAAACTCCAAATAAACCTTGATGTGCTATCATACATTGTAATCTGAAAATGTACTTTGTGTATGGAATTTGCTCAGAATAAAATACATTTACATGCAGACAAAAAATACAAAACATGTACACTCGCATGCAACAATCCAGTAAATGTCAGATTGCTTCATTTAAATAAGCATCTATATAAAATTGTTCTGTTAAGAAGTAATAAGAAGCATTCATTTACTTGTCTATCAGTTTACCCATTCAACAAATATTTTTCAACTTGTCCTCCCTCCCTCCCTCCATCCCTTCCTGGATTCTAGTTGTTCCCATCAAGCCTTTGTTCCTCTAATTGAAATTTTACAGGAAAGTTAATATATAATGGTTCTTTCCTACCCCCTCAAGTTTAGAAGCAATGAAGAGATAACCATAGGAGTCAGGCAAATGAGCATCAAAGTACCCACTTTATTACCTAATCTCTGCAGAATGTGAAGATACACTTACACTTTACCTCAGAATTAAATTTACTCACTCAGTCATAGTCTGAGTTAGAAAACAATAGGCTTTGCCAGCAGAGGTCTGTACTGGAAAACCTAAGGCATAGAAGAATGGAGGAAGTATGCTTCTTGGGGTTAGGCTGATGCCTACACAGGAATGGACTTCCAAATTCGTTAATTAGGAGAGATATGAGGGCGAGGCCTGGAATGATCCTTTTTGGAAGTTCTTCCCTATGGATACGTAGGAGGAGGGCGTTGAGGGCTCGACCCTGATGTCCATGAGATATGAAAGCAGGAAAGGATGTTAGAGATCTATGTAACCAATCGTCTCATTTAATGGAATAGGAAAAGAGGGAGAACAAATTGCTCAGGAACTCACAATGAAGAAGAGGTATAAAACCAGGATCAGATGCCAATTTCCATGGATGTCAGTACAATGATATTCCAGAACACATTTGGCAATCTGGCAAAAATGAATCTGCATTTTAAAAGACTAGCCAAGATTCAGGCTTAGCAAAGTTTCTGATTTTTTAAATTTCCCACCACTCAGGTGGCTGTTTTTGTCGTTGTTATTAATGATGACTATTTTTACACAATTTAGACTTAAAGTACTTACATCTAAAGTGTGAATAATGTTCTTTATCCTTATCCAGTTCTTCAAAGAATAAATTTATTTTACAAGGAACTTACATTTGTATTATTTCGGAATCCACTGCTGTGGGATTAACAAAGATGAAACTTGTCCCGAGGAGGGAGAATGGAAGCTGATTCTCATGGGCTAAATTCTACATTTTTGACCATTTTGATGAACTGACTCACTATTGTTCATACTTTGGTGGAAGATGCTTAGAATAGGGAGAAGCATGAAGGCAGCATCCTGGGATAACAGCTTTGAAGAATTCACAGTAGACTGGAGAAATTGGCTAAACCACCCTATAATTTTTGTTTAATGATTTTGCTCCACACTAGGAGGAGAAAGGCGATTTCTCAAAAGTTCTTTGTTAGGAGAGAAGGAGGGTGTGGTTCAGGAAAAGAAAATGACAGAGGGGATGCTTATTGTTTATGGTTGCTTGTTTCATAGGTTTCATACGCACACTTGCCACACACATGTGTGCGAAAAATGGCAAAAGAAAGGGAAGAACAAGAGATCACCTTGGGATTATCCTATAAAACAGAAACTGGATAAGAGAAGAAAATGACTGGCAATCAAACCTCTGAGTGACTTTCCATTGCCTTTAATACTCCTCTAATCAAAGGGCAGCACGCGGTTGTGAGAGCTGGCCAGAGCAGGGAAGATTATGCAGAGAGTGACTTCATTCAGTGAAATCTTGGCATGATTCCTAACCTCTCAGCCTGAGGGAGCATTTCTAAATTTTATTTGTGTTCTTCACCTGAGAGAATTGATGCCTTCTAGAGAGCACAAGACAGAGGTTAAACAGACATGAAATAAAATTATCCTCCTTGGATGGGTCAGGAGCTGCCTGATAACTTAGTCTACGCCTACATCAATCCCGGAGCAGAAAGGAGCATCCGTCGTCAAGGAGAGCTGAAGGTAACAGGGTTTACAGCGGCAGATCTCCTGAAATAAATATACAGGAGGCAGACCCTCAAAGAAGAAGCCCGATATGCAACGATTAATAATGACCTCTGTTTATCATTCTGTATGGTTTGCGACTTTTACCACAAGCAAGTGTTGTCTTCTTAAGGAAAAGCAAATAATAAGCTAATAAAGATATGAGACCAATTTTCACTGACCACTCTCAGAGGAAGCCTGATTTGCCTGCACTTTTGTAAAGATCACAAGTGGATTTCTTCCTTCTTTTTCTTTAAAAGAGTACATTCAGGCTGATCAGTGAGTTCACGCATCTGGGTTAATGAGATAAGCAAATATTAAATTTGGTGTCACCGTTTTCATTATTCCTTGTTTTAGAAATTCAGGTTTATAAAATGTATTCTAGCAGAGTTTTACGGAAATCAGGCTATCTTGTGGTCATCAGAATTTATGGAACTCTGTCCAATACCCTCTACTGGATTAGATTTTAGCTCTGCAAACAGTCTTATCTCTTAAGAGCTAGGACCTGAAATTAAATTATAAATTGATACTATCAATAGCAGAAATGTTATCTTGAGCCCGGAAGGCCAGAAGGCTGATTGAATCTCATTCATCACAGATGCACTTTGCTAGTGATGGCTGTGTTTGGGTGTGAGGGTGTGTTTACGTGTTATAACCAGTGGGCTGGTTAGCTGAGCTGGTTAGCTGTGCTAATGGGCACAGCAGGAAAAGCTCTATAGCTCCATAAGCCAGTTAACTCTGCTTTGTTTAGTGATGATTGATGGTGATTCAGATCCTATATGGCAGTTTCATATCCTGCTGATGATCCCAATAATAGAACCAACTTTACGGATAAAAACTTAAAGCTGTATTTTCTTTCTAGATTCAGAGAGGTGTGAAAAGTCAAATGGGTAAGCCAGACAATGTGCTTATAGCCTGTTTTCGAGAATCTGAGGAGAACCTGCCATGCCCACATTGGCTTCTTTGGGATTTCTACACATAAGATGTATAGAAACTATGCCTTGCTCCATCTGACCTGGAAATACTAGACCTGAAATGAATGTCAACTAAAACCCAACCATTTGTAGACTAGTCAGTAGACTTAATGAGGGTCCTACCATGAGAGCTGGACCCCAAAATTAAGTAGAAAATCTGATAAAATCCTCTCTTTTAGGGGTTTTAGTATAAAAGACACAGAGAGGGACACAAACACATAAGTGATGCAGAAATGGAGCCTGATGAGAGAGAAGGTAGTAAGCGGTGATAATCCAGTAGAAATTATGAGGTAGCAGATGTTGTGAATAAGCAAGCATTGTGTGGCAGATTGCAGAGCAGAAACTATTTCTTCAGGAGCAGTCAGAGCTCAGGAAGCAGCGGCAGAGAGTAGCTGAATAACCATGCTGAGCAGTGCATAAAGGAAGCCTGCTACGGGGAGCATAAAATGACAGCAAGGTCTTTCCAGCCATGTTGTATTCCGAACGGCATTTCTTTCCTCCATGAGGCCCAGCTTTGTTATTGTGGAAGGATTCTGAAAGTTATCCTAGTGTCTTGGAAACCTGGCTATGCAGCTGTTTGTAATCTGTCTTACTCCCTTGGGCATCCTTTAAAATAAAACTCTATCATGTGAGGTAATCTGAAGGTGGGTTTGCACATGCTATCTGAAAGGTCGTAACAGGCAAACATTATTTACGTTAACAAAGATATTTTATTGCTTTGGGAATTGGTTTTTAAATCTCAGATTCTCATCAAATTCTACCAGTCTACAATTGTCACTAGCCTCTCCCCCCATTTGGGGTGCTATTCAATGGTTTTATATTCAATCATCGGGAAACAACATACTCATCAAAGTCCTAAAATAAATTCAAAATATTATTGAAAAAATTCCTTCCAAATATGTCATACATATTAAGTTAAAGCCTTTCACTGTATTCTTGGGCTCTAAGAAACCATTCCTCTTGACTTTGGAATATTATATAACCAATAATATTTTGACAATGGCTCTGAGGTGGTATTCAGAAAGATTTCATAAAGAAATACAGCACACATTCAAATTGTGTGGGGACAACCCATGAGTAGAAGTGCTTGAGATATAGATTGCTACTTAGTTTACTGATTATGACTCTCTATTCCTCCATTGGAAAGGTATTGGAAATCAAAGCAAGTTATTGTGTCAATCCACCGTCATGAGGTTGATCAAAGCTTTCTCCAATTGTGCATATCATTTGAAGGCTAAATTTTGTTCTATGGGGACACGTACATTACATACAATGGAAATCAATTAAAACAACAGACTTGGTTTCATATGCAGAAATTCATTTTGCACACCACATGTTTACATACTTTGATTCTGCATATGTAGGAAGATTAGAATTGAGCATTAATTCAGGAAAGAAGAATAGAATAGAACAGAACAGAATAGAATAGAATAAATTTATTTATTTATTTATTTATTTATTTGAAAATACCATTTCTTTGGCTAATTGCTGTTTCAATTAGAAACTGAGGCATAGAATGAATGGTTGTTTGCCTTAGTAGGTGTCTTACACTGTTCAGGGCTGCTGTATCAAAAATACCATAGACTGGGTGGCTTAAACAACAATTTATTTCTCATAGTTCTGGAGGCTGAGAAGTCCAAGATTAAGGTGCCTGCAGATTTGGTGTCTGTTGAGGGCCTGTTTCCTGGTTCATAGACAGCTATCTTCTGTGTGCTCAGATGGTGGAGGAGGTGAGAGAGTTCTCTGATGTCTTTTTTATGAGGGCACTAATCTCATTCATGAGGGCTCCACCCTCATGACTTAATTCACCTCCCAAAGGCCCCACCTCCTAATACCATCACTTTGGAGGTAAGGATTTCAGCTCATGAATTTTGGGAGAAATAAACATTCAGTCCATAACAGCAGGTGTAGCTGTGAATGGAGCTCGGTGGGGTCACTTAAGGCACCCAGACCTGGAGAGCAGTGATGTTGGCAGTATCACTTACAGAAACAACAGCACTCTCCCCTTTCTCTTCTTTTCTTTCTATTCTAAATATCTTTAAACTTTTTATTTTGAAATATTTTAGACATAAAGTTATAAAAATAATACTTGTGGGTTTTCATATACCTCCCCAAAATGTTAACATCTTATAAAATTAGAGTGCAGCTATCCAAACCAGTAAGTTAACATTGATACAATACCATTAACTAATTTGCATACCTTTTTTGAAATTTGCCAATTGTCCCACTGGTATCTTTTTTTCTGTTTCAGGATCCAACCCAGGATCTCACATTGCATTTAGATGGCATGTCTCCTTTGACTTCAATATGGTGACTTCAATAACTCTTTTTCTTTGTCTAAAGTACCTTACAAATTTGAAGATTACTGGCTAGTTATTTTGTAGAATTTGAGTAGAATTGAAGTTCTGCGTTATTGGCAAGAATATCACAATAGTGATGCTGTGCCCTTTCCAGTGTATCACACCAGAAGATACATGATTTTGATATGTCTTATTAGTGGTGATGTTAACTTCAATCACTTAGTTAAGGTGGCATCTGCCAAGGTTCTCCACTGTAAAGTTACAACCTTCCCTTTGTAATTAATATGTACCTTGTGGGAAGATAATTTGAGATACTACATCATCACAGTTTTGCCATCTAATTTTAACATCCAAAGATGATTCTTACCTGCAACAGTGATTTGTCCATGGTTTTGGACAAATGGTGGTTTTTCTATGTCCTTTATTTATTTATTAAAGATTTTTTGATGTGGACCATTTTTAAAGTCTTTACTGAGTTTGTTACAGTATTGCTTCTGTTTTATGTTTTGGTTTTTTAGCCCCAAGGCATGTGGGATCTTATCTCCCCAACCAGGGATGGAGTGGGCACCTGCTGTATTGGAAGAAGAAGTCTTAGCCACCGGACCACCAGGGAAGTCCCCATTATTCTTTTATTTTTATTAATTGGAATACTATTGTAAGAAAAGAGTTACCCTTTTTATTTATTTATTTATTTATTTATTTATTTATTTATATGGATTTGCTTTTATTTCAACTCAAACTTTCCCTCCATCCAGAAGACCACCTTTCTTAGGCAACATCACTTTTCTTCAGTGGGTGCCCCAGAGATGGTCATGAACATAGAGTCTTCTACATGTTACTCCATTCTCTCACCTTATTTTGTCTTAGATTGTGTCTTCACTGATTGGCCTGAGCCATTGCCTTGGGTTTCCAGGCTAATTCACTTAACCTGACATTTAATGCTTATCTTTCATTAACTTTGTTGGTCCTGGTTTTCAGTACTACATTTTTAAAAATTTTATTTTATATTAGAGTATAGTTGATTTACAATGTTATGTTAGTTTCAGGTGTACAGCCAAATGATTCATTCATACATATACATATATCCATTCTTTTTCTGATTCTTTTCCCATATAGGTCATTACAGAATATTGTGTAGAGTTCTTCCCTGTTCTATACGGAAGCTTCCCGTTGATCATCTATTTCATATATAGCAGTGTGTATCTGTCGACCCCAAACACCCAGTTTATCCCTCCCCCTCCACGTTTCCCCTTTGGTAACCATAAGATTCAGTACTACATTTTCGACTATCTACTGCTCTTATTTAAGCCCGACTCGTACCAAAAAATTTCTCCTACTGTTAGAAAAGTAATTCTATTTAATTCAACAAACTGGAGAGTGTGTTGCCATGACTCTTGTTGTGAATATTTTGTCTGTCAGCTTCTATTCCTTCTTATTTTAGTAATGAATTCCATTAGGGGGTGACCTCTTCCTGTTGTGTGTGGGTGAGGTGGGGTTACCTGAAAAAGTCACCTGTCTTCCCCAGGCAGGGATGGGCATCACCATTCAACTGATGCTGCCCACGCTCTCTCTCCCAGGACTCCAAACTCTGAGTGGGATGAGGCAAGGACAGAGAAACTAAACAGAACAAAAGCAGTTGGAACACATTCTTTCCCACGGTGGAGCCCTAAAGGTACTGTCATTTAATTCATGCTAACAAGGCATCTGAACCTTTCCTGGTTTCTGGTATTTTTAGAGCCTTGTTGTCCTACCTCCTTTTGAATTTGTGAGTTTCATGAAATTCTCCCAATAAATACATTTTATGTACCTTAGCCAGAACCATTTTCTGTAGCTCTGGGGGTGGGGGGGAAACCCAGTAATCCATTCTTCTAAGAGAAATATAGGAAAGATGACTACTTTTCTGAAGTAAAGACTTCAAGAAGGAAATATTAGGTGCTCTGTTGATGGGAACTGCATTGACATCAAGGTCAGGAGACTGACCTTTCCTCACAGGCATAGCTGATTGTCCTGGGCCATGGGACACTTAACCATTATACATGACAGGCTTGGGAAAACAACCAGTGAAGACTTACATGCCTCAGCCATCTAAAGATCTACACATGTCTCTCCTGGATCTGCTTTTCTGGTTTCCCTCACATTGTTCCCAACCCCTTTGTGTGCCTGCTGAGCTTGGCTTGCTTCTGCCGCTTCTACCCTTCCACACTCTGGCCAAGGTGAGTTTCCGCTGTTTTTCTCTCCCCAGCTCCCCACCTGGGAACTCCACACCACTTTCAAATTATCCCAATTCATCAGATTGTAACCTTAAACTCTCCACTGAGAGTGGAATGGAAAATACAAGCCTCTAGCCTGGTATTCTCTCCCATCTTTACTACTTTTGGAGGAAAGAGGATATTCTTAACAAATTCTGTAGTGACAGGAGAAAATCATGATTCCTTTACTAATGTTGTCTCTGTGTCCCTGAGAAAGAGGCCTATGCTGTAAACCAGGTATCTGTTCTTTTTGTACACTGTGCCACTCACTCTCAGGGCTAGAATGGACCTCACCTTTTAGGTAAATTTAGGCCAATTTACAATTCCTTATAGCACGTTACTCCTTCACACCAAACAAGAGAGTGGTAGCATGATGATGGGATAAAGACACAATATGTAAAATATGTTAATATCTTGAGGGGATTATGAGGTTCAAGAGTAAAAGGCAAACTTTACACAGGCTTATGTGTGCTCTGCAGATTCCTGCAGTGTGCATAAACTAGAGTTCTCCAAACAAGGATATTAAAATGAATGAAATAATCTTATGACTCAATACTTAAAAAAACATGTTATGCTCACATCATTTTCAAAATATTTTCCAAAGGCCAAGAGAGAAAACCATGTCAAGATGGGGTCAAAGTAAAGAAATGATTACTGTAATAATCATGTTCCCAAATGTCCTAATGTTTTATTTTGGAAATCTGACAGCTGGTATAGAGGAAGGGAAATGCAAGGTGGGAGTAGGGGTGGGCATGCTCCTTTGTACATCTTCTTTTCTTTCTGTTCTTCCTCTCAAAAGAATGTGCATGGCCAGTTATCCCAACATTTCTGGAGTTGACATGACCAGGACAGCTCCGAAGCAGTGCAAATAAGATGGTGATAATACACTAACTGGATATCCTACTTTTCTCTGAACTCTTATAATACAAATTTCCTCCTTGAATGGGAAATGCCATAGAGACCTTGAGGAGGGCTTTTAAAGCGATGAGGTCCAACAAGGCACCGTACCTAACTTGACTGAAATTCTGCCCTGTGTGCCAGAGGCAGATTCACGTGGAGAAACTACCACCAGACAGAAAAGAGAAGTGTGTCTCTGTGAGATGTTCTCCCTAAGCCCACAAGCTGAGCACTTCCTACCTCCTTCTCTGTGTTGCCCTAGACTCACTTCTGCAATCAGCACTGTTCATGATGTATTATAATTGTTTGTACATTTTTCTTCCCTGCTAAGCTGTGAGTTCCTGAAACACAAACTGTGGCATTTTCAACTTTCTAGCCAGTGTCCAGCAAAGACGGTCCCTATATAAGATGAGTAATAAACAGATTAAAAAGAACTTTCTGACCTCTGGCCTTATATTACCCTTAATTTTCTGTACTGTCTTATACTGTTATTCTTATTTTCTTGTGTGCAAATTCTTCAAGAAGTCCATGTTCTTTGTGAAAAATTTTAAATTTTACAAAGAATAGGTTACTTTAAAACAGAACTCCTCCCATAGTGTTTTTATTTCAAATTCTGTAAAAAAAAAAAGAGGAAAATTACTACTATAGAATCAAAGTTTATATTTACTGTGAAAAAAATTTCAGTGCTTATTTCTAGGAATGGTACAGATTATTTCTCTCATTATAACATAAAGGACAAGCCAGCACAGGAAGGAACTAACTCCCCAAGCTTGCCCTGTCTGCCCTCCCTGGGTGTTTGTAGCACGTCTGTCCATCCTCGCTTCTGGAATTTTCTGGAATTGACTGTCACCACAGTCAACTGTGGGCTGATGATCACCCGACTGGAATGCGGAAAATATCTTTCCTGATTAATTCAGCAGAGATAAGATCACAATTCTTAACAATAAACTTATATTAGAAACTAAGAGTAAATGCACAAAACAGAGATGAGCAAATACTTGGAGAGTAGTTGCCTTTTCATGGATTAAGCAGTCCTGGATCACTGGGTGCCTTGACCCAATTCCATACCTTTTCTACATTTCTGGGGTTTCTATCACATATTCCCCAGGGACATACACTTTTATCCCACACTACTGGGGCAATAAAGCTACTGCTATTGCACTGTAAGAATCAGTGGTAGCAAAAGCATTTTTTTAAATGGTGACAAAGAACCTCTGGAAACCACTCCTCTGTAAAAGCAATGAGGACTCCGGCAGAACTCTCAAGATCAACTTTTTCAGAACTCTGAAAATTAACCAAAAATTTGCAACAATATGAAGAGCATTTCTTCAAGAAAAATGACCGAGTATCAGTAAGAACAGTGAAGTTTTCGGTATTGAAATGTGTCATATTCCCACACCCTCTACCCAGCTCTGCAGTACTTATGAAAACCAGTATCGTCACAACTAATGTATCTGTGAAAAACAACAGATTAGGAGCTACTGGAGGGGATGGAGCTTCCTTCAAAGCCCCATTCCTAGGTAACTGTCATTTGACCTGTTTGGCATTTCCCTGGAATTTCCTACTTGCAACGCTCATCTTTATTTGACCTGACTCAAAACTCACTCACTGTGGGGCAACTGTTGAAAACAATCAATGGCTATCATTTAGTATTGCACTTGAGGCAGAAATAATATTTTGGGCAAACAAGAGGCAGACCAAAAAACTTTAAGGCAGAATCTGGGTGTGAAATATCCAAAGGGGGCTTTGAAATGCTCTGATATAATTCTGGGAAGCTAAAAGATCATGCACAGGTACAGGGCTGTGCATGTGCCCAGGAAAGACCTAAGACATCACCATCTTTCACCTCTGGCTGACCTTGAAGCTTAGCACAAATATAAATGAAAGATTAAGGCATGTAGAACATGTGCTCTAATACTCATACAAAACACATTAGCAAAGGCTGTGAAACTTATGGATCAAGGTATTTAAGAAAATTTCTGTCCAAATATTAGCTGACCACTAAGCTAACTGACCAGAGGCTTCAGTGGCCACACATGTCAAAGAAAAGAAATTTAAGAGAATTAGCTTGGGAAAGTCACTAAACAACCAAGCAGCAGCAGCAACAATAGCGACAACAAACAGCAACAACAACAAACCCTGGGAAAGAGAGGAAATCTTATTGTTGCTGAGTTGCTGCAGTATATTAATTAAAATGTCCATTTTTCAACAGAAAATTATGAGACATCTGGAGAAACAGGAAGGTATGAGCCACACACAGGGAAAAAAGGCAATCAATAGAAACAATTCCTAAGAAGGCCAGATGTCAAACTTACTAGACAGTTTAAATCAGCTATTATAAATATGTTCAAAGAACAAAAGAAAATAATGTCTAAAGAACTAAAAGAAATTCTGAGCAGGATTTTCTAACCAAGTAGAGACTATCAATAAAGAGATATAAACTTTAAAGAAGAAATTTGGAGTTGAAAAGTACAATTTACTAAAGAGGTTCAATAGCAGAATTGACCTGGCAGAAAAAGGCATCAGAGAACTTGAAGATAGTCTGATCAATTGAGATTATCTGGTTTAACGAATAGAAATAAAAAAGAACAATGAAAAAATAAACAGCTTGATAAAGAACATCTACAAAAAATTTATGGATAACCCCAGACTCAATGGTGACAAGATAAATGCTTTCTCTCTTAAGACTGGGAAAAAGGTAATGATGTCCCCTCTCGCTACTCCTATTTAACATTGTACTGGAAGTTCTAGCTAATGCAGTAAGATAAGGAAAGGAAATAAAAGGTATACAGACTGGGAAAGAAGAAATAAAACTTTGTTTGCAGATGACATAATTACCTATGTAGAAAATGTCACAAAATTAATGAAAAAACCTCCTGGAACTAATAAGCATTTACAGCAAGGTTGCAGGATAGGAGATTAATATATAAAAATCAATTGCTTTCTTATATACCAGCAATGAACATTTGGAATTTGAAATTAAAAAACACAATATCATTTATATTAGCACACACAAAAAAGAGAGAAGCACTTGGATACAAATCTAACAAAACATGTAAAAGAGCTATATGAGGAAAACTATAAAACTCCGATGAAAGGAATCAAAGATGATCTAAATGAATGGAGAGACAACCCACGGATCTAAATGTAAAAGACAAAATTATAAAACTAGAAGATGACATAAAAGAAAATCTAGGTGACCCTGAACTTGGAAATGGACTTTTAGATACAACACCAAAAGCATGATTCATGAAAGAAAAAAAATGGTAAGTTCTTTTTTTTTGAAGTTGGACTTCATTAAAATAAAAAATTTTTGCTCTATGAAGGATGCCATTGGGACTTGCCTGTTAGTCCAGTGGTTAGGACTCCGTGTTCCCAATGCAGGTGGCCCGGGTTCAACTGCTGGTCAGGGAACTAGATCCCACATGCCACAACTAAAGATCCCGTGTGCCGCAACTAACACCCGCCACAGCCAAATAAATAAATAAATATTTTTTACAAAGGGATGCCATTAAGAGAATAAAAGGTAAGCCACAGACTGAGAAAAACTTTTCAAAATTCACATATGATAAAGGACTGGTATCCAAAATATACAAAAAACACTTAAAATTCAATAATTATAACAAATGACCCAGTTACATAATGGGCAAAGAATCTGAACAGATTCCTCATCCAGGAAGAGATACAGATGGTGAGTGAGCATATGAGAGGATTCTCAAATTCATATGTCATTAAGGAATTGCAAATGAACACAACGAGATATCACTACATACCTATAAGAATGGCTATGACCCCCAAACACTCACAAAACCAAATGCTGGCGAGGATGTGGAGCAATGGGAACTCTCATTCATTGCTGAGGAGACTGCAAAATGATAAGACAATTTGGAAGACAATTTGGAAGTTTCTTACAAAATTAAACATACTGTTATCATGTAATTCAACAATGGTGCTCCTTGGCATTTATCCAAATAAATTGAAAACTACATCCACGTTAAAAAAAATGCACATTAATATTTATAGTAGCTTTATTCATAATTGTCAAAAACTTGGAGGCAACCAAGATGTCCTTCAGTAGGTGATGGATAAATAAGCAGTGGTATATCCATACAATGGAATATCATTCAATAATAAAAAGAAATGAGCTATCAAGCCACAAAAGACATGGAGGAATCTTAAATGTACATTGGTAAGTGAAAAAGGGCAATCTGAAAATGTTACGTAACATGTACTATGTGATTCCAACTATATGACTCTCTGGAAAAGGCAAAACTATGGAGACAGTAAAAGAATCATTGGTTACCAGTGGTCTGGGGAGAAGGAGAGAGGATGAATAGGGAGATGAAACTATTCTGTATGATACTGTAATGCTGGATACATATCACTATACATTTGCTAAAACCCTAAAATGTTCAGTTCAAAGAATGAACTCTAATGTAAGCTTTAGTTAATAATAATGTATCAATATCGGCTTATCAGTTGTAACAAATGTATGTACCACACTAATTCAAGATGGTACTAATAGGAGAAACTGTGTGTGGGAGGCCAAGATGAACAGGTATATGGAAAGTGTTTATGCTTTCTACTCAATTTTCTGTAAACCTAAAACTACTCTAAAAAAGAAAATCTATTAGTTTATAAAAATAAACAGATCTCAGAGACCTGTGGAAAACCATAAAGTGTATCAAAATATACATAATGGGAGTCCCAGAAAAGAGAGAGAAAGCAGCAAAAAGAATCTTTGAGAAAATAATGGCCAAATATTTCTCAAATTTTATGAAAAATACTAATCTACACATGCAAGAAGCTAAATTAACCCCAAATAGAATAAACTTGTAGAAATGCATACACCTACATACATCATAATCACACCATCAGGGCTTCCCTGGTGGCACAGTGGTTAAGAATCTGCCTGCCAATGCAGGGGACACGGGTTCGAGCCCTGGTCTGGGAAGATCCTACATGCCATGGAGCAACTAGGCCCATGCACCACAACTACTGAGCCTGCGCTCTAGAGCCCACGAGCCACAACTACTGAGCCTGCAGGCCACAACTACTGAAGCTTGCGTGCCTAGAGCCTGTGCTCCTCAACAAAAGAAGCCATCACAATGAGAAGCCCGCGCACCACAACGAAGAGTAGCCCCCGCTTGCCCCAACTAGAGAAAGCCCACGCACAGCAACGAAGACCCAACGCAGCCAAAAAATTTTAAAAATTAAAAAAATTAAAAAAAAAATCACACCATCAAAGAGAGAAATGAAAGCAGCAAGAAGAATGCATTTCATCACGTATAAGTCATCCTTGATAAGAGGAAGAAATAATTTCTCATTGCAAACTATGAAAGCCACAAGGCAGTCAATGACATATTAAAACTGCTGAAAAAAATACTGTCAACTAATAATTCTATATATCCTGCAAAATGATCCTTCAAAAAAGAAGGAAAAATTAAGATATTCATTCCCATGTAAACAAAAACAGAGAGAATTGGTTGTTAACAGACCTGCCCTATAAATAATACTAAAGGAAATAATTCAGGTTGATATGAAAAGACACTAGACAGTAACTCGAATCCAAATGAAGAAATAAGGAGCCTTGATAAATCTGTAACTGTATAAGTAAATATAAAGGACAATTTAAATGTATGTCTTGCTTAAAAAACTTTCCTTCTCCTACCTGATTTAAAGGAAAAAAAGGAAAATAGCATAAAGGACTAATTATAAAAGAGTGTTGTACACATGATGTATAAAGGTGTAGTTGTGTGACACTAATAGCACAAAGGTGGGGGGAAGGAATGGAGCTATATAGGAGCAAAGTATTCATGTGTCATTGAAATTAAGTTGTTATTAATCCAGAAAAGATTGTTACAAATTAAGATGTCAATAGTAATCCTCAGCACAAACACTAAGAAAATATCTCATGCCCATGGAATATTCTCTCAGGATAGACCATGTGCTAAGCTATAAAACCAGATGCAATAAATATAAATTATTGAAATCATACAAAATATGTTATCCAACCACAAGGGAATGAAATTAGACATCAATAACAAATAAATTTGGGTAATTCACTAATATGTGGAAATTAAACATCCAGTGGTTCAGAGAATAAATCACGGGAGAAATTAGAAAACATGATGAATGAAAACTAAAATACAACACACCAAAACATATAATGTAGCAGAAACGATGCCTAGAGGGAAATTTATAGCTGTATACATCTATATTTTAAAAAAAAGAAACATGTTAAATTAATAACCTAACTTTCCATCTAATGAAATCAGAAAAATAAGAAGAAACAGAACTCAAACAAGCAGAAGGAAGAAAATAATTGAAATAGAGAAGAGAAAAATCAATAAAACCAGAACTTAGTTATTTAAAAAAAACAATAAATGAGGCAAACTAAGAAAAAAAAACAAGAATAAAATATAGATGACTCAAATGACTAACATCATGAATGAAAGGGGAGACGTTATTATTGACCTTACAGAAATAAATGAACTATAAGGGAATATTATGAACAGTTATATGTCAACAAATTATGTGACCTAGATGAAACAGGCAAATGCTTAGAAAAACATAAACTGCTGAAACTGATTCAAGAAGAAATAGAAAATCTGAGTAGACTTATAACAAGAGACTGAATTAATAATCAAAGAAAGAAAGAAAGAAAAGCTAATTTCACTAGTGAATTCTACCAACAGTTTAAAGAAGAATTAACCCCATCCATCACAAATTCTTCCAAGAAAAAGAAGG
Organism: Balaenoptera ricei; assembly: GCF_028023285.1. Taxonomy (NCBI): domain Eukaryota; kingdom Metazoa; phylum Chordata; class Mammalia; order Artiodactyla; family Balaenopteridae; genus Balaenoptera; species Balaenoptera ricei. Next base: position 52,191,277 of record NC_082656.1, read on the forward strand.
CAACACTTCCTAAATTATTTTCTGAAGTCAGCATTAGCCTAATACCCAAACTGGACAATTATATCAGAAGAAAAGTAAACTTCAGACCAGTATGCATTTGTAAATGTAGATGTGAAAAGCCTCAACAAAATTCGATTAAACTGAGTCCAGCAACACACAAAAAGGATTATGCACCATGACAAGTGGGATTTATCCCAGGAATGCAAGACTGGTCCAACATATGAACATCAATGTAATATACCATATTTATAGAATAAGGAAGACAAAAAATCACAGGATCATCTGAATAGATGCAAAAAAAGTATGTGACAAAATCCATCACCCTTTAATGATAAAAGCACTTAAAAACTAGTAAAGGAAGGAAAGTTACTCAACTCAATAAAAGTCATTTATGAAAAAATCACGGTTAATATAATTAATGTTGAAAGACTCCCCCTCCTCTTATTACTCTTCCTCCTCGTTTCACTTCTTCCTCCTTCCTCTTCCTCCTCCTCCTCCTTTGTTCCCTCTCTCTCTCCCCCTTCCTTCCCCATCTTTCCCCCCAGTATATCAAACTCAAAATTACACATCAAATGATTTTACATAGTTTCATCTAAAACTTTCTCGTAGTTAACCAAGCTAATTCCTAATTCCTATTTAGAATTAATTTATGAGCTCCCATTTCTTATGTGTTCCATAAGCATCCTGTGTATAATTCTTTTTACTTACATACAGTATTGTCATATATTATTGATATGATTTATTTAATAGTCTATCATTCTTACTAGACTTTAAACTTCTCAAGGTGAAGAACACATGATTATATTCCTGACAGTAAGTAGATATTCAACAAATGCCTACAGAATGGCACCTGACTCTTAAAAGCTTAGTTTCTCATTTATTAGGTTTCCATTTTATCCTCATTTATAATCTAGTTTATAAGAGATTTTATCATTTTATCATTTAAAAATTTACCAAGTACTAAGGACTTCTTGAAATCTCTATTAGGTGGAGACTCTAAATGCTTGGGGGAGGAACTGTGCTCTATTTCTTCTTAGCAATGTGACCCTGGGCAGAGTAACCTATCCATGCCTTCACTTTCCCATGTGTAAAGTGGGGATGATAATCGTACCTACCTCATAAGATTATTGGGGAATTAAATAAATTAATACACATTGATGTGTCTGGTACATGGGAAGTACTCCACAATTATTTGCTATCATTATTACAATGAAGGAATCTTATCTAGGCAGTCCCCTGAATCAACACTGAATCTGAAACTTCCTAGGGGAAATGTTTTATAATGTGGAAGAAGAACTTATACCACATTGTGATGACAGATCTCTACACACTTTATCTCACATGATTCTCAGCAACTCCAGGAGGTAGACCAGGCAGGAATTATTTATTGGTATACTCATTTTATAGATGTGGAAACTGACCCCGCAGCTCAGGAACTAGGTAATTTGTTTGAAGTACATCCTGAAGAAAAACAAATGCTGATAAAAATCATCTGTTTTGTTTTAATTGGTAGATGTTCTTACACTGTGTGAAACCCTCTTGTCGTGGGTTAGGGGTGTGAGGTTTGTTTGCTATATCTCCTTTTAGTCATTTATGTGCTTGAATTCTCATTCTTTTTTTTTTTTCTTCTTCCCTCAGTTAAAGAAAAAAAGTAAAATGAAACTGTGGAAGTCAGCTTCAGGAATCACTGACTTCCAGATATCTCTAGGCACAGCACCTTAGTTAATAAGCATCATTTAACCTCTCTGTGTCTCAGTTTCCTCATCTGTAAAATAGGAATAACAGTTACCCACCTCCTTGAGGTTCATGAGTGCTAAGTGAATCGATACAAAACACCTGGAAGAGTGCTTAGCTCAGACATAGTACTCAGGCAGCATTGGCTTGAATCTTTAAGGCCAGCACTCTTCAGAGAGGCACTGGCTGCAGAAACACATTCAGGTGGTCCTCCCTTTTCTATCTGCTCTCTTTTTGGTGCCCCTTCTCTATGTCAATGAAAATTACATGTTACCCAGGGCTTGAGGCAAAATGTCAAAGAAGAAAGCATTGCTAATAATCACGGAAATGCAAAGCAAAACCACAGTGAAATATCACCTCACACCTGTCAGAGTGGCTGTCATCAAAAAGAACACAAATAATAAATGTTGGCGAGGACGTGGAGAAAAGGAAACCCTCCTACACTGTTGGTGGGAATGTAAATTGGTTCAGCCACTATGGAGAACAGCATGGAGAGTCCTTGAAAAACTAAAAATCGAACTACCATATGACCCAGCAATTCCACTCCTGGGCATATACCCTAAAAAAAACCCCAATAATTTGAAAAGATACATGCACCCCAATGTTCATAGCAACATTATTTATAATTGCCAAGATATGGAAGCAACCTAAGTGTCCATCAACAAATGAATGGATGAAGACATGTGATACACACACACACACACAATGGAATGCTACTCAGCCATAAAAAAAGAATGAAATTTTGCCACTTGCAACAACATGGATGGACTTGGAGGGTATTATGCTGAGTGAAATTAGTCAGACAGAGGAAGAAAATACTGTATGCTATCACTTATCTATGGACTCTAAAAAATACAACAAACTAGTAAATATAATAAAAAAGAAGCATACTTACAGATATAGAGAACCAACTCGTGGTTACCAGTGGGGAGAAGAGAGGGAAGAGGGGCAAGATAGGGGTAGGGGAGTGAGAGGTACAGCTATTAGGTATGAAATACGCTACCAGGATATACTGTACAACATGGGGACTATAGCCACTATTTTATAATAACTATAAATGGAGTATAACCTTAAAAATTGTGAATCACTATATTGTACACCTGTAACTTATATGATATTGTACAGCAACTATACTTCAATTAAAAAAAACAAAAGTGCCGTTAAATGGGGAAAAAAAGCAGTTTTTAAGAGAAACCAAGAGAGGAAGGAAGGAAGCTGACATATCTTCCTGGTGGAAGAGGAGGAAGTTTAGAGGAAGCCTTTGAGGGACTACAGGGAAATCTTAGGAAAAAGCCAGGTAGAATCACTGTTGGATGATTTGAATTTAAAACACATTTTCCTCTCTTATCTTTTCCCCTTACCATTTTAATGGGCAATATACGGACTTCTGGTAAAACTTCTCATTTTTGCTACAAAATTGTGAATGTGCATATGTGGGTGTAAGGTCAAAATTATTCCATATTTTTTTTAAGTCAATTATCCTTAGCCATAAAGATTCAAACATCAAATACACCCAGGGATATGGTCTACAATAAAGATTTGGATTCACAAAAGTAAGAAAATTAAGCCTCTGGGGAAAATTACCATACCCAGCCACTGTTTTATCTCACTTTGCCTTATGAAAGTATTTTTCATCTCTGTTATATACCAAGCTACTGTTAAGAATTCTTAAATACTTTCAAATGGTTAGTGGTTAATACTGAGACATCAGTGCTTCTAGTAAAGCCTCCCTCTTCCTTCTTAGTTTCTAAAGCAAGTTTCTCTTTCACAGAAATTATGCCTATTAGTCTGGTAAAATTTTTCTATTTCAAGGGGATGACTAGAACAAAAACTTTTTGAGCTGCTACAAATTGATTTATGCGTCTTATTCTAAAGAAATGTTCCCATGTGCTTGAACATTATTTAAGTACTATAAATTCTCAGAACTCCAAACTTGGCTGGGCACCATTAATGACTTCCTTTTGCTTCTTCTGAGTCACTATCCTGCCTTCCATGTGGTTCTCGAACTAAGCATAACTTTATGAGTTCTTCCCCCTAATTAGAGGGAGATTGTATGAAGGAGTTAGTTAAGGAGAAAAAGGAAATATACAGAGTTGAATTCATAATACAACATTTAAATATGTAAGCCCCAGAGCCAGGACTCAGGAAACCTACTGCAGGTAAGTGAACATCTTTAATAAAGAGAATGGAGAATTTTAAATGTATCCATACCTTTGGGATAGGGTAAGATCATACTTCTAGATCTCTTAATGGCAAAATAACCATAGCCTAAAATTTGAAGCTTTATTGGTTGCATCTTAGCTCAATACTTTTGCTTAACAGCATTAGACATGTGGCAACATAGAGAAGTTACCCTGAATTCTCTTTATAATTATCACAAAAATTGCATTGTGTCTATTAAAAATTAAGTTCAAGCTTGCTATATTGATATGTGTGTAATGTGTTTATAATTAAATCCTATGGAAAACTGTGAGCTCTGTGTTTTTATTAACAAAATACTGAAATTCCAAGGCAACCTGAGTTTGGTAGCAGCTGCAATTCAGGACTTGCTGAGTTTCCAGTTGTCTGGACACCTCCACAATGTGCACATGCCCACAAAGGAGGTGGAAGCTTTTTTGGTACCCATGGTGTGATTTTCAGGGTAAACAACATATGAACATGGGCATTGGTTGTGCACCGAATAGAGATCTTCCTGGGGTTTTACAGGAAGGGCTTGATGGGAGAACTTGATGCTGTTTTGTCCATCAGTTGAGGACCAAGTTTTTGTCTCTAAGTGAAAAAAGTTTGCTCCCACAGAAGAAATGATTATATTTTTAGGAATGTCTTACAAAGGAAACCACTGGTCAAAGTACCATTTCCATGTAAAGAATGCCCTTTAATATCGACCCCAAAATTATAAATTCAGAGTTTTAGTAGCCAGAGTGAAACACTCAGTCTATCTGCAGTAGGGGTGGGGAAGTAGGCAGGAAGCAGAAAGGGGGTGTGTGGCTGAATAAAAGGCTGGTAGACTGGGGTCTACCCAGTCTCTCTTCATGCTGATACCCCTGCTCTGGTTCCCAGGGAGGTTTCTGTGCCAGTAAATTGTGATTCTCTGTCATCGCTTGTCAGTCTCTCCAATTTGGGGCCAACGGTTTGTGCTGTGACCTCACTTCTTTTATGGATCTAACAGGAGTTGTTTTCTTCAGTTTGTTCAGCTTTCTCCTTGTTGTTAGGACAGAGTTGCGACTTCCACATTCTGGACCAGAAACTGCTCTTCAAGATTATAGGAAAGGAGGGTTTTAGCGTAACTATGAGCTATGAGTTCACCGCTCCATGTTAACAAGAGAAAGCTTAATTTGATTGGCAGAGTCACGTTTATGAAGAATCTGAAAGATGGGAGCCTATAAGCAAGGTGGCTGCATAGGAACTTCATCCCCACCCTCCTGGGATGAAGGGTGTGATCAGAATCTCAGCAGTATTGCAGAGAGGAAGAAGAATGAGACAGAGACAGGAAAGGGGCCCCCGGCTGTACCGTTGGGACTGTGCCGTATTGGGCATGCACTGAAAGGGGCCCAGAGACTGAGAAGGACTATTTATTAACATTTTCTCTCCAGAAATGGATTGTATCTCTCTGTACACCCTTTGCAAAATTACAGGGGAGAAGAGAGAGGCATAAAATAAAGTCCGAAGTGGTTTTCAAATGTGAATACACTTGGAATTCTATTCCTCCTTTTTTTTTTTGTTACTGTTGTAAAATCAAATTTCAAAAAAAGTCGATTTAAACATCTCATATCCCACTATATTAAATTGTAAACAATTTTATTTTAGGTGCATTTCTCCAATTTACTCCCACTTGAAGGAACTTTTGTTAAAGTTTCCAGCAGAGGAGAATATCATGAAGTTGGCCCAAACCCCGAGTTGGGGTGTAGCCCAGAAACAGCTGCTCGGGTAGTTGTTCCCGCCCTGCTGCTTTTCCCTCATTCACAGTCCTGGGGTTTCGCTAAATGCTGCCCGTAGAACAAAATTATCTCAGTGCTCGCTGCCAACCAAAGAAAGGCAGTGAGCTGATTCAACAAAGCAGAAGATGTCTTCCTTCCTCCCGAAAGGGTGAGAAATCAATAGCATTTTTTTTTGAAAGAAATAACAAGAAGTAGAGGGCATCCAGCAGGTGTAAGTCAGAACCACAAATTCCACCTTCAAGTCTTTGTTGTAGAACCAGCCATGGCCATCCTACAGGGTGTGGTGCACAGGGATACCTGGGACGTTTGTGAGGGGGATGGTCTCTCAGGGGCCCAGCCTGGGCTCCAGCTGTTTGTCATCTTACGTGCTGATTCCTATCGAACAGAACTGTCCCGCTTGTTCACTCCCTACCACCCCCATCATAAATATACTTCCCTCTCCCTCTCTTCTCTGTTAAATATGGTCCAAATTGAACTTGTCATTTTTACCCTTTGAGTCCTACTTTAGACTACACAAAAATTTTTACTGGCAATCGTGCCTTCCCTGGGGCTGCCCAGCTGCCATTGGGGTGATTAGGGTGTTTCCTGCAGCTGAAGTCTCTTGTAATTAGCAAGCCCTTCAGGCAGTCTGGACTCTGAATTTAGCTGCCATCTGGTATCATCTGTAAATGACCACGGCACTGTATTTTCTCTGTTGACTCAGTCCTGTCTGCACCCACCCCCGCACCTCAAGCGACCCTCAGCTTCTCTTGTCAACCTATAACCATCAAGGCACCTCAGGCTCTAGTTAACTTGCCAGGAGTTTCCAGAGCCATGAGGAGGCTAAAGCAAAAGGCCCCCATGGGCCAAGCAGTATCTCCCATCACTCTATACCAGTGTTTTTTAAAGTATGGCTTCAGGAGTGGCAGCATTAGAATTATCTAGGGGCTTACTAGAAACAAAATTCTCAGACCTCACCCTAGACCTATAATCAGAAACTCTGGGCGTGAGCCCAGCAATCTGCATGTTAACAAGCCTTCTATGTCATTCTAATACATGCTAAAGTTTGGCTTCTCACCAGTGTCCCATTAACATTTGGGGCAGGATAATTCTTTGTTGTGGGGACTGTCCTGTGCCTTGTAGGATGCTTCACAGTATCCTTGGCTTCTACCCACTAGATGCCAGATTCAGGAAATCTGAGTTGGACCCTAAGATGGTGCACTTTTAACAAGCTGTAAGGTTTGCCCCTGTGGCAGCTCTGTAGACTGCACTTTGATTAACAAGGTTCTATAGGACCTTGAAAGATTTATTGAATGAAGAAATAAATAATTAAAAGACAAGGATGTCTTTCTTAGAATGTGTAAGCATTGATTTTCTTTGTCATTGAACTCCTCGTTTCTGGAATTCCATCCCTTTCCTTATTTCTACGTTTTCATATTGAGAAAGATCAGCTTTATTTTAGTAAGTGCAGTTGATATATACAAAAAAGTACCAAAGATCTTTGCTTATGAATTATACTACATTTAGAGATACATACAAGTAAATGCCCCAAATCTATTTCCCAGCCAGTGAAAGATACACCATGCTACTCTAAGTCCTAATTCACTCAACTAATATCTCTAATAACACTTTCTCTGTGCAGGGCATGCTAGTCAATTGCTCATCTAAAAATATATGAATGCCACTGGTAATAAACGCATACCAACTGCTGTATGCTTTCACCATATAGAATTCCAAAATGTCGTGTTTACTGGGAAAGGTTAACGCCTCATGGCCAAAAATCCACATAAAAGAGAAAATGAGCCAGCAGGGCTAACTTGTTTTTATTGTCATCTCAGTTAGTAAGAAACTGGTTTCAAATAATCTTCTATCACCATAGGAGAATGATGGCATTTGCAACTGAAGAAGTGGCCGGGTGATTTCTTTCTAGAGCTAATGAATTCCTGGTGCTTTCTTTGTTTCTCAGTTAATCCTTTGACAGATGTGGCTCTGAGGTGCAAAGAAGTCTAAAATCTTGGGGATGGAGAGCCATTGTTTTAGAAGTTAAAGGACTTTTTGGGGGGACTTGGAATTGGAAAACACACAAAGAAAAAGCACACTACCAAATATCCCTGCATACACAATGATGCTGTGTGATGGATAACACGGAACATATCAAACGTGACATGCTGTTTTGTACTAGGACTTAAGACAGAACTATGTTGGGTGCCTCAATTTCAAGAATATATAAATGGGCTCGGCGGACCCATTTTCATTGCAGCATCTCAACATGCCATTGCTCCTTTTTTTTTTTTTTTTTTAACATCTTTATTGGAGTATAATTGCTTTACAATGGTGTGTTAGTTTCTGCTTTATAACAAAGTCAATCAGTTATACATACACACATGTCCCCATATCTCTTCCCTCTTGCGTCTCCCTCCCTCCCACCCTCCCTATCCCACCCCTCTAGGTGGTCACAAAGCACGGAGCTGATCCCCCTGTGCTATGCGGCTGCTTCCCACTAGCTAGCTATTTTACATTTGGTAGCGTATATATGTCCATGCCACTCCCTCACTTTTTCCCAGCTTACCCTTCCCCCTCCCCGTATCCTCAAGTCCATTCTCTAGTAGGTCTGCATCTTTATTCCCGTCTTGCCCTTAGGTTCTTCTGACTATTTTGGGGGGGTTGGAAATAAATCACTGGCCGCTGATGAACACATTATACTTAAAGTGCACTCTTTCCAGAAGCACACACATTCTCATTTTACAATGTGTGTCAGAGACTTACTAGGTGTTCAATTAGCTGTTTTCCTTTCCCTCCTGGGCATGTGGTCAGATTATATTTCCCAGTCTTCCTTGCAGTTAGGTCCGGCCATGTAACTGAATTTTGGTCACTGAAATGTGTTCCACCTCCACACCTGGCCCATGACATCTTCCCAGGCATGAGTTTCCACACTCTTATGTTTTCTGCTGGCTTGAGGCAGATGGGCACAGCGAACTTGGAAGCCATGTTTTGAAGATGGAGAAGCCAAAATATAAAGAAGCCTGGGTCCCTGTTTGAAGGGGGCTGTCCTTTAGACGGGAATGCTTGTTTTGGTCTTTACATAAATGAGAAACAAATTTCTCTTGTGCGTGAGCCATTATACATTTTGGAATTCATTTGTTCCAACTGCTGGCATTACCCTAATTAACACACAATGTACTTCTCACATATAATTGGATACTCCAGCAGAGATGCCCTGTTACTATTGCAGATGCTGCTTCCACAAATTGATTTTGGTTCCTTTTCCTCCTTTTTTTTTGCAGATCCTAGATCATATCACCCTCTTTTAGCTCCTTATCACTGTTCCCTACTTACCTAGCTTACCTGTTCCTGGTCCTTATCTATAATTATTATCTCTTTTTAGAGCTCATTGGTGGCAAGGTGTGTGAGACAGCAAGAGAGAGGGAAAAGGTAACATAAACCCCTACCTCACTATTCCCGTTCCTGCCCGCTCTGCCAATACTTCCTCCTTCTCTTCCTTTATCTCCTTACTCTTTACCCACCTTGGATGCTATTCCTGTTTGTCATCATTTCATAAAAAAATTTATTCTTATTTCTCAGCATGCTAGAGCCTCATTACTACTGTTGGTTTTATAATCTTATCTCCCTCTACTCAACCAGTCTCTGGCTATACCATGTTCCCTCCATCATGGGGCATCTCATTGTACGAATGTATAATTTTACATGTAACAGAAGGCACGAGTGTAGGAAGATCACACAGAGAGAGTATAGAACAAGAAGAAAAGAATCCTGATACATTTCAATCAGGGCAGTGTTGGGTCACAAAAGCCAAGGGAAGGGATCGTTTAAAGAAAAGGGGAACAGTGGATTATCTTGGGTGTGCCTGAGATGTCAGCCCCTAGAAGGACTGAAAAATATCTTTTACACTTTGGCGATGGAGGTCATCAATGGCCTCCATGAGAGCAATTCTAATGAAGTGATCAGAAAGAAGTTATCCTGGAAATGTGTTAGAGAGTTAGTGGGAGACACAGAAAAAATAAGTGCATGTAGAAAACTCTCTTGAGAATTTTGTGAAGGATAAGAAAATTCGGGACCTAAGAAAATGGAGCAGAAAATAAGTAACTTCATGGAAATGTGGAAGTGATGAAGGAAAGGGTCCAGAAAGACATGGATGTGCTGAGTTACAGACCCAGGTTGAGGGTGATAAATGGCTACAGGCAATGAAGATGGTCCTGATCAAAAGAGCAGACACATGGAAGGGGAGGGGACAAATGGAAAGTGTATATTGAGGGGGCAAACCACAAACTTTTTCTACTAAACAATTATGCCTATGAATGAGTCTGGTGGCATTTTTCCTCTAAGGAAGTCATATTCTCATAAATAAGAAAACATTATTTTGAATGATTAGAGGTAGGAAGAGGGAGATGAGAATTGTAAACAATATTTAAATTTATATATACACCTGTTTACATATATTTATTTACACAGTAGAGAGATCCAAAGCCTATCGAAGTGGAACTGAAATGCTGTTGGTCTCCAGCTTTGTCAGAATATGAAGTGAGAAGAAAAAATATCATTTACTTGATTTTTGCATAACTGAGCATTCCATTTCTAGTACTGCAACTGTCTGCTATGTTCTGGTCTTACTTGTTTTAAAAATTACAGGACATTGACATAATCAGCACTTTACAGCACAGGGATGCTATGTAACTTTAGCTCAACTACACAAAATTGGAGATCAGAAAATATCCAAGAAGGACTTTGACTTTCATTCTGATGAGCAGACTGTATAATATGCATCACTTCAATGTCAGTAGCTAAAAAAAGACATCACCAGGGAATAAAATAAACTTATCTTTAGCTGCTAAGATTCTAACATAGAACAATGATGAAGTAACAGGACAGCAATGAACAGATCATTTAATAATAACAGTGTGTCCATGATAAAAACAGAAAAAAAAAATATATATATATATATATGGAAGCGTGGAGTCCTAACCACTGAACCACCAGGGAATTCCCCCAAACAGAATATTTTTTAAAGTTAAGTTTTTAATTCTATTCTATGGCTCACCTTCACCAAATAAGTGAAGCATAGTTCCACAATTTAATTTGATTCAATTTGGTTCAATTCAATCCAGTTCAGCTTTATTCAGCTCAAGAAATGTGTATTTATTTAGGAAGCCAAAGTCATACCAAATACTAGGTTTTGAAAATAATTGATTTTTTTCACAGTAAAATATATATAATAAAATATATATGTATATAATATTATATATAGCACATATATAAAATATTTTATTGTATATATATGTATATGTGTGTATATATGCACATACACACTCACATATATATGGCTACATCATATATATATATATATATATATATATATATATATATATATATATATATATACACATATGGTTACTTCACTGGGGTATGAAAACATATTATTCTGAACTTGGAAATTTTGGCATTATTGTAGGAATGGCACCAGTAAAGAAAAAAAAGCATGTGCCAAAGTATGCTTGGGGATATTTTGGAGAAATTAAAAATTTTCTTAATCACAGCTACCATACAATTGGTATTTTTTATTGTTGTTAGCAACTTCATATAAACGAAACTTTAGAAATTTTGTCTCAGAATTATGCAAACTGAAATGGCATTCTGGAATCTCTGTTTTCTCTTTGCTATAGAAGAACACTGGGGAGTTGGGAAGACAGAATATTTTGGGGAGAGACGGGAGTGGCATCTTGATGAGAGGCTTAAGGACATTAGGAAGAAAATAGTTGGCCTGGGAGACACTTCTTGTGGCTGTGTATTAGTTTACCAGGCCTGTCATAGCAAAGTATCACAAACTGGGTGACCTAAAACAATAGCAATTTATTGTCTCATAGTTCTGGAGGCTAGAAGTCCAAAATCAAGGTATTGGTAGGGTTATGCTTGCTCTGAAACCTGTAGGGAAGAATATTTCCTTGCCTCTTTCCAACTTCTAGGATCCTTGGCCATCCTTGGTGTTCTTTGGCTTTCAGCTATAACACTGTGACCCCTGCCTTGGTGGTCACATGGTGTTTCCCTTGTGTGTCTGAATCTCCACATAGTGCTTTCCTCTTCTATAAGAACACCAATAATGTTGGATTAGGGCCCACCCCAATGACCTCACCTTACCTTGATTACATCAGCAAAGATCCTATTTCCAAATAAGGTCACATTCATAGGTACCAGGGGTTAAGACTTCAATATTTCTTTGGGGGACACAGTTCAGTCCATAACAGCAGGTATGACTTGGATACTTTCATACAGAGAGTGATATATAATATTCTGTATTGGGCTCTCAGCAGAGCTGTTCTGTGTCTAATGTGACTAGTGCTGTTATCCCCAAATCTTCAATCAACTTCTATCACATCCTGATTGAGTAGCGTTTTCACAAAATCAATGTAAAGGACCTTTTTTCCATGCCTTAACCAGTATTGCACAGAGAGAAGAGAACAGGTATAATATAGAATACAAGCTAAGTTTCTGTAACAAAGAACACACAAACACAGTGGCTTAGATAAAACAGAAGTTCAATTCTCTGTCATCTTACAGTCCACGGGTCAACCACCAGTCCAAGTCAGGAAGGCAACTCTGCACCAGGCCATCAAGGGACCCAAGTTAGTGAGCATTTATGGGTCCAAGCTGACTATTCTATTATTACGAACTTCTAACCAGCAGAAAGTGAAAAAGAGAACAGAAGGCAAACAGCTTCCTTTTTGAAGGACATGATTCAGAAGTTGCAAACATTGTTTCCTCTTAAATATCACTGGCCAGAACTAGGTCAAATGGTCCCATGTGGGTACAAAAGAAACTGGGAAGTGTAGTCTCTATCTGACCAATGGTGTGCCTTGCTGAAACCTGGTAGGAGGGGATTCTACTTCAAATAATGAGTAAAAATGGATACTGGGGGACAATTAGCCATCTTTGCCAAGGGTAACAATAACATGAGTGAGACCGGGAGTTCACTGAGAATAAGAAATTGTTGTTAGAAGTAACCAAGTTAAGGCCCAGGAATTCCCAGAGACCCCAGGACTTCCAAAAGCATAGCAATTGAAAGTGTACAGGGGGGTTAAGTGTGGTGTTTGGCAAAGGGCCTAACCAATGTTTTTTTTTTTTTTTCCCAAAGTATGCAGTGACTATGGCTGGTAACTAGATCTTATATAGTGAATAGAGGGAGCCTGATGTTGGAATCTCAGCACTAGAAAAGTAAAGAAGAGGGAGCTACAGTAAACTACAATAAAGCAGTGTTACAAATTTGGTTTTAGAAAAGGAGAGGAGGACTCAGAGTTGATTTGCCATCAATTAAAACATATTTGTTGAAAAACAAGCAACTAAAAAACTTTAGAAAGAAGTTATGGGAAATATAAGGGGTAGAAAAAACAACAAAGGAAGTCACCTTCATTTTGAGATTTAAAGCAAGGCATTAAATTTCTAATAATAATGCTGATGTGTATGTATCTATATCTCCTATAATATTATATGTATCTTATACGATGTTCCAGTAGCAAGCCCCAACAAGAAGACTGAAATATTCTGAGTAATGAAGTTAACATATTGTCTCCTAAACCACTTTGAAATAGACATTCATTTGGATACATAATCTAATATTTGTTCAAAAATCAGTTTAAGAAAAACTACCACAAACATAACACTTAATGGTGAAACATCCAAAGCTTTTCCCTTAGCTTGAGAACAGCCAAAGATAATTACTATTACAGTGTGTTGGAGGTTCTACCCAAAGCAATTAGTCAAGCAAACACATAATCCTCTCTCCCCCCAAAATGGTGAAATAATTGAGAAATAGGACTGTAGGTTGTCTTTTTTTTTTCTGACAGAACACGTAATTGTGTATGTAGAAAATGCAAACAATTTATAGGCAAACTACTAGAACTTAGTAACTGAGTTGCTGAATAAAAGATCAATATAAAAAATCAATTTTATTTTTATATGCCAGTAACAAAATGAAAATAAAATTTTAAAAGATACCACCTACAATAGATTCAAAAAGCATCAAGTATCTAGCAAGAAATCTAAGAAAGATAGTTAAGATTTCTACACTGAAAATAACATTATTGAAATAAACAGATACATCGTGCTCATGGATTGGAAGACAAAATTATTTAGATGTCAAACTTCCTCAAACTGTTGTATAGATTCATCACAATTTCAATTAAAATCTCAGGAAGTTGTTTGTGGTAAATGACAATCTTTAATAATATTTATATGGAAATGGGAAGGCAAAGAATAGTTAAGTCAATTTCAATTCAAGAAACAAAGTAGGAGGATTTACCCTACCAGATATCAAGACTTACTGAAAGCTAATTATGACAGTTGGTATTGGCTCAAGGATAGACAACTAGACTGACCAATATATTAATAGAAGAGAGAAACTACCCTCTTCTCCTAAGAAATAATCCACACATACACAGATGCCAGATTGATGTCAAAGGTGACACTACAGTATATTGGAAGGCCCTTTCAATAAGTGGTGCTGGTTCAATTGACATCCATTTGGAAAAAAATTAAGCTTGACCTCACATCATACACGAAAACCAATTCCAGATGTATTGCAGATCTAAAGGTAAAAATAAAAAGACTTTCAGATAAAAACATGGGAGAGTATCCTTGAGACCTTGAAGTGGGCAAAGATTTCTTTGATAGAACACAAAATGTATTAACTCTTAAAGGTAAAAAATGGATAAATTTAACTATATTAATATTATGAACTTCATTTTTTAAAAAGACACCTTAACAAACTGAGAAGAAAAGCCTCATCATGAGATATGATATTTCCAATTCATATACCTGAAAAAGACTGTATCTAGAATACACAAAGGATACCTATTAATCAATGAGAGTTAAACATCGCAAAAGAAAAGTGGACGAAAGTCTTGAAGGCATATCACAACAGAGCACATCAAAATGGCCAATAAACATATGAAATAATAATGACACATGAAATAGCAATAAACACATTAAAAGGTGCCAAACTTTGAGAGAAACTCATGAGGGAAATGTAAATTAAAAGCACTATGCTAATAGCGCTACATACTCACATGAGCGACTAAGAAGGAAAAAGACAAATCTAAGTGTTGACAAGGATGTGGAGCAATCTGAACTTTCAAATACTGCTGTGGGGGTAGGAATTGGTACAGCCATTTGGAAACTCTTTGGTAGTATCTATTAAGCTGAAAATATACATAACCTATGACTCAAAAATTCTACTCCTAAATATATATCCCACTGAAATGAGTATATATTTTCACCAAAAGACATGTACAAGGATGTTCTTGGCAGCAATAATTATATTAGCCAAGAGCTGGAATTTGTCAAATGCCAGTGTCAAGAATGGAAGGGATAAGTAAATTGTGGTATATTCCCTCAATAGAATCTTATATAGAGACGATAATTAATGAACAGAAACTATATGTGACAACGTGGATGAATCTCACAAACATGATGAGAAACAACAAAAAGGGCCAGACACAAAGAGTGCTTAATGTATGATTTTATTTATTTAGTGTTCAAAATCAGGCAAAATTAATCTATGATGTTAGGAAGTCAGGATAGTGGTTACCCTTGGCTGAGGTGAAGTGATGGAGGGAAGTATGAAGAGAACTTCTGGGGATGCCGGTCATGTTCTGTTTCTTGATTTGATAGTTGTTTACATGGATGTATTTAATTTTTAAAATTCAGAGCACTATGCACTTATGATTTATGTACACTTCTACATAAAGGTTATTCTTCAATACAATTAAAAACATCAATTCTATTACCTTATGGTTACATATCATACAAAATAATTAGAAGGCACAATTTCAGCTCTTAAGGAACTTCATAAATCCAAGTGAGGGAAATGAAATTCATGTTGTAATATGATTCAAGGGGCATAGAAGAAATAATTATAAGTAAAATAATATGCCACAACTTACATGAGGAGGCTAAATTTAAGGAAAAGCAAATGGGAATAAAAGAATTGCAAGGATAAGCCTTTTCTTCAATTCTGTCTTGGTTGGGATACAGTGTTTGGAAACAACAAGCAATATTATATTTTTTAAATGCATATATCTTTTAATTTTTTAAAATGTGATTTATGCAAATTAAAACTTATAATAAAGGACTCAAAGGAGATAAAACAGGCTATAGGAAATCCTGAAGCAGTTTCTATGACCAGACAATAACAAAGTTTAAAAAGAAGATTTGCCAACCAAGTGAAAGTTCATGAGGAAGAAAAAAATGCCCATGACTTCATAGCACTTCTGTAGCCATTGATCTCCTATGCATGGGTAAATTTTGTCCTTCCTTAATGACTTTTTCCAGTCTACTACTTTTCTTTTTTTTTTTCTGAGCCAACTCAAGTAGACATGTATATGTGGAACTGAAAGAAATGGTTTGCAATACCAAATACTGATCAATTATTGTAACTGCCATGGCTTCAACAGAAACCTAGACAGAAATGATCTCAAAACGCAAATAACATAATCTTATTCAACAACAAATTACAGCACTTCTGAGTGATCTGACATTTTAACTGCATAGTAAAATTAGGGCTACAAAATGTAGACTCCACCATAACTTGTGTGATATACTCTAAGGCAGTTGTTTGCAACTCATGGTCTCTTTTATGAGATCTATTTCTCAAAACAGAAATCGAGTCTCTTTTGGGAGGATCTGAAGCTTTGAAATTCACTTCTTATCATATCCATGTAAAAATCACCTTTGCAGGGTCTGAGGCAACATTGTCCCTCTTAGTAGGTCTCATTCATGCCACTTGAGAGATTTCAATGAGTTGAGATTATCCATAAAATAGTTTCTCAGGAGTAAGATTACATGTTTATTTTGTACATGAGCCCAAAGACTTTATAATGAGAGCATTTTCATAATTCTAATAGATTTCCAGAGTTCTACCTTTTCTTTTTTCTATGCTAATGTACAGAGGTCATTAAAAAGGGAGAAATTTTAGAAAATCCTGAATAAAAACAAACTAAATATCCCTGCCAATCTGTGAATAAGCCAAACTTTCCAATTGCTTGTTTTTATTTTATTTTTTTGATTTGTTTGGTTTATCTGGTTTGTTGATAAGTAAGGACAGTAATGACCTCTAGTTTATCCCTCCTACTTTGTATAGCCAATCTTTAACTGGCAAGATCTACTGAAATTCAGGCGTCACTGTTAGTTAAGTCATACTTTGAAAAAAAAAATGAAGACAAACAGGAAAAAATGACTGTGACATTAGGGTAGGTGGAAACTTCTTTAAAAATACAGTGGAAGAACATTATTTTGAGGTGTGGTTCTTTCACTTCCTGCTGTTTTAGGCACTCAATCTTATTTTCAAGTGCTGTACCTTCTCAGTGAAGGACAGAAAAGCAGCATTTATCCCACTTAAGTGTGCAAAAACATACAGTGAAAGGAAATGAACAAACTTTGCATTCTGTCTTTGTCGCTGTAGTCTTGAGAAATTCCTCAAATCAAGATTCGCTCTTGAAGAGAAGATCTATTTAGTTCCATGGCTATTGTTAGCTCATTTTGTGGGATTACTAAACCCATCCAACTCAAGTTGCTTGTTTCAAATACCTCCTTTCCCTTGTATTTTCAAAGTTCATTATACATGTATGTAGACACAGTCAAGGATAATGCCTTGTGCTTTCTGTTTCTTGGGTTCCAACCTCAGTTCCTAATAACCCAGACATCAAAACTGCAGTCCGTGTCACCCTTTCATTTCATTGTTTTAACCTGGCCCTTCTGCCAGGTCTGAGAATGCTGGGTAACATTTTCTCCTAGTACAATAACCTAGGAGATTGCAAAGACAGAGTTAGCTTTTGAATAAACATCTCTAGTCCTTATTCACATGTCACCACTTCCACCTTCAATTTCCCTCTCCTACACATGCTCCAAGTTAACTTTATTCTTGCTCCTCATTTTTATCACACTTACTTAAATTTAGTCTCTCACATTCTTCTGAAAACCTCAATCCTTTTTTATTTCAAATCATTTCTGTTTCTTTTCCTCTGTGCCTTAGATGGCTCCATTTATATATATTTTAATACACGTGTATATGTATTTACCTCACAATTAAGCTATTTAACACTAGGTGAAAAAAAATCTTGGTCCATAGCACATGTCCTCTTTTTTTTTTTTTAACATCTTTATTGGAGTATAATTGCTTTACAATGGTGTGTTAGTTTCTGCTTTATAACAAAGTGAATCAGCTATACATATACATATATCCCCATATGTCCTCCCTCTTGCGGCTCCCTCCCACCCTCCCTATCCCGCCCGCCCCTCTAGGTGGTCACAAAGCACCGAGCTGATCTCCCTGTGCTGTGCGCCTGCTTCCCACTAGCTATCTATTTTACATTTGGTAGTGTATATATGTCCATGCCACTCTCTCACTTTGTCCCAGCTTACCCTTCCCCCTCCCCGTGTCCTCAAGTCCTTTCTCTATGTCTGCATCTTTATTCCTGTCCTTCCCCTAGGTTCCTCAGAACCATTTTTTTTTTCTTTTAGATTCCATATATATGTGTTAGCATACGGCATTTGTTTTCCTCTTTCTGACTTACTTCACTCTGTATGACAGACTCTAGGTCCATCCACCTCACTACAAATAACTCAATTTTGTTTCCTTTCATGGCTGAGTAATATTCCATTGTATAGATGTGCCACATCTTCTTTATCCATTCATCTGTCAGTGGACACTTAGGTGCGCATGTCCTCTTCTGTGAAAAGAACTAAGTGGGCTTTGTAGTGGGAGGATACAAGTGGGATATTTTGTTGGAGGGAATTTGCTAACGATCTAGAACTAAGGCAGAACATGACTACCGTATGGAAGATTAGACTCAGCTGTTTGGCAGTTTGGGAAAAGGAAAACTACCAACACTGTTCAAGATTTTTCTGGAGAAAGAGCCATTGCTTCTGAAAATAGCTTTCAAAGGAGCCTTCATCAGTTCTTAATAGCATGTATTCTATTTGGCTTTGTAATCTCTTTTTCTCTCTTGTTTCAGGCTTACAAATGAAATAGCATCTTTGAGAAAACATATAAACCAGAGAAAGCCACAGCCTTTAGAGAAGCATATCTGATAAGTGTGAGATCTTTTTATCAGTATGGAAACTTAGGCCCAGGGAAGTGAAATGAGTTGCCCCAGCAAAGTAACTGGCGGACTAGGAACTGAAACACACAGCTGGACTGAGTCCACTGGGTTTTTCACTGTTCCTCTCAATGGCCAGAGTCAGATTCAGATGACCACACCTATCGTTAGTATCTGCGATTCTCACTACATGGGGGGAAAAGCAAAGAATTTTCCATAACAAAATAGTTGAGACAGCTCCGGGTTGGATTCTGCTATCATCTGTACCTGGCTGTAAAGCTACATGTTGGCACTGAGAAGAAAATGTTAGCCGGCATTCTCAGACCTGGCAGAAGGGCCAGGTTAAAACGATGAAAGGAAAGGGTGACATGGACTGCAGTTTTGACGTCTGGGTAACCTTTGGTGAGAATGGGGAAGGAACTAGGTAAGGTAGGAATGAAGTTAAGAGTGGTTTCCTTCCAGGCAGGGCAGCAATGGTTACATGGGATTTTATGCCAAAGAACCTTCACAATCTTGTCTCAAGCCTCATCTTTACAAATTCTGCATGACCCCCGTTTTCCTTCTACAACCTTGGTTCCAGCTAGACTGACTGGCCATCCCCAGATGCACTATTCTTTTATTATTTTTTAAGGTGTCCATGTCTTTATGTATAGGCAGTCCTCGATTTTCAACATTCCACTCTGCATGAATTCAATTATTATGGTTTAGTTAAATAACACTAGTCCCTCAACAACACAATTCAAATTTTAGTTATCAGGGTAGATCAACTATGAGTAATTAATTGTATAATGTACAACCTTTTCTGCTAGCTCTTCAGTGTACAAATCACGACTTAAATAACATATGTGTATCACGATCAGTGACCAGTCATGTGCTTCTTTTAAAATCTGTTCATGATTGGTCATTTCACATCTCTTATTCAGTTCTGCATGGACTGTAAAGCATGTATTTGCATTGTCTCCTTGTGTCCCAGTGATAAACCCACATGACATTTTATACAATGGATAATGAGAGAGGGATTGGTCATCAATAATGAAAGTGTAGCAAAGAAATAAAAAGTGATAAAGCTTGAAATGAAATTTGAATTGCACATAGAATTAGAGGAGAAATATCTAACTAAGGAATGTTGAACACGGCCACCGTTCATGACACTCTAGATGTACTGCCAGAGGAATTTAGTGAAGGTGAACTGATCAATATAAATGAGGAAAGTGGTGATGAGCAAAGGATGGAGATGTCCCAGAAGAAGTGACAATGGCAAAAAAAAGCATTACATTAAAGGAATTCTTGAAGAAGTTTCATGACACTGACAGCAAAAATGATAAAGTGTTAGAAGCCGATTCACACTTAGGAGGGAATATGGCAACTGACCAAAGCATTAACAAGATCCTCGCTCCGAATCAATGAGAAGAAGGGAAGCACTGTTAAAACTACTTTGACAATTGTTTAAAATGAGATGAAACACTTTAGTTCTCAAAGCTTCTAATATGTAAGATTACAGTGTACTAAATAAATGTTCGTTTTACTATTTTTTCAATTACCTATATGTTTATAACCAACAGTAAGACAGCTTCAATGTTTTCAGAAAAAAATGTAAGGGCCCCAGAAAAATTTTAATGTTTTCCTATTGATTATTGAGATTGCCTTGCACAATTTCAGCTTGCACAGTCATTTTTACTCTTCCATATGACTGTGCAAAGCAAGAACTGCCTGTAGATAGCATTTTGTGTCAACCCAATACCTGTCATTTGGGGTTGTCATTATTTATATATGCCTGTCTCCCATGTGAGACTATTGAGCTTTTGTAGAATAGGAACATCTTTTGTATATTTCCCCCAAGACTGTCTAGAGCAACTGTCACATAGCAGACCCTCAACAGTTTTGCTGATGGAATGAAAAAAATACCTTCTACTTTATCTCAGAGATTTTACATGGAAAGCATATTGAACAACATATACTTTCCACATTTGTGTGTTCTTGTACCTAAGATCATTAAAGAACATGATGATTAAATGATACCTTTGAGAATTTTTACCTTTATAAGATCTAAGATTTTTGAACTCTGTCCTCAAAAAATAAAGGTTGACAAATACCATAAATATTTGATTCCTGTCAATGTTTGAAACAAGAATATCCTGATAACACTTTTTAGACAAAGCTTTTGATTTCAAACCAAATGCAAGGGAAAGTATGGCCTTATTAGGGCTTGTCTAACTGATTATTACACTTTAAAATAAGCACATTCATAGATCTAGAGTGTGTCTAAAACACACTGAATCTAAAGTAGATTTTTAGGGACTTCCCTGGCGGTCCAGTGGTTAAGACTTCACCTTCCAATGCAGGGGGTGTGGGTTTGATCCCTGGTCAGGGAGCTAAGATCCCACATGCCTTGTGGCCAAAAAACCAAATCATAAAACAGAAGCAATACTGTAACAAATTCAATAAAGATTTCAAAAATGGTCCACATCAAAAAAAAAAATCTTAAAAAAAAATAAAGTAGATTTTTAATTTTGGTTATTATTATTTTGTCAGTTTTGCTAGAAAGTTGGGATAATAGTGGCTCTAGGAAGCTATGCCAACTTGCCTAAAATTAATATTTGGTAAAATGGCAAAAATTGTTAGTATCTTGCCTTCTGTGTTGTTTCCCCAGATCTCTACACATCAGATCAACTGTTAAAAGTCATTAGGGAACATGGATTAATTGAAAGTAAAAGAGATTTTGCAGTCTGAAAGTTGTTATGTATTTCTTTCAGACCAGTGCTTCTGGAAATATCTCACATGCAGTCCTACCATGTGTAACTAGTGCACAGCTCATGTCACAGGTAATCAACCTCATAAATTCAACCACACCAAAAGGGTCTATACCCCGTTCAACAGGATGAGTCCATTGATCACATCAGAATCAAATTGCTATAAAAGTTTCAGAGACTTACTTACAAATTCTATATCTACCATGTTGTGGACCAGTTCGTGGGCCATACTTTGAATGGCCCACTTACAGGCTAGTCTGTGTTACATAAGTTCAGCATTTTAAGCTTTTTGAACACTAGACCTTCAACTCCTCCCCTCTTCAGCCATTCATTCCCATGGTCACATCCTTCACCAAGCTCAGCACAAAGCAGATGTTCACAGAATGTTTGTTAGACAGATAAATAAGCTAACAAACTAGTAAATGATGGAGAAATCACAGAATAAAAGAGGAGTATCTATGAAGGGAATAGAAACTCAAAAGTGCGAAGTGAGATGCCATTACCTACTTGTTGCTGAAGTTGGGATTTAACACTGGGGTGGATTCTTAGGCCACAACTTTTTTCGAAACGTTGCAAGTCATATATACAATTTGTGATCCAGCTAGAATAATGCGAGGTGCGGGGAAGGGGTCCTTCATGATTTCTGGAATGCTTTCCTTCAAGATTAGATTAACAGACTGACTTCAGATATCTATGAACCAGAAGGATTCTTCTGCTTCCTTTTCATGTCATGTAGTCTTTAGATCTCTGAGGATTAAAATGGTGTTGTAAGTTGCATTGTGTGCAAAACTTAAACTCCTCACAACCCAACTCTACTATAATAATAAATATAAAATAAGAGTTAAACTTAAAGTAGATGTTAATAGTTTTCATGCTCAGAAGATAGAGATACTGAAATCCTAATTTAGAGTAGATTGTTTTCTAACAGCTCCTTCTCTTTTTGGCATACCTATGGTATAAATTTTTTCCACAGGCAATACAGAAAAATAGGGAACAAATATTTATTTTGTAAAGGAAATATATTCCTTTTAGTGTAAGATTATAAAGCAAATATTTTTTCTCAAAAGTATAGTTTATGCATATATACAGCCAAAAGAGTGAAGGTGGATTAAATCAGCAATGGATAAAGATGTAAATATTTTAAGCAGTATTCAGTAATTTGCACATACAACTAGGACAATGAATTATAGGATAATGAGCAAAGGAAATATAAAATGCTTAATGACCCTGGTACTCAGCTCACTGTTGTAAAAACCTACTTTGAGTCATGTTTAATTGAAACATATGCTTTCCAGCAGTTTGCACATTTGTTTTGAAAAGTTAACCTGCCTCATTTTTTAACCTAAATAAAAGATAGATTGAGACATACAAAACATGTATCTAGAGTTTTCAATATGATAAAGATGAATGCAAAGGAGTAAAAAATTTGGTTTTCTTAAGAATTCTTGTGATGATTTTTTATCAAAAAAGTCTTTGTTAACATCTCTACCAAAACTCTCTTTTCAAGTCAGATTCCTGTTATGGCTACTGGTCTTCCATTCCTTCCAAAAGAAGTTGAAAAGTTCAGACCTCCATGAGCTGTTTACCTCATGGTAACATCATTTCCAAAGTGTTCTAACTCCAAATGAACATGAATCCAGTTACAGTTGGGGTCTACAGAGGTAAAGAAAAACAGTTTTATTCTCCCATAGGAATAAGTTCTGATAATGTGAGCTATTCACTTGATTTCAGCTTTGGCAGCAAGTGTAAAATTAAGATGTTATAGTATATGATAATTTCTGACAATATTAAAAGATTCAGTTTGGACATGAAAATAGGAAAAAAATTCTATCAGGTAACTGTAAAATCTTAGTATGAAAACAATCAATATCCTTCAACTTATATGATAGAGTATCCTGGAAAAGTTGGATGTAAATGGAAAGTAGTTGGAATTCTACTTTAAGGGAAATAGGGGATTTTGGTCTTTAAAGGAATCTTGGTTTAAAAGAATTCTTCTGCAAACTGAAAACAATTCTTCCCTAATTTATCTATTGTATGGTATAATTTAGACTATTTTCTGCTAATTTATATGGCAGCATTTCTTAGATATAGTTGGAATAATTTTGATTATATGACTCAACAAATATATATTACGTGCTGACAAACAAAAATAAAAACAAAATAAAACAAAGATAAAAAGAAAAAGTCTACAATCAAAATGCCTAAAAATGTAATCTACTGTAAGTATAAATTTTCTTTTTTATGCAAAGGGAAGAAATTATTTTCCTTGTCGGTTTCTTCATTCACTCAACTACAGCAAGAATAATTTGATGGGAAGTTAGTTGTAGCTATTTGATAAGTTTTCAAAGTCTTCATTCCTTTGAAAAATAATTAAGGATTTACAGTGTAATTTTGTAATTATAGTCTATACATTTTAAAAACTTGATACAGTTTAAAACTTAGAAGCTATAAGCTAATGTTTCTCTTTCAGTGTCACCTGATTATGTACAAAAATTGTGGTGAAAGTCTGATTTTGCACAAGTGTTTGGTGGCCAAATAAAGAGGAGCTATTAATTATTTTAAACCCATAAATTCCATTTTAGAATAGTCTCTTTGAAGCACAAAGATAGGTGAATCCAGTTATAATATGTCAATAAATGTGTAGACATGGGCAACCTCTGAATAGCATCCCATATTTTGAGAATTACAGATGATGGGGCTAATGTCAGAGATTCCTGTTCCTAATTAATCACTCCATTTAGCAGAGAGATATTAGTCTTAGACTAGATCAGAACCACAAGTTACAATGAGAAAATAGAGGAGGGGATTCTACAAGAGATAAAGTATACCATAAGAATTATAGAATTATCTTTAAATTTCAAAGCGGAAGCAGTTCTGGGGCATTATTTCCAACATGAACGCCTTTAAGTTCCCTTTACAACACCCTGCCAACTTATCCAGCCTCCGCTCACGTTCCTCATGAAAGAAAACACACTGTCCTTGTGGACAGACCAATTTTGAGGCAGTCAAGTGGTTTGTTTTCCTTATTGATTTGAAATCCATCTTTCTAAGCTTCTCGCTAGTGGGTCAGCACAGCCAAGTAATAGAAGAGGACTGATTTCCCGAACTCCTCCACCCACCCTCAACTCCATCCTTCCTCTGTTTGCACCAGCCCTTCCCTTCCTGTCCTCTTTTTGAAGTTTGAAAAAGGGCAATCAGTGTGAACTCTTAGTGTTACAGAACACGTGGAGATGAGAAGAGAGAATGAGAGAAGAATTAGGGGAGGAGAGAGGAGTGAGAAAGAAGAGAGGGTATGGTAGAGTGAAGAAAGACCGTGGGCCTCACACTCTGACCTAGCTGGAATTGCTCATCCAAAGAAGGTTTAGCCAGGAGGATTAGGGTAAGTGTGGAATGAACTAAAGTGTCCAGGGGTCTGTACATGATGCTGGTCAATAATCAAGGCCCTGCTGAATAACATCAAATACATTTTGATTGGCTTTTATTTCATTCATTCAAAAATATTTAAATGTTAGTTTTTGTTTAGATAATATATTTACATATATTCATAAGTCAAAGTTATAAACAGATAAGGAAAAATCTGTCTACTCTATTCCCTAACCACTTAGTTCCTCACTCTGGTAGCCACAAATTTTACTAGACTTTCCAATGAAAAACTGTTATTAGGCCACCAGTAGAGACTCACAGGTCTTTAATCCCAACTCTCTGACTTTGGAACTCTGGGACAACAAGGAGGCAGTTTTGAGATATAGTTTTCACACATGTCTTTGTTACCTGTTCTTTCAATTCTCAACAGTGGGATAGTTATTCCCAGTGAATACATTTTAGAAATTGGATATATCTTTCAGGGATACTGCTTTGTTGAGTTAAATAGCCAAGATTTTATGTATTTCATGCAGACTGTATACATTATCTATACCATCACAGAAAATCTTTTATGAAGAAAAACCAGATATATTTCATGTAGCCTTTGATCTATGGCTTTGTCTTAGACTAGTGTTTCATCAAAGAAAAAAAAAGCAGCCCAATACAGTTTTATCTATCAAACCTAGCTTCTTTAACAAAGTCTGAGGAGACCAAACCATATTATGTTGGTCTGATTTGGCTTTTCCAGGCAGTAGATAGAAGGGTAAAAGGTCTCTGATTCTATCAAATATGCCCTGAAAAATAAATCTCGTGATTTGTTCATCTTCTTTCCATCTATCAAAATGAAACTAATAAAGTCTCAGATGCAGTAGTAGAAAAATGGAAAAAAAAAATTTCCCCATGTCAACCCAGTAGAAACTTAGATTTACCAGAAAGAGAGCTGATCGTCAGTCTCCTCTCACACCCAACTCTATTGACTTGAAGAAGAATTAACACAGGTTAAAGAGCAAAGTACTAAACTCTTCTATTAGCAGAGCTTTGCTGGTAAGTATTGGATTTAACCTAAAAGTTAAAATGTGGACATAAACTGAACTGGTGAATAGAGGCATGCACATATGAATTACTCTCTTCATGTTACTTTGTGGGGAACAATTACTCTGTAAGCTCTGGCTTTATAACCATACATCTCACCTGTAGTTGGCTTGTAGTGGAAATGGTTTTAGAAATGAGCTGTGTATGCAAGGCCATACATTTTTACATATGCGGGTATGCAGAACAGTGAGTATTATGGCATGAGGGCACCATAACTTCATTTTAAATGGCTATTTGTGTGTGTCACTCTCAGATGACCGAACTGGGCTCTTTCTCTATTTCAGCAATATGCTAGTTTCATCGGCTCCCTCTCCTTCATGGTGTCATGGCGTGAATGGCCAAGATGATTCTCGGTTTACCAGAGATTATTACCCTAAAATGAAGGGGGAAGAGTACACTGGTCAGGACATGACTGCTGCTCTATGTCTATACTGTGTTCATAGGGGCCAGTGTTGGAGAGGTCTCTGCTCCATGTGGTCACGCAGGGATCCAGACTATCAGAGAATCCACCATCCTGTGGTTACACCACCTGGAACACACAGCCCCTTTGACATCACAGCAAGAGAAAAGGGTGCATGAATTTCTCACACCTGTGCTTGTGTGCTTCAGCCTGAGTCACATGTTTATCAGATCCTGGCTTCTAGTCACTAAATATAGAGTTGACTCTTCCTATTACATGTGGAACACGATCATCTCTTCCTCAAGACCTCCTCCAGGAGACCTCTGTCTCCTCCTTTGAGACAACTCAGTCCCATTCAAACATAGCATTGAACTCAAGCCAATTTCTGGGTGATTCACAATAGTCCTTACATTAGGTGTGAATGTGGTTTGTCTTGGTCTGGAGACTTTGATATAAAAATACAAGTTAGCTGCTCCCCTACATTCCTATGGACTTCAACACACACACAATATAGTAGCAGAACAGGGAAAGAGTAACCATAATTAACACTCCTCCCTGGGAAGGAAGAATAGGAAACACATAGCAATCATTGGTCTTTACATTCTGAAATCCTATCGGGCTGGCACTGTGGGGGTGAGGTAAGGGTAGCTTTTGCTGTGAGAATGATGCATTAAAAAAAAACCCCAAACCCTCGAAATTTTAGTTGCTCAGAACAAAAAATACTTATTCTTGCTCTAGGATATTTCCAGAAACAGGAATGTTCCGTGATTTGGCACTAATTCTAGTCTCTGAGAAGGTTCCTTTATCAATTGAACTCTATGGTCCCTGACTTTGCCTTCGTGGCACTTTTTTTTATTGTCCCCTATTCTTCTTGGCCATCTCAGAAGTTGGCATTCAGTAATATGCCCACGTTGGGGGCTGTGCAACTTTTTCAGTCCACTTTCTGCTCAAGGAAGTTTGAGAATCTAAGAGTTGTTTTAAATATTCAAGGAGTCATAGATTGTTTTGTTTGGTTTTCTTTTTGTTGTTCTTGTTTTTGGTTTGTTTTTGTTTGTTTTTGTCCAGGCCTTAGCTTCTCTGCATTACAAGTATCACAAAAGTTATTAGTTAATCTATTTTGATTCCAGCCACTTCTAAATTCCAGAATCTACAAGTGCAGTTCTTTTTGAGATATACTACAGACTTGTTAAATATTTTTACGTTTTCTCTCTTAATATTAGGTATCTAAGTATTAGATAATGGCCTTCTGAAGAAAAGCTTGTCCTTAATCTTATTTTTTTCCCTCCAGCCTCTTTACCCACTGTTAGATTTCACCAAGTGCTATACCCATAGTCTGATTTTTCACCTGTGCCTTTTTTATGCAATAAGAGGTCTCAACATTAGGCGTGTGAAAGCCAAACTCTTAGTCTAATCTTTAATCTTTCTAATCTCTAACCGGAAGTCTCAATTTTAGTGAGTCTTTCTCAATTTTACCTCTTCCTGTTTGCGATTTCAAGGCACTTGGCCTTCCAATATTGCAAAATCCTGATTGCTGGAATCTTTCTTCTTGGTCATATTTGCTTGTAACCTGGTCAAGTTTTTCCTCTTTATTTTGCAATATTTTAACAAACATGGGCAGTAGCAACCAGTCAATGCCTTCCTTAAGACCAGAGTCTCTCAACCACTGCACCATTAATATTTGGGCTGAAAAATTCTTTGTTGGGGGATTGCCATGTACATTGTAGGAAATTTAGCAGAATCCCTGGCCTCTACCCACTAGCACACTCTCAGTTGTGACAATCAAAAGGGTCTCCAGACATTGTCAATATTCCTTTAGGGGCAAAAATCACCCTGATTGAGAACCACTGTTCTAGAGCCACAAGCACATTAGATATATTTTCTGCCCTCTGAGTTATATATAATAGTATCATTTTTACTTAATGTTTTGTCATTGTAGCCTCTGATATTATTTTCTTTGCTGCTGACACATGACTGCTAGGTCAATGTGACATGTTTTAGGTTCTTGTTAACAGAAGCACTCAACTTGCATTACTAATTTATATATCAGGCAAGGTGACCCAGTGGCATAACATAACAACAGTTTATTCTACATTCATTTAAAATTTTTAATGGGTTGGCAAGGTGGGAGAGGGGAATGACTCTGGTCTGTAGTCCCTCAGATACCCAGACTGATGGAGGCTCCACTCTGTTAAAACTGCACCATCTGGAACATGCAGCCTTTCTCAGTATATGCAGCAGAACATCTGGAGACCTGTCCCCAAATCTTTTATGTTTTACCTGAAATAATACATATCACTTCACTCACAACTCACTGTCTACATGGCACTGTCTAACCACAGAGGAGAAGAATTATCATAATGCCCAAAAGGAGAGGAGAATAAGATATTGCTAAGTACTAGTAATATCTACCACAGCTTGTTAAAGATGGAATTATTTTAATTTTTATGGTTAACATTGAGTGAAATGGACATATTTTGGTGTGTGGGGTCTATGAGTTTTAACACTTGTATAAGTTACTGGAACTACCATCATAATCAGGATAAAGAACAGTTCCATTGCCCCCACCCCAAAATATCCCCATAATGCTTCTTCGTAGTCCCACCTTCCGCCATGATGTCAATACTTTAAAAAGAAATTTAGTTTCTTCCTTCCTTCCTTCCTCTCTTCCTTTCTTCCTCTCTCTCTTTTTGTCTCTCTCTCTCTCTTTCTCTCTCTCTTCCTCCCTTCCTTCCTCCCTCCCTC
The DNA here is from genome assembly GCF_028023285.1 of Balaenoptera ricei. Taxonomy (NCBI): domain Eukaryota; kingdom Metazoa; phylum Chordata; class Mammalia; order Artiodactyla; family Balaenopteridae; genus Balaenoptera; species Balaenoptera ricei. The sequence goes on from NC_082656.1 coordinate 52,220,378, forward strand.
TCTCTCCTCCCTTTCTTCTTTCCTTCCTTCCTCCCTCCCTCCTTCCCTCATTCCCTCCCTCCCTCCTCTCTTCCTTCCTTCCTTTCTTTCTTTCTTCCTTCCTTCCTCCCTCCCTCCTTCCCTCATTCCCTCCCTCCCTCCTCTCTTCCTTCCTTCCTTTTCTTTCTTCCTTCCTTCCTTCCTTTCTTTCTTTCTTCCTTCCTTCCTCCCTCCCTCCCTTCATTTCCTTCCTTCCTTCCTCCCTTTCTTTCTTTCTTTCTTTTCTTTCCTTCTTTTCTTTTCTTTTCTCCTTTCTTTCTTTCTGAAAGAAATCACCAGTTCAGAGATACAGAGAACAGATGAGTGGTTTCCAGAAGCAGGAGGTGGACAGTGGGCAACATGGGTTATGGGGGTCAAAGCGTACAAACTTCCAATTATAAAATGAATAACACATAGGGATGTAATGTGCAGCATGGTAACCATAGTTAAAAATACTGTATTGTATGTTTGAAAGTTGCTAAGAAAGATCTTAAAAGTTTTCATCACAAGAAAAAAATATTTTTTAACTATGTATGATGATGGATGTTAACTAGACTTATTGTGGTGACCACGTCACAATATATACAAATATTGAATCATTATGTTGTACACCTGGAATTAATATAATGCTATATGTTCATTATATTTCAATAAAAAAATTTTTAAGTCAAACTAAAAAAAAAAGAAATTTAGGTTTGTTTCATGAGCTTAATATGCACTATCATGATGAATGTTCCATGGGCACTTGAAAAGAATGTGTATTCAGTGTGGAATGGAGTGATCTGTAAATATCAATTAGATACAACTGTTCAATGGTGATGTTCAGTTTTTCTACATCCTTGCTGGTTTTCTCTTTATTTACTTTGTCTGTTATGGAGAGAGAAGTGTTGGAATCTCCAGTTATAACTGTGAATTAGTCTATTTATTTTTCTGTTCTATCAGTTTTTGTTTCATGTATTTTGAGGCTCTGTTTTTAGATGCAGACATAGTTAGGATTCGTTATTTTTGTCTTCCAGTTGAATGGACCATTTTATCATTATGTAATGACCCTGTTTATCACTGAAAATTTTTCTTGCTCTGACATTTACTTTGTCTGATATTAATATAGCTATTGCAGCATTCTTTTGATTAGTGTTAGCATGGTATATTCTTTTCCATCCTTTTACTTTTAACCTATTTGTGTCTTTATATTTGAAATAGCAGTAAATTGTATCATACTTTTTAATGTAATCTAACAATTTCTTGTTTTTAATTGGGGGATTGATCTATTTAGAATTAATGTGATTACTAATGTGGTAGGTTTTATATCGACCAAACTGTTACTTGTTTTCTATTTGTCCCATCTGTTCTTTGCTCTATTTTCCTATATTTTTGCCTTTAATTTTTTTGATTAATTGAGTACTATTTCTTATCTCCATTTATCTCTCTTGTTGGATTACTTGCTATAACTCTGTTTCCTTATTTTACTGCTTACTTTCTGTGTTCTGCGGTTTCAATATGAATGTATTCTTCAAAGTCTTTGCAGTGCTATTTGGATCTGCTGCATGTATATGACACCCGTCTGAGGCCTTGGAAGTGTTCCATCCCATATGTCCATTCTTAAAGCCTCTGGTATTCTGTTTAGGGTCTGAAGCATACAGAAGTGAGCCCAGAAAATTTATACACCATTTTGTGAGATCTCTTGAGCTCTTTCCTCTCCAGGATCTCCTTGATACTTTCTGGTTCCCTAGGATCCCTATTTTACCTCTTCTGGCCAAATATCTGAGGCTTCTGCTTCTCCCCTCTGTCACATACTTCCTGTGACTGTGTCTGCATATCTGGGTTAGGTGTTGGGAGAAGAGAGAGAGAATAACCCAATAGGCATTTCCCCCGTGATCTTGGGACTGTAAGTACTCTGGACAGAGAAAAAGATTCTGCTCTCTTAGGGTTTTATGCTCATATACAGCCTCTATTGCTGCCCTGTGGCTGCCTGATTTCTTGGAGGTTCAGGGACAAGAGAATGATAAAGGAAAAGAAAGCCATCAGGGGATTCTCTTTCACTCCCTCTGACTCTCAGGAGTTCTCTTTCCTGTTCCTCAGTTCAGGATGTGAGGATATTTGGTATCATCTGCTTTTCAGAGTCCTCAGATAGTTGCTTGACTTCTTTTAAGATTTTGTATTTGCATTCAGTGGGAGAAGTGGAAAGGACTCAATTTCTCAGTCTTGTCTGGAACTAGAATTGCACCAAAGTGTTTTGAACAGTGGACTTTTAAGCATAGCAGCTATAGTGAAGTGTGGGGAAATAAAAGTCAAGGGAAAGGATCTAGGCCTTTTCTTGATTAAATTTCCAATTAAGAAGACTAATAAGCAAATTCCCATATACCACCAGCAAAACTAAACCAAATTTTTTCAAAAGAATTTTGTCTTTAATATTGTTTCTTAAAAAGCATCAAAGTAGAAAGTATAAGAAAAAATATTTCACTACATTTATTTTGTAGATTAGTGTATTTTTATTTTGGTTTACACATAGGGACATTGTTATACCCTACGTTTAGAGCTTCTAAAGTCAGGTTACTAGTGATATCATGAGGCTTTTCCAGCTAATCCAGTCTCTAAATATCATCTCAAGATCACCAGAGAGCCCTCACAACCCGAATTCTGGAACATAATCTTCAGGCTGGAATCAAAACTTGAATCACAAATACCTTTATCCCTTCTTCTCCTATATCTTTTTTGCCACCTACACACATGATACATGACTAGAAACTTTTCACATAGAAATTTACTTGGCACTCTTGGAACTAAGGAAGGGGAACAAAACCTACCATTAAATAACTGAGTATGATGTGATGGGCACATTGATTATCTCCTTTACTCCCCACTACTATGTAGGTATTAGTTCAGTATGACTAGCCTCAATGTAGGGGTGAGGAGACAGAGACAGAGATTCAGTAACTTGTCTGAGGTTGCAGCACTAATTCCAAAACGCACGTTCTCTCCTAATGCCACATGCGTCCATCCATCCATGCCACTTATCCTTGAGAAGACAGAATTAAACCGGTAATTTAGCGCTAGAGATAATCTAAGAGATTAGGATCTCCTGGAGTGGAATGGAGTAGGAAGGAAGCAGGACTTCTAATAAGAAACTGAAATCCTTCCCCACTGTGACTCAGTACCTACTCTTCCACTCCTAGTCCTTCCCTGTCACCCTCCCCATGACCCCAGAGTGCATAAAACTTCCAGAGCCTTGTTCATGGAGACGACCTCACCTCTGTGCTGGTCCACCTGACCCTGGATCGAGGTGACATTCCATGGGGGAAAATGGAACAGTGCTTTGTCCAGTATTGAACTCCTGCTTATACCATCTGGAGCAAATGTTTAAAGGCTTACCTCTTCCTTTAATATATATATGCATATGTATAGTTGATTTACATGTTGTGTTAGTTTCAGGTGTACAGCACAGTGATTCAGTTACATGCCATTTGCAGCAACATGGATGGACCTAGAGATTATCATACTAAGTGAAGTAAGTCAGACAAATATCATATGATATCACTTATATGTGGAATCTAAAACAAAAGAAAGATACAAATGAACTTATTTTCAAAACAGAAATAGACCTACAGACATAGAAAACAAACTTATGGTTACCAAAGAGGAAAGGGCAGGGAGGGGTAAATTAAGAGGTTGGGATTAACATACACATACTACTATACATAAAATAGATAAACAACAAGGACCTACTGTATAGAACAGGGAATTATTCTCAATATTTTGTAATAACCTATAAGGGAAAAGAATCTGAAAAAGAATAGATATGTACCTCTTTCATTTTTGACTTGTTGCCTTAATTGGCTACTCAGACATCTGAAAGCTTACTCTTTCTCTTCCAGATCAGCCAAGCTCATGACACAAAAAGCCCACCAGGAGTTGAAATAAAACTGGAAGTTGTGGACCCCACTGAATTTCCTTGAAGCAAACTTATAGACCAGTTTCAGGAGAAGAAGGACAACTAATCTCAACAAACAATATTCCCATTTGTTTCTCAAACTCCACTTAATTTCTTCTAACTTCTAGCTTTCATAGTTGTCATCTTTGGCGAGCTTCCATGGTAGAAAATGGTTTTGTAGTGTGTCTGCTATATGCTTACCAAATCATAAAGTAGTTGTGCTTTTATTTCATAAAAGTATACAAAGAACATAAATACTAATCAGATACTAACATCCCATCCATCGTACATACTCATATGTTTGATGAACAACTGACTGACAGAATAAATGAATGAATGACCAGATAACCATACAGCAACCTCAGTATTGAACCTTGGTATGAAAGCAGAGAGTAGCAGTAAGTAGAGTGTATGTGGTCATTAAGGAGTCTGACAGGGGAAGGAGAGAAAAAAAGAACAGCAGGTAGTAGGGAGGAGAGGAAGAAACATAGGAAGGAGAAAAGGTAATACCTTCTGTTTTTACCTCAAAAAACCAATTCTTTGTCTCCTGATTGATGTTTTAGAAAGCTTAATATGCTTCTGAAGAACAAGACCAGGAAATTGGAGAATGTCCCCAGCACTACCCTGCTGACTTCCACCAACTCTAGCTTGAATGAAATGAAAAATCAAAGTATAGCTATGTTTCATTTCCAATGGAAGCTAAAAGGTTTTTTCCCTTCATTTTTTTTCTCCATAAAATATTTTACCCTTTGAAAAACTAATACTACATCTGGGTCCACATGAGTCATCTCCCTTCAGTAAAAATAATTTTGACCAATGTTATGCTGGATATTTCATTGTCTAGTCAACAAAAACATGATAATTGGTATGAATGTCCAAAAATCAAAGCCTTTCAGAAATGACAGGCTTGATTTAGCCCCACTGGCATGGCTCTCATTAATTCAGCGAGGACTGTGCAGTACAAATGTACAGATTCCTGTATTCATCACTGTAATGACCTCAGTGAGCCTCACTGAAAAGGTACATGACAGATCAGGTAGGGAATGCTGCTGAAGAGAAAATAGCAAATGAGAGCAGGATAATATGAAACTTACCTTACAGAAAACATTAAGTAATCATTATTTGAATAAATTATGTATTTCAGTATTTAAGAGCCTTGGAAGGGCAAATATACGTTTCACTAAATGTTTAAAGACTCTGAATTAAGTCTGAAAGGAATCCCTCTTCATTATTTTGTGCTAACATAGGTCCAATGGATTCCTTTGGGCGAAAATATTTAAATAAACTCACTTACAAAACCCATGCGATAGATTTCCGCCTTGATGGCCACCACCATCACTATTTCCACTTCCCACCATACCCATTCCCACCACACATGCACACCTGCAGTGCTATGGACTGAATGTCTGTAACCCTCCAAATTCATATGTTGAAATGCTAACCCTCAGTAGGAGGTTAGGAGGTGGGGCATTGAGACGTGATTAGGGCATGAGGGCAGAGTCCTTATGAGTTGGATTACTTCCTTTATAAAAGGGACCAAAGTGAGCTCCCTTGACCTTTCTGCCACATGAGGACATGTCGAGAAGACAGCTCTGTATGAACCAGGAAGCAGATCATCACCAGACACCAAATCTGGCAGTGCCTTGATCATGAACTTCCTAGGCCGAACAACAAATGTTTAAGTCTCCCAGTCCATGGCACTTTTGTTATAGCAGCCTGAATGGACTAAGTAAGGCATGCACCCATATGTGTGCATACACACAGATTCACATACAGAAAGTGAGGTTATGCTGTCGAGAAATCTTTCCTACTGTACAGAAGGAGAACAGTACTGTGTCACTGAGAAGAGGATTGGAGGGAGAGGAACCCATAATTAGTAGAGGGAAGAAAAACATAAGACAATGGGGAAAAGTTGTGAGAGGATTTGAAAAAGAGAATGATGTACATGGGAGGGAGGTCAGAGCAGAATCTAGAGACGGGGTCCAGTGGAACCCCAAGTGTGCCCTACTTTACTACAAAGTAAGGAGTTCATTTTAAATCTCATCCAATGGAATATAATTACTGAAGGAACAAAAGTGATTTTCATCTATAAAACTGTTTTAGAGGTTAATGGTCAGAAAAGTGAGTAAGGCACAAGGTTGGCCCTTAATGGCATAGCAGGATTTAAGTTTTGAGAAGCTAATCGTCATAATATTGGGAACTTAGGAACAGCTATCCTCAGCCATAAGAGTCCTATTAGCCTGGATACCTAGTGGATCTCTTAGAATAAATGATATCGAGGATTTTGAAAAGGCTGGTGGTGTGGTACCAAGGTGAGGGGATTAAGACTTGAATGGGCTGTGTTAAAAAAACTGAGAGCAAAACAAACCATCTTTTGGGAGTCCCACAGGGAATTAAAATGTTCGTAAGAAGAGTGTGCCTCATATCTGCTTTTCTGGTGGAAACGGCACGTATAATGAAGGTGTGTGACCATTCCACAGTGAAGGTGAAGTCAAGCATCTTCCTTCAATGACAGGCTGGGTGCAGCAGTGAAGACCACAAGGGTGGAGGAAGGTCAGCTTTTGTGACTAAAGCGACAACCTTTGGCTTGTCTTGAGAGTTCTCCCGATGGGTTATACAAACTCAAGAATATTTCCCCTTTTATTGCTATTGTGACCAGTTCCTTTGACTGACCTCTGGTGATTCAAAGCAACCTAGGGATTCCCAGACGAGGCAATGATCACAATAGGACAAACCAGGAGTTAAATCAACTCATGTAACAGAGGAAGCTTGGGTCATGCTCAGAGTAAAGTGCTTCAAAATTTAAAATAAACAAACATGAAAGAGAAAATCATCCTTGTTTCATAGACTATAAATAATGCAGCAATCTTCCAGAAAGAAGTCAGTTTTTTATTTAAGACCACGTTTGTTAGTTGAGCTGTGGAAAACTACATCATGCCCAGAAATCTGGTAATCTTATTTTTTAAATTGTCTGAAATTCATATGTTACTGCATCCCTGAAGAGATGGGAACAGCTGATTTTTGTCCAGAATTTGTTGCCTTATAGTTTTTCAGCTACGTGATGTGAAAATGTCCACTCCTATTTATGTGACTGCGACACTTATAAATGTCCCATTCAGTTATTTGGGTAAATTTGTTCTTACTTCTCACAAATTGTTCTTCATAACATTTGGTAGACAAAGCTTTTAGCAGCCAGATAATCAAATTCACCCTTGCTGAGCTCAAACGTGTTAGGATTATGAGTGATGGAAGAATAAAGTACACTGAAAAGTAGCTTAGATTAATCTCTCGGACGTTGGTTGAGCATGAGCGCCCAAGGATGCGTTTGAAGGATTCACTGAATCGCAGCCTGAAGCAATGTAACATCACAGCAGAGAGCAGAGAAACTATAGCTGAGAGAATGTTCTAGTATGTACAGTCAAGGCAGTCAAGGACAGGGTTACTTAGTTTGAGCAAAATTGCTGTCTACTGCACCAGAGCACCATTCTTCAAATAGCAATGAGGCCCACAGCATAGTCACAAGCAACAGATATTAGGAAAATTCTTTAAGTCTTATCAATGTGATAGGGCTTTAGAGTCAGATATTATGTATTTAGCTGCATAGAAAAATCATTAGTGCATTGACTTCATTTTCAAAATAAATTCGTGGTAGGTATATAGGACACACACAGTACTACAACCCTAGGATAAAACTATTTGATGGAAATCAGAATTAGGATTGAGAAAATAAGATGTATTCATGCCAAATGAAATGGATTAAGCACATCAATTGTTAAATTATGAGGGAGTCTTACAAATTGGTTTCGTGCCATGGGCTCCAAAGAGGGATACTATGTCCCTAGTATAATTAGGGATTTTGGTAGATTGTAAAAATGTCCAGCAGTCATTTCATACCCTTTATCCATGTCTTTGGTAGCACTGTCCCACACTGACTCTAGACCCTTGTGATCTGTCTGGTAATTTGCCTTGGCCAATCAGACACTAGCAAACATGATGTAGGCAGAGACTCAGAAAGTGTTTGCATTTTGGGGCTTGCTTCCATGTTCCTATTTGGAACCCTGAGACTCCCATGTGAAGAAGTGTTGACTAACTAGAGGATGAGATACTATATGAAGTAGAAATGAATTATCCAAGATGAGGTTCGCCCAGAACAGTAAGGTGCCAACTGCCAGACATGTGACTGAAGCGGTCTTGGACAAAATAATCCTGAATGAGCTGGCCTCAAAGAACTGCCAAGCTGATTCACAGAATCATTAAAAAAATTGCAACTAAGTTTGGGTATGTTTTATTATGCAACAAAACCTTACCATTACATGCTTAATGTAATAATAATATTACTAACAACTGAGGGACTGCCATGTAATGTGTCAGGCACTATGCTAGGTGATTCACATACACCATTTCTGACCTTTAAACAAGGTCGGTGTTCATAACACCATTTTACAAATGATATAATTTATGATGTAAGGTATGAATCTAGTCATGCAAATAGTAAGTAACAATGCCAAGATTCATCCCCAGGTCCACCAGGCTCTGAGTTCCATGCCCTTTCCATTTCGCCAGGTTGCTGATGGGGGTACCTCTCGAATAGGGGAATGAGGCACAGATTTAGACGAGCTGCTCAGATTTTCTCAAAGGGGTAAAGCATTTCACACTCAATCTACTCAGGAATTTCTTCATTTGCCTCATGCCTAGCTGAGCAAAATATTTTTTTAATTGAAGTATAGTTGATTTACAATATTATATTAGTTTCAGGTGCACAACACAGTGATTCAATATTTTTATAGATTATATTCCATTTAAAGTTATTACAAAATAATGGCTTTATTTCTTTGTGCTGTAAAATATATCTGTGTTGTTTATCTAGTTTATACATAGCAGCTTGTATGTCTTAATCCCTCACCAACACTTGTTATTTATGGTCTTTGTGATGACAGCCATTCTGACAGGTGCGAGGTGATATCTCTTTGTGGTTTTAATTTGCATTTCTCTGATGATTATCTATGTTGAGCAGCTTTTCATGTACTGTTGGCCATCTGTATGTCTTCTTTGGAAAGAAGACATTCATGTAACAATGCCATGTCTTGTCTATTCATGTTTCTGCACATTTTTTTTATTGGGTTGTTTTTCTGATATTGAGTTGTATAGCTGTTTATATATTTTGGTTATATATTGAACAAAATACTTTCAATATATATGTATTTTCTGAACTGATGTGAAAAGAGCTAAAACGCATTTCAGAACAAGCTGGTCTGTCCAGCTCATCTGCAAATAAGATAGATAGTGGTAATTGAACAGGCTTTTAGGTCAGAAAACATGAATTTAAATCCTAATTGAGCTGCTCTTTAGAATATGTCACCACAAGTTCCTTACAATCTTAATTACCTCAGTAAAAAGCAGGAAATGCTTTCCTCACAAAATTATAATACAAATTAATGGAATAAAAAAGGAATTATAAATCTGGCCCTTAAAGGTATTCTATAAATAGTAAATATTATTACTTATAGACTGAAAATTGAAAGTTTTTAATATAAAATATGCAATTCACCATTGACCATATTAGCACATTTTGTATTGTATACAACTTTTTTTTGCAATCAAGGCATAATTGTCATATATACCAAAATATATTCCTTCTAAGACTGTGTATCAGATATAACTTTCTTCAATGTTTGATAATGACATAAATATTAGATTTTCTATTTGTAAATTTCTATGAATTCATATTTCTGAATTTATTGGTCATTACAGGAAATACTTTTAAATATCCCATTTTTCTAGTTTAGCACAGTGGCATAATGTTTTGAAAAAATTTCTAAAAATAGTTTATAACAAATCAAAACATCTTAACACAAATAAAAATTTTGTTTCACCATTCAGCAGTAGCTGGGGTCCACTAGGAAAATCCCTGTTTGTTCAACTAGTTGCAAATTTGATCAGAGGCAAGGGGTTCCCCCTCATACCTCCACAACCCACACAGAAGTCTTCCTACATTATTATCTATTCCAGGGGTTTTACAAGTGTCCAGGACTGTTAGGCAGCATGTAGTCCAAAAGTGATGAGTAGAGAGATTCATGGCATAGTCATATCTCCCACACTGGGAAACTCACAAGGTTTCTACAAAAATGTTGAGAGCATTCCATATCTGTCATTGACGGGCTCTAAAATGAACACCTGAAACAAGAGCACCCAACAGATTTCATTTCTGTTTAAGGAAAAAGACTTTCTGCTTTCTTCCCATAGTTTTTCTCACCACTACCGTGGAGGAGCTAGGACCATAAGAGGAGCATCTACACCTTCCTCCCCCAGGAAATTTCCTCTAGCATGGGCAAAGCTTGAGTTGGGGAGATCATAGGAGATGAAAATGAGATTTTGCACTAGATTAGTTCTTAATAATACTACAGCTGATTGGAGAGCTATGATAGCTGTGTGGTGCTGGACTGGGAATGGCCATTACAGAAAAATAACACTATTTCATGTCTGTCTATCATGAATTCAGACCTTTCATTCAGCTGATGATATTTGATTAATTAGAAATTAGAGCCCTATTAAGTGATGAGGCCATATTTCCCTTCTATTATAAACTAGCTAAGCAATATTTTCTGGCTTATGTACTTCACAGAAAAGTGAGGATGAACTAAATTTCTATTTGGAGAAATTTCTGTATAGACTCTAAGAGTTATTTTTCTTACAAAGTTCCAGGGCTTTGGATTACTTAGGAGAGAAAAGAATATTCAGGAATAAAAATGATTTTTCACTGTAGTTGAAAAATAGATAATTTTATTTAAAAAAATTATTTTTGAATAATAAATTTATTTGAAGAAGAAAATTGTAGCAACAAACCAGCTAATTCCTTTGCTTTTAATACAACACTTTATGACTACTTTAGAAAGTTGGGGCTCCATTTTTAGTCTAAATCTCATTAGGCAAGTCTGTAAGAAAACAACATTTACATTGTAGATAATAATGAAATAAAAAGCCCATCTTAAGATACTTATTTGTTCTTATTTTAAGTTTTCTTTTTATTTATTATATTTGTATCAACAACATGTATTAAACTGTGGTTTTCTATATACCATGGTGATTTAAAAATGGGTATAGGAACATTCATCTGAAAAGACAATTATTTAAAGATTATAGAAAGTCCCCATTCTCACAAATACTAAATGAACATAAAATAGTGTCAAAGAGTTAGGTGGCATAAGCAACCAGGAATCTGTAAACTCTTCATCCTGATTTATCCACACACAGAGATGTACACTCATCAAATGAAAGAAATTTACCATTGCCATATTAATTATGATAAATCTTACTACTATGACAGAAAAATATCAAAATCTCAGTGGCTTAACAAAAGAGAATATTATTTCTCACTCATTTAGATTCCATCTAGCTGCTCTAACCATAAAGGTCTTAAATTTCTGGTTTCTCTTTATTCTTTTTCATTTTTGCCTGCAAACCAGGCAACCCTCTCCTGAGTTTCTATCTTCCGTGTGATACTTTGCTGAAAGAATATAACGAGAGCAGGTGTACACTATTACTCTGGCTCCCACCACTTCTAGGTCTCAGGCAGAGTAGGCATGTGATCTGCCCTCCTTTCTTCATCGGCGACAATTTTACTGGATGTTTCTTCTTAGTTTACTTTTATCTGAGAATGTCTTTATTTTGCCTTCATTCCTGAAGGATTCACTGGATTCTAGGTCAACAGGTTTACCACTCTCCTCTCCCCAATGCTTTTTTCAGCATTTTAAAGATGTTGTTGCATTGTCATCTGGATTCCATTGCTTCTGATGAAAAGCTTGAGGTCACTGGAATTGTTGTTCCCCTGTACGTAATGCGTCGTTTTTTCTCGGTGATTTTCAAGATTTTCTCTTTATCTTTGGTCACCAGGTTGACTATGATAGGCCTCAGTGTGGTTACATGTGAGTTTATCTTTCTTGGGTTTCCTCAAACTTCTTGCACCTGTAAAATTTTGTCTTTTACAAAATTTAGGAAAATTTTGGCCATGATTTATTCAAATATTTTATTCTGCCCTATTTTTTGTCTCCTCCTGGGGACTCTCATTATACATATGTTCTACTTTTTAATATTTTTCTACAGGTCCCCAAGACTCTTTTCATTTTCTTTCTACCTTTTCTCTGCTTTTCAGATCAAATAATTTGTATTGATCTATCTTCAAGTTCACGAACTACTCTGTCATCTCCATTCTGTTGCTAAGCCCATCCCATGCATTTTTAGTTTCAGATACCCTTTTTCAGTTCCAGAATTTCCATAGGTTCTTTTTATAGTATCTATCTGCTGAGATTTTCTACACTTTTACTCATTACAAGCATTTTTTCTTCAGATTTGTGAGCTTAGCTATAATAGCTGTTTTTAAATTCTTCTTTGCTAAATCCAACATGTAGGTCATCTCAGAGGCAAGTCTCTATTGATTGTCTTTTCTCTTAAGAATGAGTTATATTTCCTTGTTTCTTTGTATTTAAAGTTTTTTGGGGTTGTATCCTGGATATTTTGAACGGTTTGAGTGGAGACTCTGGATGTTATCATATTGCTTTGCCAAATCTCGAGATTTTGTTGTTGTTGTTGTTTGTAATAGTAGTTGTGCTGGACTCAAACTGAAAACTCCATCTCTTGGGTAGGAGTTAAAATAAGATTTCCATTCTCTAATTACTGGTTATGCTGCTTGACGTCTTCCCCACATACATATGGTTCCGAGGTCGGCCAGAGATTTGGGCAGAGTTTACACATGGAATTTGAGGTTCCATCTCTCAGGATCTCTTCTTTCCAGGGTTCTTTCTCACTTTGCAACAGCTGTGTTTACCTGCAATCTATCCACTGGTTCTTCATCCCAGAAAGACTCTGGGTGTTCTATCAGTGTTTTAGACTCAACCCATCACCCATTGAAACCTATTGTTAGGCTAAAAGTAATAAGGATGGAGAATTCTTCTTGAGGCCATTATCTTCTTTCAAGTGCTGACTCCTTTCCAGAATCTACCTGCTTTTGTTCACTCTCTGGTGCATTCCGTAATTGTTTTTTCATTTTTCATTGCTATCTGAGAAAGGGGTCAACATGGTTTGGCTGTTCTGAAAGCAGAAGCATCTTTACCAAATGCTCTGCCCCCACATAACATGAATCTCCATTTTCCAAACCTCTGCCAACATCACTTTCCTGCCAACATCTGAGCACTGAGCTAATGCCCCATGTTTTAGATTTTTGCAATGAAAGCATCTCACTTCAGGATACAGATTTTTGTATTAATTATGATAACACCAGAATCTGGTAGATAAGCCCCGTCACTATGGTAGCTTAGCACAATTTTAAAGTTTTAATTTTTCTCATGTAATAGTCCAGCCAGTGTTGAGTGGTTTCCCTTGAAGTGATAAATCATGGGCCCAGGCTGCTGGCTTTATGTGGATCTATCACAGTGAACATGTGCCCTGGAAGGTCATCTCCATTCCAGCCAGCTGGTGAGGCAAAATCATGGACAACTGCATGGGAGTCACCTGGAAGTGACTATTTATAAAAATATAAACTATTTTTAACCACATTCCACTGCTTAAGACTCAGTCTCATGGTAAAAATCAACTAAGGAAATCTGGGAAATGCATTCTACATGTGTTACCAGGAGGAAGGGGGAATGGATTTGGTGACCAGATAGCCAGTCTTTTCCAAAACAGACGGATACTTTCTTATTGCTCACTATAGCCTAGTTTGTATGCTTAGATTTTCTGTGGGGTTTCCTCAGCTATTGTTCATTCCAAGTGCCCTTCACCAGCAGAGGTCATTATGCCCAGTGGAGGGTTTCTCCGGAGAATCATCAGTGAAGGAAAGGCTGGAGAGGAGGGGCCTGTTCCTGAGAACACCTCTGCATCACGTGACATTAAGTAGACAATTAGTAAAGCCATGGCTAAGTACTGTGATCACATTGCTTGAGGAAGGAGTGGATAGAAGAAGAAAAGTGTGTATAAGAAACCCCAAATATGTGGTTTTGGTTAAATGCTCAGATTTGGGTGGATGAATCAGTGATATTTATTTATTTATAAATTTATATTTTGTACTGAGGTATAGTTGATTTACAATATTATATTAGTTTCAGGTGTACAAGATAGTGATTCAATATTTTTATAGACGATACTCCATTTAAAGTTATTATAAAATATTGACTATATTCTCTGTATATATCCTTGTATCTTATTTATCTTATACATAGTAGTTTGTATCTCTTACTCCCCTACCCCTTTCTTGCCCCTCCCCCTTCCCTCTCCCCACTGGTCACCACTCGTTTGTTCTCTATATCTATGAGTTTGTTTTGTTATATTCGTTCATGTATAAGTGGTAACATATTGCATTTGTCTTTCTCTGTCTGACTTATTTCACTAAGCATAATACCCTCCAGGTCCATTCAAGTTGTTGTACGTGGCAAAATTTTATTCTTTTTTATTATGAAAATAACAAACATCCTGATTAAAAAATAGGCAGAAGACCTGAATAGACATTTTTCCAAAGAAGATATACAGATGGCCAACAAGCACATGAAAACGTCACTGATCATCAGGGAAATGCAAGTCAAAACTACAATGAGATATCACCTCACGCTGTCAGAATGGCTATCAACAAAAAGACTATGAATAACAAATGTTGGTGAGGATGTGGAGAAAAGGGAACACAAGTACATTGTTGGTGGGAATGTAAATTGGTGCAGCCACTGTTTATTTTCATTGTTATACTTGACATAAAATATTATATTAGTTTCAAGTATACAAGATAGTGATTTGATATTTTTATACATCATGAAATAATCACCACACTAAGTCCAATTACCATCCATCACCATACAAAGTTGTTACAATATTATTGACTATAGTTCCTCTGTGTATATTACAACCCTGTGATTTATTTATTTTATAGCTGGGAGTTTGATTCTCTTAATCCTCTTCCACTTCTGGGTATTTATTTTTTAAAAAACCCAAACACCAATTTGAAAAGATATACGTACCCCTATGTTCATTGCAGCACTATTTACAAAAGGTAAGATATGGAAGTAACCTAAGTTGCTTATCAATGGATGCCTGAATAAAGAAGATGTGGTATACAGTTACAGTGGAATACTACTGAGCCATAAAAAAGAATGAAATTTTGCCATTTGCAACAACATGGGTGGAGGGGGTAGTTCAGGTGGTAACGCGAGCGATGGGGAGCGGCAGATAAAGCTTCGCTCGCTCACTCGCCACTCACCTCCTGCTGTGTGGCCCAGTTCCTAACAGGTTGCCGACTGGTACTGGTCCGCGACCCAGGGGTGGAGACCCCTGATATAGAGAATTAGACCAAATGATCCTCTATACAGCCTTAAGAGGATTACTATGTTGCTTTATTCTCATTAGCACATTGGAGTTTAAATTTAGTGAATGAGTTCAAAACAAACAAATAAACAAATAAAAAATTCCCCTAATGCGATGTAATGGTTTTGGTGTCAGCCAGAATTAAGTTTGAATCTTGCCCCTGTACGTTAGCTGCTGTGTGATTTGGGGCAAATTACTTTCATTTTACTGAGCCTCAGTTCCTCATCTCTATAATGGGGAAAGTAAAATTTCCTTTGCAGGGTTATTGAGAGTTTCAACGGAGAGAATTAAGTAAATAACCTAGTATGGTGTTTGACAGGTTAAAAAAAGCCCCAATAAGTAGTAGCACACTCTTTTTATTAAAAGGGTAGGGATTGAGGTCTAATGCAGGCATTAGTCTCTGTGCAGTGGTGCCTTTCTGACTGCTTATCATGCATATAATTTGAATAATGAAATACACTCTTACAAATAATTTAACCTCTTAGGACTCCTAACCCTTTATGGGGGGGGAAAATTGGTGTATAAATAACTAAATAACTAAATAAATAGCTTAACAACTCTAGATTTTAGAGCCTGAGATATGCCAGAGGAAGAGCCTAATTAAAGTCACTGGAGCCTTAACAATCAATCAGAGACAGAGAAAGAAGCAGGGGAAGAAAAAGAGGTATGGGAGAGAAAGGAGGGGGAGAATGCAGCTTCTAAGTGATAAGTGAACTCCAAGATCATGGTTCAGTGGACTGTGGAGCAGCTTGTAATTTCTACCTCTGTTTCTCACAAGAGCAGTAGTTTCACAGCACCTCACCTATATTCCTGTAACTGAGAATTAATGCCATAGTGGATTGTTTCAACCAAGTTATGGTAAAACAACTTAACTTTTTATGATATGCTAGGGTGCACAAAATGCCTTCAGAACTACCATCTCACTTAATTCCTACAGCATCTAGATAATATGTAGAATTGGTAACCTCATAATTATAAAATTATCATTTATGGAGAAAAAGGCAAATGAGAATATTTAAAAACAGCAATGCTGTAGTGTCCTGAATATTTACCATATCTTGCTTTATTTGTACTGTGTTTAAGAACTATCCAACTATACTCCAATAAAGATGTTAAAAAAAAAAGGACTATCCAAATCAATTTACAACTCTTGAAAGATAGTACTGATGCTGAGTTTTCTATTTTTAAAAATATTTCAGAGCTAATTTTTCTTTTGCCTTCACTTCATTTAGTAAATAGATCAAGAGCTCCCAATTATCAGAAGCTATTCAACAGCTGAGCTAGAATTCACTCCAAATTCTTGACCGCCATCTTATATCCAGGATAGCAAGCCTTCTCCTTATGTATCTTTTTCCCTCCAGAGGACCCAGGGGTCCATTTGTTTGTTTTAAATTATGATACCCAACATGCTTTGGTCTGGGACCTAAATGAGATCAGCAAGTGAAGATAGAAAGATGCAAAGTAAGTGAAAAATAATGAAGGTAAAGCTAACACATTTAGGGTGGAGGAGGAGAAGAGATATCTTCCCCACCCTGTATGGGTTCACAGAAATCAGTTCTCCCATATAACTTTTTCAGAATATTAAGAGAGAGGCTACATTAAAGAGATGAGAAATGTAGGAACTATCATTTAAAAACCCAAACACAGTGTTACAACTTTGGGAAACTTGTTTAACCTCTTGGGCTTCATTTTCCTAACCTGTAAAATAGTGATATGTATAGTATCTATTAGAATAGATAATGATAGTGTTTACTGAAGGGGGGTATAGTGAAGACTCAATAAATATTACATGACAAACACTTAGAATATTAGCACAAAATAAGAGTTAAATCAATCTTGCCTTTACTTATTATTATTTATCATTCTTTAATAAAAGCTACAATTAAGCACATGATAAGCTTGACCATTTGCTGCCTAATAACCCAAGTACTGGTATGCTACACTGGATTTATCATTTCTTGTCAGCCATCCTCTCTCACAGGATTGGCTTCTTTTAAAAGAACAAAACAATAACAAAGCATTCGGTAGCCATTTCTTAGGCTATTTTTTGTGGAAAGAAACCAAGACTCCATAAGATGTTTAGATAGATATTCTGTGAAATCTTTAGGAATCGTTTTAAGCCTCTCATTATAAACTGACATGTTCATAGTCAGTTTAAATCAATAATAATTGAAGACAAGATACTAACTATATAGCCTCCTTGTTACTTTAACATTAACTGATAATATAACCACATTTATGTTTAAATTTTTCATGTTCATGTGAAGAACTAAAATAACGAATGCTTTTTACTTGATGCTACAAGCATAGGGTTATTTTGTAAGTACTTCTGTTGGATTGTCTTCCACAATTGACCTGTTTGTTTGGCTTTTTAAAAAGGGTAAAGTAATGCTTTTTGAAATTTTAATTGGAGATTCTGAATTCAAATTCATAATGCTAGCAAGCAAATAATTTCCAAATATTTTACGAAGACAGTCCTAAGTACTATGTACACAACATAGTGACTGATTATAGCAATTGTGCATTTAGGGGTCATTTGGTGAAAGCTGGAACGAGAAATCCATTTAGTGATTACAGGTCACTAATTGATACCTTTGTAGAAAACTTACTGCCAGAGAGGAAGTTAGAGTACAAGGAAATGTCCTGTTGCAAACGCTATTCAATCTGCCCATTAATTAAGTACTTGGGAAGCTTTGTTAACTTGGACAGGACTCAAGACCATTATTTCGGTCACCAGAGCAGCACTGACTTAAAAGCGTTAATTTAATTTCCTAACATGTTCATAAGCTAGCTGAATGATTAAACCTGCATTATATTTTATCCTTCAGATAAGGAACCAGAGGGCAAAGCTGATTTAGATAAAGTGTTTTTACGGTGCCTGTGTAATATTGTAATTAAAAAAAGAACAACTAAGACAGCATCTGGCAGTATTGAGATATAAAGCATATTAAATAATATCACCATTATTAAAAGCCACACTCTGTGGTCTTTACTGGTCCTTTTCATAGCTACCTTTTCTGAAGCATTTTGCCCAGATACCTACCTCCTCTTGCTCAATGCTCTCTTTCCCTTTGATATTTTCATACCTCACTCATGCATACTCTGATTCTGTTCCTCCTTCTCTGACTGATTCAACTCAGTCCTTCTCAGGTTCTCCTAACGGCTGCTGCCCCTCCCCTCACACACATCTTAAAGGTTCGTTTTTATAGATATTTTCTCATCCTTTTTTCCTCTTCCCCCTATACTTTATTCCAGGGCAAGTGTTATGGGTTGAATATTTGTGTCTCTCCCAAAATTCATACGTTGAAACACTAACTCCCAATGTGATGGTGTTTGGAGTTGGGGCCATTGGGAGATAATTAGGTGTAGATGAGGTTATGAGGGTGGGGCCCTCCATGATGGGATAAGTGCTCTTATAAGAAGAGGAAGACATAGAAATCTCTCTCCACACATGTGAAAAGAAGAGGTTCTGTGAGCACACAGCGAGAGGGTGGCCATCTGCAAGCCAAAACGTGGGCCAACACCAGGAACTCAATCTGCTGGCACCTTGACCTTGGAGTTCCCAGACCCCAAAACTGTGAGAATTAAATATCTGTTGTTCAAGCCACCCAGTCTATGGTATTTTGTTCCAGCAGCCTGCACTAAGACAGGAAGTAAATTTTATTTACTCCTAGCTTCAATAGTCAATTTGATGGGATGACTCTCCAGTGGAGATCCCCAACCAGACTCCTAGTTCTAGCTACATATTGGTGCTTTAGAGTCAAGAGCCCTAAACGGGTCCTATTAGTTCCACTTCTCTACCTTGTTCCCTACTTTGCTTACTGGGATCATTGTGCTCCCTTTAACCCAGGTTCAGATGTATGGATGCTACTTTTTAAAAAAAAATATTTTACTGATACCAAAGCCTTTACCCAGTCCATTATTCAGTCTTTTCTCTTCTTCTTGCTCAGGAATTGTCTCTTGGATACATAATGGCCTGCCAGACCACTAGGCAGCCCTAGTGCCACAGCTGTGCCCTGATCACATGCTTGTATAACAATGATGTTGCTTGGGCTTCCTCTTCTTTCTCCCCATCTCTGGTGCCTCTGAGATGTGGGCTTGTACAGAGATGTGCAGTCACTGAATTTGCCTGTGTTTTTCACACCAGTCACAGGCCAGGGCCACTGAACTGGGCATCACTTAATCTATGTCAATGTCAGGCTCCTCTTTTCCAGTTCCTAGATGTGCCCACATTCCTTGGCTCATGGCTCACCATCACGTCTCGTTCTCTGCGTATTTTATCCTTCTGACTCATTACCCTTTACTCTCACCCCTTTGAATCAGTTAGCAAGTATTGTTGATTATGTAGGGGACTGATAATGTGCAGTAAACAAGTATCTTTGTATCCTACAGAGTTCTAATATCACTTTTGAGCTCAAAACTTCCTAATTCTGATGATGGTGGTGGGTGAGAGGCGGGTGTTGTGAGTACTTAAAATTGCCAAGTTGAGGTATATCATCTCTTCCTGTTTAAAGCACTTCCTTCAAGTTCACAACAGTCTCTTTGTAAAAAGGTTTCAGCCTTTCCAGGTTTCACTTGCTTTGTCTTTCATAAGTAGTCTTGATGTGACAGAGCTAGTCTTTATCGTCAAAATTCTCTTTTAATGGTTAAGGGCTCAACTTCACCTTTTAATTTCTCTTTCACTCTTACTATCACAATCCTAATAATACCTAAGTCATATGTCTGCCTCTGGCTGAATAGGGAGAAAGTTATATGAAAACAAACTTAAGAGAAGAAAGCATGTTAATACATCTCATCCCATAACCCTGTTAAAATGATGTACCCATGAGGCCTCTTGAAGGTATTTCTTCCCTCCCATTCTCAGTACTCTTCCTTGGATTTCTGTGAATTCTTTGAACTGATTACCACAGCTCCATTCTCTTCCCTGAAATTCATCCTTCACACTCTTACCCAGGTATTAGTCACATTCTGTCACTACCCTGCTCAAGAAGGTTCTGGCACCTGAGTGTTATCCACATAGTAAACCCAGTTTCTTTTGCATCAAATCCAAGCCTTCCGCAACCAGGTCTTATACTGTCATGTCCTGAGAAACGCACTTGTTCCATACTTTCAATGATAGAGAGTATTCACTATTTCACAGATGTGCAATCTATACTCCTTACCCTGTATATATTGCTATTGCTGCCCAGAATACATTTGCACTCCCATATCTGTCTAGTGAAATTCTATACGTCCTTCAGGGCTTTGCTCAAATGTCACTTTCTCCATTGAGTATTTCCAGAGTCCCTTCTCAGAAGCTAATTCCTCCCTCTTCTATCCTGCCCATGTTACTTTCCTTAGATTTCCTTTGTGTTATTTTTTGCATTATATATTGCGTTACAATTAGTAGTGTATATATCTTCTTCTCTAAGCTCTGATATTTACGTTACTTGAGGGTAGGAATTAGGAAATATTTATATTTTGTATCACACAGAGTACCTAGAAATATCAGATCCTCAATGACCATGAGCTGAATTGAACAATGAAAATGTTGGAGATAATAAAAGTCAAAGAGTTGCATTTTATTATCCCTAGTACACTGCTGGCACATTTTGTATTCCTTGAAGTTATGCTTTCTATTCCCAGGAGGTTCTTAGATAAACAGAAAAATATTTAATTTTTCCCTTAATGGAATAAATATAATGCCTTTACCAGGAGATTAATAACCTCATTTCAGACTCCAAACAAGTAACTTTGGAAACCTTGCCAAAATCTATCATGCTTTCTTTTTTCCCACTGAGCTTAAAAATTGGGTTCCTGCTACAGAAGCTAAAAGCAAGTAATTTTTCTCTCCAGGTAGATTGTACGAATAAAACAAAATTCAGATAGCCAACCAAAACAAAGTAGCTGAAAGCAGTTGAAGAAGTCCCAGACAGAGAGGTAATTTCATTTTGGAGTTCAAGTGGCAAAGCAGTCATTGTATTATGTGAATCCTAAATTGGCATTTGGCAGCAAACAAGAATCATTTGCAGGAAATGATATCCTTCATTTCCTTAAATGCCAGTCACCTCTGAGATTCAGTCTGAAGTCCCTACTTTCATCTCTCTATAAGCAGGCCCCTCCCCCCTTTCTTTTTCTAGGACATAATAATGATGCTATGTATTATTCATTATGCCTTAAGGAAACTCAGACTAGTAACATAGGGTATCATTAGCAATCCCCATTTCAGGATGGTCTCCAATAAAGTCTGTAATCACCTGGGTTGCACTTAAACCAGGTAAGGTAGGAAAAATGGCTACCTTTAAAAAAATGGCTAAAGCTGAAAATTATGATGCTCTTTGAGGAGACACATAAGGCATCCACCTATTTCATCAACTTATTTTTCAAAGCCTCTCTCTTTAGATGTTCAGTGACTTCCTTAAAAGAGTGATTTGCTCTCATTGGAAAAAAAAAAAGTTTCCAACGCTTCTGGTTGCAAAGATAGGCCCTTTTACTGTAAATCAATGTGTTGCTGTCTTGTTTGCTCTGCTGCAAGAAAGATGGACACAGCACAGAACCAATGGTGCTGCTTCCTCGCCTCATTTATCTTGTGGATCTGTAACCAGTGCAGCCCAGCCTTAACCATTTCACTTTCCCTTTGCTGCCATTGTTACAGCAGCTCTGAATATAGGTACTTAAAAATAGAGAATGAGGTTATCTTATTTTTCTGGGTATCAGGTGCAAAAGATTGGATTAATTATAGTTCTATGGCATTCTACCTTTATTTGTCTGTGCCAAACTACTTTCTTGTTATTACTTTAGTTACACTTTAATTTATTTATTTCCTTTTGGCCCCATTCCTCACACTCACCCCTTCCCTACCCCTAGACACAAGAGACAACAATTCAAACACGTTGTCACACAGCTTTCTGTTTTTATGTGTTCTTGTAAAACATGTGTTGTTATTTTGTGTGCGTGAAACTTAAGTTTACATAAATGATACTGCAGTAAAAATCTCATTTTGTTGTTTATTTTTTCACCCAGAATTATGCTTTTAAAACATTCCCAGGTTTTCTGTGTGTACATTTTTACTCCTTGCCTCTAACTTTCTACGTGGTGGCATCTAATCCCCATTGAAGGATACTTTGACTGCAATTCCCTGTCAACAAAAGATGTGCTGCAATAAACATGCTACAACAGCTTGTTGTATATGAGGATATATTTAGGATAAATTCCTTAGTAATGAGATTGCTGGATCATTAGTATGCATATATGTAATTTATTAGTGACTTATCAAAGATTCTGTACATTTTAATTGAGCTAATTTTTTGATGTTTTATACTTTCTTTGCTATTGTGAATGATGTACTTTTAAATCTATTCTCTAGCTTATTTCCAGTAAAGACAAATGCTAATGGTTTTTTAAAGTTTATCTTATAGTTGGTTACTTTGTAGAGATCTTATTATTTCTAATAGTTTGTGGACTATGTTTTTAAATCTAAAAGTAATGATAGTTTCACCAGTTTATGTCACTTCTTACATCTTTTCATTTTAGTGCTGGCTAGAATCTCCAGTAGCATATCAAACAGTAGTGCTGAAAGAGATATTCTTGTCCTTTCCCAGTCTTAATGTTTCTATATTAAAAATATTTGTGATAAGTTTTTGTTACATAATCTTTACTAACTTAGGGAAATTCCATTTTATTCTATATTTTCTATGCTTTTAATAATTATAAATTAATGTTGAATTTTATCATATCATTTTATGCATCCAGTGTGGTAAATCTGTATTTTTCTCCTTTGGTTATTATTATGGCAATTGATAAAATTTCTGCTGTTGAACTATCCTTGCATTTTTGGAATAATTAATCTTGATCATTATGTATTTTAAATATTTCTTATAAAATCACTGTTTTATTTAACATGTTTGCTATTGCATTTGTAAGTAAAATGGGGCTATAATTTATTTTCTTTGATTTTCCTTATCTGTTTTTAGAATCAATATTTCATCAGATTCAAAAATTAGGCAACTCTAATTCTTTTTAATTAGTTTTTTTTCTAATTTCTGGAATAGCTTGTTCATGATAAGAGCTAAATATTCCCTAAAATGTTGGCAGAATTATCTATAAAACAATAAGGGCTTGAGGCTTTTGGTGAGGGGCGAATCATTTGGTTTATTTAATGCTTGTTGGTTTATTCAGGTTTGCTATTTCTTCTCACTTCAATTTTGGCTTTTTTATCCACTTTACCTGCTTTTTAAAAAATAGTTGTTGATCTTATTCTCTCACTAATTTTCTAGCTCTGTTAGTTGGTAGTTATTTCATCATTTTTATTCTATACTTTTATTTGTATATTCTTTCATTTTTTGGTTACTTTTTCCAGAAGTTTATGTTACTAAACTTTCCAAGGACCAATTACTGGTTTTGTTAATATTCTTTTGTTTGTTCTCTATTTGATTAATTTTACTATATCTTTATTATTTTCTTTCTTCTTGGTTCTTTGAGTTTACTTTCTTGCTCAATTTCTATTTTTTACTTATCTACTGATAAATTTATTTAGAGTTGAACTTTTGCTCTAATTAATGTTTAGCATAATTTTTGTCTTACAATTTTTGTACTTTAGTGTTTTCATTGATATTCAGTTCTAAGCATTTTTTAGTTTCCTTTATAATTTTCTTTTTAATCCAGTGGTAATTACTTGAAATGATTTTTAGTGTTCAATCATATGGTTTTGTTGTTGATTTTTAATATTACTGATTTATAGTCAGAGAACATAGCTTGCATGACACTGATGCTTGGAATAAAATGAAGCTTTCTTTGTAGCTTAATACGTGGAATTTTAATTTTCTATGTGTATGCATAAAATAAGTGTAATCTCTGATTTTTACTGTACAGTTTTATATTATCCAATAGCCTGACTTAACTGATTTGTTCAGATCTTTGATATTACTGTTTATTTTTTGTCTGTTTGACCTATGGTTTCAAAGGGTATATTAAAATCTAAATTTATAATTAATGAGATTTACCAACTTCTCCCTGAAATTCTGTCAGTTGTTTCTTTATACAGCTTGAAATTATATTGTTATGTATATATATATATATATATATATGCTCATAAAATTATATCTTCCTGCTCTTTTCCTTTACCAGTTTATAACCTCCCTTTTTACCATTTAAAATACTTTTCTTTTTCAACTATTAAGGTTGCTACCCAAGATATTTTTGGTTCATATTTACCTGAAATACTCTTTTCCAAATTTGCATTTTCAACCCTTTTTTGCCTTTACATATTCAGTGTGTCTCTTGCAGAAAACATACTGCAAAATCTTAAAGAAAAAAAGCGAATTCTTTGTCTTTTAATTGATGATCATGAACCCTTTACATTAAAAAAAAAACTTTAAGACTTATTTTTGCCATATTTTCCATATTGTTTTTACTGTTGTACACTTTTTTTCTTCTTTTCCTCTGGTTTTTATTGGGTCAATCAAGGTTTTCTTAGTTTAAGAGTTGTATATTAAACTTTGTTTTTATTGTAGTTACCTTCAAAATAAGCCCTACACTCATGTTTATTTACCCATGTTAATTCTTTAAATTTATGAATGCTTACATATCCCTCTCCATAGAATCTATATTTCAGCATATTTTCTTATTCATTTGGTCTCTGTCTACCTTTTTTGATATCGTCTGGAATTTTGATTGAATTCTTAAAATTTTTTATTATCTTTTGTTTCATCTCAGCTTTCTTTGATAACAATGTTTACATTGGAATTAGATGGTATTTTATCATCCTTATTTCCCATATCTCTTATAACAACCTCCAGAATTTATTACCCTTCTTATTTCATTATTTCCTTCAAGAGCATTTTTAAAGTGGGTTGTCTTGTGAAAAAAATTTTTTACAGACTTATTTACCAGAATATATTTTATCATACCCTCCCATTTAAATGATAATTTGGTTGCACATCTAGTTCTATTTTCATAATTATTTTATTCTAAAATATTACCCCATTGTCCTTTTAATCTAGAATTCATGTTGAAATGCATGATGTCAGTATGAATCTTGTTGTTCTTTTTAGATAATCTACTCTTTCTCTTTTGAACCTTTAAAATTTGCGCTTTGACATTCTTTAATGTTACTGTATTGTGTCTGAGTATGGGGCCTTCTTTTTGGCACTCTATAAGCACTTTGAAACTTGGGGCTTTCATCCTTTAATTTTGGGAATTTCTTGAAATATTTCATGCTATCCATTCTTTTACTCTCCTTCTGGGGCATCTAATTTCTAGATCTGACAATTCTATGTATATCTTCCACATCTTTATTTTATTTTCACTCTCTTTTTTTCTTTTCCTTCTGCCATCAGGGACTTTCCCAACTTGATATTCCAGCTCTCTAATTTGTTCTACTTGAAGGTTCATCCTACTTTTTTCCCAACCATTGTGTTCTGTAATTTTCCTATTCTATTTTTTATACTCCATACCACCACATGGTTCTCTTTTAAAAATAACTTCTTTTTATATATTATAAATAAATATTATATATTACTATATCATAGTATTGTATATGCTACATATATATGTTGAACATCTCCCCTTATATTTTAAATATATGTACCATACTTCACTATATTTTCCGTGTGTGTCTGAGGAGGGGGAGGGGATGAACTCTAGCACAGAGAAATACAAATGCCACAGAACCACTACTGAAGATTCTGTTTGCTAATTCTTGGTCAGGTAATGCCTCTTAAAAATAAACAGACATAGAAGAGGCAGTGCCCTTAGGTTGTAGGCTACCAAACCTGGATTACAGGTGGTGGGGAAGGGTGCGTTGGGGTTGATATGGAGCTGATAGTGAATGTCTGAGGGCATCTGGTCAGCCTCAACCAGTTTTAATCAACTCTCCATCCCAGTGGGGCTCCTGAGCTGCCCAGATATTACACCTCCAGTGATTCTCCCCAGGGCAACTAGGCAGACACAAGAGCAGAAAAAATAAATAAAAGCTCTAATTTCATGTAATGAGATAAGCCTCAGGGAAAGTAAACTATTAAAGGACTTTAGAAATGAGAGTCATCAAAAGCCTCTCTGAGGAGGTGACATTTGAATAGAGGTCACAATAAAAAGAAAAAGCCAACAACGCAAATATCTTGAAGGAACGTGTTCCAGTCTGAAGGAAGAACAAGTGTGAAGTCCCTGAGAGGAGAAGAATCTTCCCATATTCAAGGGCAGTTGGAACACAGTCAGTAAGCAGCTTTGTAGATGAGATTTCAAACTATTCAGGAGTAACACCTGATAGGGTTTTTAATGTCAGAGCATAAAGTTTCAGTTTTATTCAAGATGCAGATGGAAGCCATTGAAGGGTTTTAGGAGGTCCTGGCAAGCCATGATTACATCTGAACTTTGTGATTACAATGAAGATGGAAAAAATGGCAGCAGTTTAAAATGTAATTGGTGAATATCATTTCTAGCAAAAAACATTCATTTACATCATCTTTCATGATTTTTCTTTCAACTTCGTCTTGCTCTGGAAAATCAAACCAATGTCTTCAGTATTTCAGAATGCTGACGTTTAATCTAGATGTTCTTCCATTATGGTCTGCCTGTCAATCTTTATCTTTCTAAAGTCTTTACATATCACTCCAACGGGATGATGAATGATTTTCACTGAAGTCTTAATTCTTCTCAACTTAATGTACACGTTCAGGCATAGACCATAAATGTTTTAAGCAGATAAAGGACTGAATTTCTTCATGTTTAGAAAGCTCTTCCTTTATTCAGTGTAGAGTTCCTTGTAGTTCACAGTCACATGGTTCTCATCATTGCCCTCAATCCTACACCACCTTTCTTAAGACGACCTCACCTCAAAAAATGGATACAATGCCTCCTTTTGCAGCCCAAGGAGGGCTGCAGACAAATTTTATATCGTAAGAGACGTATGATGCCAAAGTGGATAATTAAATGTGCATCAGACATCACTGTTCCCAAAGTCAGCAACCACACTCTATCACAGAGAATCCCCTCAAGGTAGTTTCTCAAGATCTACGGACTGGTCCATGATGAGGGTCATTTTCCAAAGTGTGTAAAATTAAATGGCCATCCTGGTGCCCTTTCCAAAACAGAGTCATGTTCCATAGTGGTGGTGTGTTATTTCCACTACTTACAGCTAGCAACTTTTGCTAAAGTACTTTAAAATTCTTCACTGGGTATCATGGGACATACAATTTTTATAAAAATGGGACAATACTGTACATGTTCTTATATCTCCTGCTTTTCAAAACGTACTCTTGGAGGCTTCCCTGGTGGCGCAGTGGTTGAGAGTCTGCCTGCCAATGCAGGGGACATGGGTTCGAGCCCTGGTCTGGGAGGATCCCACATGCCGCGGAGCAGCTGGGCCCGTGAGCCACAACTACTGAGCCTGCGCGTCTGGAGCCTGTGCTCCGCAACAAGAGAGGCCGCGACAGTGAGAGGCCCGCGCACCGCGATGAAGAGTGGACCCCGCTTGCCACAACTAGAGAAAGCCCTTGCACAGAAACGAATACCCAACACAGCCATAAATAAATAAATAAATAAATAAATAAATTTATTAAAAAAAAAAAAGTACTCTTGTTATGTTTTAAAAAGCAGGAAATAAAAGAACATGTATAGTCAATGAATATATTATTAAAGTATGATTTTTAATAATAATAATAATAACAACAATACTAGCTTTTGGCCTTTTTTTCCCCCAAGTGCTTTCTATTTATTTATTTATTTATTCATTTAACTCTCACAATGTTATGATGTAGGTATCATTTCTGTATCCTAAGCTACTTGGTTAAAACAGCCAAGTTTATAATTTCTAACAATAATAGCCAATATTTACAAAGTACTTGCAATGTGATAGTCACTGTGATGACTGCTTAACGTAAATTATTTTATTTATCTTTTTCCTGTTAAGTCTATGAATTTGTCCCATTTGTTAAATGGGAAAACTGTTCATAGAGACAAAGTAACAACCAAGTTAATTAGTGGAGCCATAATTCAAACCCAGGTTAAAAAAAAATGAGTCTTTAAAAAATGTTGAAGTAAATGTTACTCAATCCCTCCCATCATTTCAGTGCCCAAGTGCCAGGAGATCTGATCCTAACCAGAAGCCTAGTGGAATTTCCTATCTGGTACTTGGAGTTTTCTGGAATATGAAAAATAAGTGTTGTCAACCTAAAAGATACGTAGAGTGATTTCCTGGTTACTGCTTTCCCTGCCTCCTATCAGAGCTATTTTCCTCCCTTCCCTGCTTTGTGCCTGAAAGTTGCCCAGCCGGTTTTTCCTTGGGGTTGGCCAGAGGAAAGAACCAACACAAGATGGTGGGAGGGGAGAGAAGAAAATCAAAGCATTTGTTCCCCCACCTTCCTTGGTGCCAGGTCTCTCCACACTCACAGCTACTGCCCTGGGGTCTCCTCCAAGTTGCCTTTCTCACTGATCTCTGGAAATGCCTTTCCTTTCCCTAGTTCTTTCAGACCCAGCTGAAAACAGCTATGACTATTGCTAATCTCTGGAAGCCTCATCATCTCATTGCTTTTTAATCCCGCTCACCCCTTCTGTACATTGTTCACTTATTAGAATCTCTTTCTATGAACCTTTGAGGATGAGTTCTGTTTCCTACCAGGGAACAGAACTGATTTTTTTCCTAACTGATTTTTTTAATAAAAGCACCAACTAGACTGATGGGTAGATTACATTTTCTAGTACGAGAGATTATGAAGGCAGGACAATGGTGCTTGGAAGTTATAATGGCAGCCAAAATAAAAGTATGTGGTTGAGCAAAGAGAAAAAAAGAGAAACATTTAGCCAGATATTCCAAGGATTCACTTATCAGCAATGGTATCCATATTGCACGGAAGTTTCAATTTCACTGGAAAAAATCAGGGTCTAGCCACTAAAAAGATGTTGGACCAAGAAAATGGAAATGTTGAGTAATAAAAATGCTGTGAGATACTCCATAAAGACATTCCTCCCCTTAGAGCCAGACGAAGTGATGGATTTTGCAATACAGCTGGGAGAGAGGAACTATGGAATTACAGATCCTACTTTACCCCCTAGGTCAGTAGTGTGGAACCCCCCTATTGCAACCTAATTCAGCACTATTGTGTGGATGTGGACAGGAAAACAAAACCACCGTTTTTACTTAAACTCTCAGGAGAATTCAATCTAAGACTTACTGGGGCTTCCTCTCTAAGCAGCAAGTTTGGGAATTCATACCATTTTGTTTTGAAAATGGTTTCTTGGTTAATTGAATATATGACACCAAGTGTTTTCCTTTTCACTTGAGTTTAATTTTTATATTCCCTCATAGCTTTGTGCAATACACTAAGCTCTTTGAGTCCTATGTGATTTTGCTCAAACTTATTTAAATGTGCAATTTCCTCCATATCACCCCAGGCAATCTATTTAGCAGATGCCTACTTCCTTTCAAGATACTGCTCGTGACTAACTCTGGCATGACGTCATTCCTGACACTCCTATTCCCAGTCTCCCCAGGTAAAATGCATCACTTTTCCTACATTTTCTGCTGGTCACTGGACAAAAGCCACTGAAGGGAGGCAAAACCACCTCTACCCACCTTAGGTTTGCAGCTGGGACTCTTAACCAGAAGACAGATTAATAAGAGAAAAACACAGTTTATTACTGTATGTAGCACACATCGGGTGGGAGAAAAGTAAACCCAAGATAACTCAAAAAGGTGGCTTAAAATTCTAGCTCACCTAGCATCTTCAACAACGGGCAATAACTTGATAGAGAAATGACAGGTCAAAGGACAGCAGTTTTAGGCTTTCAAAGGCAGCAAACTGGGAAGAAAACTAATGCAGGAAGGTTTATGTGCAGATGGTCTCTAGGTTGATAAGAGTCTCTCTCTAGTAAAAAGAGAATTTATATCCTGCCTTTGGGCAGAAAAGGGGGAGGTTTTTTCTGGCTTTGCTGAGTTTTAATTGCCTTCAGCTCAAAGTAATTTTTATGTCAAAGGCATATTTGGCGGCAACGTATTCTGGTTGCCTTTACTCCTTTGCACTTTTTTTTTTTTTTAACACTCTCTCTCATCCACCAAATTGTAAGCTCCTTGAGGGCAGGTTTGTGTCTCATTTGTCTCCTTAACATCTAATACAGTGCCTAGTCAGAATCTGCATATAATAATGACTTTTGAGTGAATAAATAAATATCTTTTTAGTCCAATATATGATGTGAAGAGTAAGTAGGGATTTGGTCCAACTTTTCTAAAATTTACAGTTATGCCCTTCTTATTTATTTAAAAAAGATTTAAAAAAAAATTTTGGCTGTGTTGGGTCTTCGTTGCTGCGCGCGGGCTTTCTCTAGTTGCGGAGGGCAGGGGCTACTCTTCCTTGCGGTGCGCGGGCTTCTCATTGCGGGAGCTTCTCTTGTTGTGGAGCACGGCCTCTAGACACATGGGTTTCAGTAGCTGTGGCTCACGGGCTTAGTCGCTCTGCGGCATGTAGGATCTTCCCCGACCAGGGCTCGAACCCGTGTCCCCTGCATTGGCAGTATGCCCTTTTTAACATGATAAAGAACTCTCCAAAGCATAATTGAGGCAGATACTCCTAATTGTCCATCCAATATCCATTTTTCCCTTACTTATGAACAGAACCCTAATTTTTGGAGGGAAGAGATGTATTGAGCTTAAAATATTCCTTTTCTTACACTCCCTTGAAGCTAAGGGTGGTCATGTTTTCCAGATTGAGCTAGTGTGATATAAGTGGAGGTGTTCATGGAAAAATGGAGCTTTCTGATAACTTAGGTGATAAGTATGAGTGTGCATTACACATAAACATACACAGACTCACTAAATTGGTGTAAATTTTTGCCACTCTATCTTGTCCTTCTTTCGTTGAACAAAGATGTGATGCCTGGAAGTATAACTGCCTTTCTGTCTTCTATGACCAGAGATAGCAGTAGCCTCTATCGGCTCTTTGTGTATGGTCCTACATGGCTTTCAACTTTATTCCTTGTTATGTGAGATTAAAAAAAAAAAAAAATCTTTACTTGTCTGAGCCATTGTTGGTCGAATTTCTGTAATATGCAGCTGAATACAATCCTGAACAATTCATCAATGTAAGTCCCCTGGTAGCTTTCATTAACTTTTCACTTGTCATTGATTCTGTGGACAAGAAAATGGCTATGGGCCAAGATACAGGAGATTAACACAGATTCCCAGTTATTCTAAAATAACTTCAAGTGTTGATTCAGTTGCTCCCCTTTATTTTTAAAATTACACTTTAATGTTCTGATTGCTTTTTTTACATAAACTTTATACATGGGCCCCTCTAGTAAGTAATGACAGCTTTAACAGCATGAAACCAGCGTGGCCTTACAAGACAAATGATTCTGGTATCTGTCATCAGATAAGATGTGCTAAATATAACTGTAAGAAAACTATAAGCATATCCTGTGACAGAAATTCCCTAACGTGAATGGATCTCTTGAAAATAATTCTGCATATTTAGAAAATTTATTTGGTACCGAGACGGTAGATATAATGGGCCAATAAGCCATCCTGGCCTTCACTGGTGATGATGCTTAACTTCAATTGCCCACAAGGATGTTACCATGATTACCCTATGGCTGTGGCACTACTATGGTAACACATCCTCTGAAAATGACTCAGGAAAAAAGTACACTGTCCTGTTCCCTAGCGTGGAAGTTTATGGTCTCTGTCAAGCACTTTGCTTAGAGCCTATTCAACGAAGCATTCTCAGGTAAAAATGGTTTTCCCTACTGGAACTCCTACAGTGAAGAAGTAAAATGGTCTTCCCCCTGGTGAGAAAACTTTATAATTGATTGACAGCTCTTTCCTCTTTTTGACTAGTTTTCATGCTTATGCTTATGGATCTACTTTTTCAGAATACTAGCATCCCAGTTTCTTATCACAGAAGTAACCTAAAATAATTTTAACATTAAAAAAAAGTTTAATTTGGGTTAGAAAACTCTAGTTAGAGGGAAATGCTTTCAATTCATTCATTGAGGAATTCTCAGTTCAGTCTCACTTGGATAAAGTTGAATAACCAGGCTACATATTTGAATCTCATTAGCCTTGGCTGAGATGTCCTTTCATATGAGCCCCTGACACCTTAGAAAGATGCAAGAGAAATGATCATATAAAATACGTCTTGGTGATTGCGGTAAAGGTAAATGACAAGGACATTTTCCATTAAATCATTGACATAGTCATGTTGGGTTGCCTATAACAGTATCCATTCTTCCTTCCTCTTTTCTAACAGAAGTCAGTTTTGTTACAGTATTTACCCCTATAATACACAAGTGTTAGGGTAGTTGATTCTTCCTCCTTTTCCAGGAATTTACTGATATAAGAAAAAGTACTCCAATTTTGGCCAATGAGACATGATGAGAAGATTTCTGGGGGATTCTGGAAATGGTCTTCTTTTCTCAAGGTTAGCATTATTGTTTAAGCTAGTTCGAGTTGGGATTTCCATTACTTGCAGCTGAGGGGATTCTAACTGATAAAGTCACTGCTTACTTTCCACATAATTTTCCAATAAATTTATTTCTGAATATAGTACAGGAAGCACTTTGCATCCCCTGTTATTTCCCCCTTTCTTTTTCAAAATAAGAGCTATGTAACTTATCTGGTTTATTTTGACCTCTAGGAAGACTAGAGCCAATTTCATGTGCAGCAACAACTACTATGTTGACATTTGGTACAAGCATATATTCTTTTATACTCCATCTTGGAATTTGTCATTATTTCCTTTTTTATTTGATTGATCATATTTGGGTTGTGTTTTTTTTTTGCAATCCATATTGTGGAATAATAAAACATATATAATCTTATGTAGATTTAATGTATGAGAGATAATTCTAATTAAAATATTTTATTTCTTCTCTAAGTCAGTAGTTTTCAAACTGTTTTATGGGCTGCAGATCCTGTTCTATAAAGAAAATCTTACACTGAAGGCCAATACATACGATGAAGTGAAACTATTCTGGTTGAAGCTTGAGCAACAGGCCTGGCTTCTCACCCAAATAGTCCCATATCATACTTCCCTTCTTACACATAACTTCCTCAGTCCTTCTGGAAATTCTTTAGGACTTCTGGAAAATTCTTCTATGTGCCATTTCCCAAAGATATTAGACCATAATTGTATTCCATGAATGAGCTTTGAGTGTTCATCCTAAAATCATTACAGATGATCGTTATACAAGTGTACCCTTAAATGGCCATACTATTCATGCTACCACATAAAGATAATTGATCAACTTGGATGCTGTAGTTCAAATGGATGTAGTCTCTGCTGTCATTAAAACAGCAGCTATAAATAGATTTAGACTGAACATAGATATGGGTGTTCCAGTAGGGATGATAAACAAAGCATATGCTCAGAAATCTAGCTCTTATCCCTATCCTCTTCACTCTGTTCCAACACTCCACACTGTATCTACTTTTTACTAAATTTTATGGTTTAGTTTTTCATTTTTTGCTTTTATTAAAGTATAAGTATGAACACTTATACTATATTATTATAGTATACACACGTGTGTGTATAATATACACGTGTGTGTATATACATTGTGTGTGTATTAATATATATATTAGAATATATAATATGCACACACATGATTCAAAAACCAGTTCCCACATTGACAAGCTCTGTGGACTTAGCTTTTTTAGTTTTACAGTAAAGATAATACTATAACTCGCAGTATTACTGTGATGAGTTTATTAGAGTCTAGTAAAAGGTCTTGCATCGTTCTATGAAGTATGTAATTAATGAAGGTGATAATGATACCTGCGTTATGCTTCAAAGTTCATACTATGTTGAAAGAAGTATTTTATGAGAGCTTATTGGATAGTTAACTGAGTTTAAGATGACATCTCTAATAGTCTGTTTATTCACTAACTCACAAACTTCATTCATATTTTGTAATCCCACAAAGACTTTAAGTGCTCTCATATTATTTGCTTTTCAGATTTAGGCAATGCTCTTTGCCAAAAGAACTACTGTCATATATTGACCTTTTCTGCTCATTGGCATGTCTACATAGTGACATTAACAGGAGGATCTCTACAAACAATGATCATCAATAAGCATGCTATAGATCCTACATTAATCGTTAGATGAATGCTTTCTGAATATTGAAAACATTTAGGGCTTTGCACAGGCAGCTGCACCGTAAGCACTTTTGGTAAGAAGATAGTAATGTCATGTTGCTTTTTTGCACTGGACGAAGTAAAAATAAAGAGTATGATTACTGTCTTTTTTCTAAAGCTTACAGAGAAGACTTTCCGTGTTTCTTCTGCAAACTGAAATCAACAAATCAAGAAGTATTGCTAAGTAATTAATATGTGTCAAAATTTGCGCTAAAAATATACATTTTACAAAAAATCAATTCAAACATTCCCTAATGGTTTAGTTGTTTCAAAATATGTGGTCATTTACTTATTGACTAGCAAGTCATGTTTCTATAACATAGCTCAAAGGGTAAGTTAATCAGAAGCTTTGGCAATAATCTAATGTTTTGTGTCCATTTTTCCAGTGTGAAAAATTGCTAAAGCAAACAAATGACCTCTATAGTTATCTACAAGTTTCATCGATTAGATATATATCAGGTGAAGACCTGTCACGCTCAGGACAGAATTTGTGAAGCGGCCAAGCAGTAAAATTCTCTGCCTGTTCTTCTCATTCTTTTGCTCAGGAAGTGTCAAAGAATTCATGTTTCAGGGAATTGGGAGATATAATTTCAGCTTATAAGTGCTATAAGAATAGCAGTTATTCTTTCTATCAAAAGCAGGGATAGTATAAAATTCCCCCAGCTGCTAATGTGCAGGACAGACTGTAGAGGTGGCTTTACTGAGAGCCAAGACAGCAGAATGAAAAGGTGTCCTCAAAACAGGCAGAGCAAAGAATCATCTTGGTCTCACAAATAATCACGAGAAACCCACACCAGAAGTCCTCAGATAGGAAGAGCTGACATTTTTTAGTGTTCATTAATGGCACACGTTGCACTTGACATTCATTTACTCATCTAATCCTCACAAGACCTCTTCAAGTAGGTCCCATCATTGTCTTCATTTTACTGATGCGGAAACTAAGGGGTCAGACTTTTGCAGGGTCACAGGCTAGTGTGTAAGTAGCAAAGCAGAGATCTGAACAAAGGTCTTTCTATATCAAGTACAAATATAAAAAGGGATGTGGCATCAATTCAATTACTACTGAAAGTCCTTGAAAAAGGCAAAATTTGTCTGAACCATGCTGGAGTGCCAAATGACGATTTTCATTTGCAAATTCAGTTTATTTGACTCAGAGATGTGTAGACAAATAACATAATTTTTAATAAAACATGCATTTAAACAAAATTTCTTTATGACCAAACATAGAACATTAAAAAAAAAAAGACTATTAACTAGGCCACAAAAATTTCTTCACACCAAAACAAAAATTGAGATCTTCAATGGCCATAACAGAATTAGTAATAACAAAATTTAATAAATAAAAAGTGAAAACTATGGAAATTTAAGAGTTCTTGAATAATGATTGCATCAAAGAAATATCTAAAACAATATTGGATTATATAGAATATAAAGAAAATGATTCTGCCTCCCATTAACAGTCCAGTTTATTCCCTATTGTTTCAAAACTTAAGAAATGGAGGAAGAAATATGTTCATGAAGCAAAGAAATTAAAGAAGGAAAGTTAAAGAAAAAAACAAAATAGGAATTAATAAAGATAAGATAATAATATAAGCCAGTGAATCAGAATACAGAAAAGCGCAAAAAAATGATAAAGTTCTCATAGCCTGAAAAAAAACGCAGACAAAATTTTGAAAAATATAATCCTGGAGCACTAGAATTCACCAAGGTACATAAAATATGGACTAATGAGGGCAACTAACAGACAATAAAATGTAAAAAAAGCTTTATCAGTATTTTTGAAAAGTCAGTAAAATGTTTGTTTTCTTTATTAAGGAGTAAAAATCCTACCAAAAACATGAAATGTAATTAAAAGGTTATTAAGGAAACAGACAGTTTAATGGGTAAGTTCTTTTCAGCTCTCAAGGAATTAATAATTCCCATTCCATGTATACTGTTCCTAAGCTTGTGGAATTTAGAATAATACATACACACTTTTAAATTAAATAAATATTAAAAAATAAAGGATAATTACCTAATTTATTTTATGTAGTTCATACAACCCTGATACTAAAATATGACGTCTGCTCACCCTCCAAAAATTATACACCAACTTCTAATATAAATGTAGAAGCAATAATTCTAAATAAAAGATCTACAGCCAAATTTCAAACAGAGCATATACAGAAGAGTTTTCCAAATATTTCTCGGAATATAAGGATGACTTATATTGGGAAATCTATTACATGGCAAGAATCTGATAGACAATGGCTTACCAAAGACAGGATGGTGGGAGCTATCGGCCCTGGCTGCCTACAGGTACAAAAGGGTGTATTGTTATAGAAAGTTTAAAAACAGTAAGACAACTGAATAAAAGTTCCTCTGCTTTTTACTGTAACCATGCACTGGCAGTAAAGGGTTAATGTCCTAATATTATAAGAAGGTCTTAAAAATGAGTGACTGGAAATGCCAGCACATCAAGGAAAAAGGGGGCAAAGAATATAAGTTTATAAATTCTCATAATTCATAAAAGCTGAAATACAGACAGCCACCTTCCAGAGACATCAGCATCTGAACCAGTGATGAGGGGCACATTTGAGTTCCTGCTCATTTAGCCATCATAAAATCTGGTCCCAATTGACCCCAAGATGCATTTAAGCACTTTGGAAATATTTGCCACACCAGAGTGTATGTATATATACATATTTATGAGAAGTGTGAAAATAAATGATTTTAGATTTTCATTTTTAAATATTTTTCTGTATTTCCAACTTTCTTCAATAGGCACTTATAATTTTAAAAAATATAAAAATTATATATATACACATGATGTACATACGTACACAATATATTTACATATAATGTATGTATATTCTATCTGGATGAGGCAAAAGGAATACTACTAGATCTTCAGTTGCAAACCACAGGATCTGAAGATGACAATAAACACCCCCCAAATCTCCCATTTAGGAAGTTTGTTGCATGCCATGATCTGTATAGGAAGTGCTCTGACCTCCTGGTAGAGAGTGACTCATAAATAATTATTACTTTTAATAAAACAAATGTTCTTAAAGGGTAGCTAAAATCTTTATTAAAAAATGTATTATTCTCCTATGAGATTTTCCCATCCCTAAGATTAATATCCTATTTGAGGACACCTGAGTATTTCTCTACCTTGTAATCTCACGTGAAGAATTATTTTGTGCAGTGCCACAGGTTAAATGCATAGCATGAAACTCACTTTCCTCTCTACTGCCACTTCTATCACTTATTTCAAGGAAAGTCCACAAAAATACAGTATGACTCAGAATATTGAAGCTGTAGCTAAGCAAGAAAAGTTCATTCAAAATTGATTTTCTTTCAGGAATCCTTGATATTCTTCATTCCAATTGTTCACCTCTACTGTAGGGCTCAGTAAACACTTAAGGAAGTTGCCATGCACTGCGGCCTGCCAGAGCCATGAAGGAATGTAGAGCAGGTTAATCACAACATCATCAACCCAATTCTCCAAGGTGGCTGGCCAGTAATGCTGTTCTAATTGAATAACTTATCCACAGCGATTTCCCCTAGGAGAGCCGAAGGCTCAGCCTAGGTGAAGAGGCAGATGGTGCCGCATATACAACAAAACCTGTAATTTTCTCTTGCCATTGGACATGTTAACAGTAGGCTGTTTCTGCTTATTCCTTTTTTTTTCTTTTTAAATTTATTTATCTACCTATCTATCTATCTATTTATTTATTTATGTCTGCCTTGGGTCTTCGTTGCTGCGCGTGGGCTTTCTCTAGTTGCGGTGAGCAGGGGCTACTCTTTGTTGCGGTGCGTGGGCTTCTCATCGCAGTGGTTTCTCTTGTTGCGGAGCATGGGCTCTAGGCGTGCGGGCTTCAGTAGTTGTGGCATGTGGGCTCAGTAGTTGTGGCTCGCGGGATCTAGAGTGCAGGCTCAGTAGTTGTGGCACACGGGCTTAGCTGCTCTGCGGCATATGGGATCTTCCTGGACCAGGGCTCGAACCTGTGTCCCCTGCGTTGGCAGGCGGATTCTTAATCACTGCACCACCAGGAAAGCCCTCTACTTATTCTTTAATATTTTATTTTAATAGTGTCTTCTCAAATTATAATGTACCATGAGGCAGCCAAAGATGGATTCAGTGATACACAGCATGTTTAATTTATCATACCTCTAGCTCACCGAACAACTCACTGGGTAGTCAGCAGCAGTATATGTCAGTCAGCTGCAAACTGAGAAAGCAACAGAAAAGAACCCAATTAAAACCAAAAGAAGAGATGAGTCTTCAGGGTGGCTTGGCATTCACTAGCAGCAAAGTATAGAACATCAAATGCCTTCTAATTCTGATTTTTTTAAATGGCAATTTGTTGTGGAATATGCACACCCAAGTGTATTTGGGAGGACAATGGGAAGGTTGTGTTTTCCTATTCGAGACTGATTCAACCAAGGGATCTGGAGGAGGATGAAGGGCTGTGAGGCTGCTTGATTTTTTTCATCCAGTGGCAGCCCAAGTTGGAAGAGGGAAGTGCAGGCTTCACGGGCAGGCAGCGACAGCCCATCAGCGGTCTAACAACATGACAAGTGACAGGCCCAGAGGCAAACCCAGGGCCGCCAGCCCATCAGCTTTGAAGGCTGCTGAGTGGCAGCTGCAGCAAGGGAAGGTCATCCAGACTTGAATGTTTGGGGCTTGCTGGGGTCTTTTTGCTCTGGGAAGAGTTCTCCATCCAGAGAGCCCTTACTGGAAAAGAGTGGAACCAAGGTCGAACGGACACAGAAAAAGGAGACCTATCACACTTGTGCAATAATTCCAAGGCAAAAGCTATATTGTAAAGAATGCTCCTGCTACCAAAGATATGTCTCTGTGGTTTGCCTATGAGGAGGAATGCTTTCATAGCTGTAGTGTGTAAGTGGACCATGGCTGATGTTTATCAGAAATGCCAAGATACAGGAAGAAAGCTCTCGGGGTCCACAGTGGCACAGATCGGCCGGTGGTAATTGAAAACAGGCGATGAGATTGGGTTGGTTTTATTTTGAAAAAAGGTACATCAGTGCTGCAGCATATGACATGGATAATTCATGAAGCCTCTGGTTTGTATTAGACTCCCAACACGCCTTTCAGAAAGAAATGACACAACAATTAACGTGTCAAATAATAATGTGCCACTTGCAGAAAGATAATTGTACCCAATGTTAGATAGTTATTAGGTCAGGACGAATGCTCATCCTTTCAAAGGCAGCCACCTCTATTCACTCTGGCATCCTACTGTAAGTACAGTATTGTGTTCATAGTCACACAGACTGTAGCCAGGAACACTGGGTTTTATCTGATTTTTCTCCGTTTGGAATGATACTCTGATGATTCCCTAAATAGCAAACTCAGCCATGTGAAACACAAGTGAGAATGATGAGAGACCTTGTTTAGAGGTGGAGGAGGGGTTTTGCTTTTATTTTTTTAAATTTTATTTATTTATTTATTTTGCATAAAATACAGCAAGAACGCTGTCCCTGAGAAGGTTTGAGCATATATAACCCAAACTATCAGACCTGAGTTTGCTCATGTGTAAAAGATACTCTTTCCTTCTAATGATTTAATGTATAAGGATATCAAGAACTTCCTGTTTAACTCCTGATACCATAATTTACTCAGTGTGGAATTTGGGCAAGTCATTTAACCTCACTGAGATTCCATTTCCTCATCTGAAAAATTGAAAAATCTAATTGAAAAATTGAAAAATTTTTCTGCTACATATTTAACCTTTATTTCTATTGAGGAGGTCAGGATGAAAGGATATGAGAAAATATTTTATAAAGGACTGTATCAATATAAGGCATTTTATGAATGTGCCTACTGGAGATCAAATGTGTTACCTTTTGAACAGAGTAGTTTTATTTTAAGAAAACTGGGCAATGATTTAGGTACTTAAAAATAAAAGAACATGTAATGATTAGGGGGTCCTCAAGACCATCTTCCCTAGAGTGAACTAAATACTCACTTCATCCAACCAAAAAGGAAGAAACGAAAACCATGATTATTACGTATGAATGTGTTTCTGTTTTATTGACTCAGCATGGTTGTGGTGTAACATGAAAAAAAAAATTTAGCCATTTGTGGAAGGAGGGAAACACTGCGTTTGGGAGTATTTTATCTGCAGAGTTCACTGAACTGGTTATTGTCATGAAGGTATTTAAGATAAATGAAATGTGATTACATGCTATGTAAAATATTCGAAGTGTTCAATCTTACTTCACAGACAAGTATAGGACAACACATTGTCCTTTGGGAGGGAGCATTCTCAAGTGACATCCTGACTTGTAGATGGACCACAAATAGGAACAGAAAAAATTTACAGCGTGGTACTTGACCTTGAGTAGCTTATGACAGACATTCTTACTTGAAAGAGATCTTGTTAGAGGAAATCAAGCTAATACATAACAGATAATTAAAGTAAGTGTGCTAAGAGAGAGGAGAGATTTACCTGTTGAAGATAAATACTTTATGAATTCAGATTACAGAATATAGGTATGTCTGCTCTAACATCATATAAATGCTCTAGAAAAACCTTTGTAATCTGCAAAAGAGTGCCTAAAGATTAACAGCACTTACAGGCAAAATAGGATTGGGACCAATCACTCAAAACCTATGGACCACTGTAAACAGAACACAACATAATGAAAACTATCACCTCAGATCTTCGTTGACATTTGCACTTGGCCACACTGTCAGTCCATCCTTTGCAGTCTTAAACCTGAGACCTTGTGTTTCCTCTTTCAAAACTTAGGACATGGAGGGACATTGATCAAAATTAAAAACTGGATTCTTTCAGTTCTTCCAAGATGCAGTAGCCCTATTCCTCCCAGCTCCTCCCCTTCACAACAGCAAAGTAGCCTAGACATACTGTAACAAGCAGAGGAAGTCTCTGAAAGGTGAAAGAATGCTGATTGCCTAGGACCAGGACCTCAGGACTAGAAAAACAACATGGTGGTGGGCTCCCCAAGTTCCATTATATACTCCTATACATCCCAGAGAGTGCCTCAGAAGCCACCAACCCATCACTACCATCAGGCACAGACATAAAAAGCTCCCAGAAAATCCTGTTTCCTCTTGCCAACAGACTGGGGAAACAGCGGTCTATTCATGGAAAAAAGGTGTGGGAATACCCACCCTAAGCCCAAACTCAAGGGAAAAACACCTGAACCTCCATGTTCACCAGCATCAATAAGGCTGAATGAGGTGGTGGGAGGTGGAGCTTGGGGCTCATTGACACTCTGTTTGCCCCGTTGGTGGTGGAAGTGGGGGCCAGAGGGGAGCTGACCTGACACCCTCTGTGTGAATTGGTACTCTCCTTCCACTGGAAAGTTGACAGCTGGACAAAGGGAGAGCTGAACTTCAACCTCACCTATCTGCTATGAGGCAATGAGTCAGTGTCCCACTTGAAGTCCTTTTATAAGCATATCTTGAAAGTGTTATCCCATCAATTCTGCCTTTTGATATTCAACAGGCGTTAAGTCACTAAATTCAGCCCATCTCAAGGGGAGGGGATTAAGCTCTGCCTCTAGCAGGGGAGGCAAGTGGAGAATTTGTGGACCATCTTTTAAGCAACCACAGAGGGTCTCACAAGGGTAGGGAGTGTTCAAGGAAGAGGGGACAAAGTACTTGGCAAGGCCCAAGGTTTGAGATTCGAAACCCAAAAGCCCAAGGTCTTTGGGATTATCTGATATTGGCAGCCACTGAGTGAGGCCGTGTCAGGCAAAAGTGAACAACCCAGCATGTTCGTGCAACCCTAGGAAACTAAAACACTCTCTCATCTCAAAACGCTAATCCCTTCCCCTCCTCTTCCCCCACCAGTGGGTGACCTCATCTTGCATTTGGTTAGTAAAATAGATGCAATCAGATGAAAACGATCTCATCTTCCCACCAAACCCATAAATCCACTTATGTCTGTTCACATAGCTTTCTCTTCTCTTAGGGTCTCTCTTCCTATCAGAGACGACATCCCTACTACCCTTTCCTACCCAATTTGCTTACCCAATTATCCCCTTTTCTGCTGTAATATCATCAGTCTCTATTGGATCATTTCCATTTGTTTAAAAACATGACATGATATTGTTCATCCTAAAATTATATATATATATTTTTTCCCCTTGACCTCACACCCGTCTCCAAATATTGTTCCTTTTTTCTGCTCCCCAATAGTTAATTTATTCAGAAGATTTGTCAATATTCACTGTTTCCACTTTTCTCGCTTTCCCTTTTCTGCCCAATTTACTTTAAGTTTTTCTTTGCACCATTCCACGGAAGCACCTCCTATGAAAGTCACTAATATCTTGCATCTTGCCAAAACCAACAGCTAGTTCTCTGTCTTCACTTTACCCAAACTTGCAGCAGTCGACACAGTTTACCGCTGCCTCCTATCTGCCACTTTCAGTTTCAAGCACCTGTAAATTTTACCCCCTCATCATTTCTAATGAAAAAATTTGAGGAAACGACATTTCCAAGTAGCTGTTAATTCTCAGTCTTTCTTTGTGCTTTTGGGTGTGTCTTTTTAAAGCTTGCTAGAAGGTTTAGGGTTGATTATTTTGTTTTATTTTCATCATAGTCATGAACATGGGCCAAATGTTCTAGGAACTGAGGAACATTTAGAGATGGTCTGAAAAGCCACAGTTTATGGCCAAAATAATTTTAAAGGAAAATGGAATCTCTGTTAGCAAGAGTTCACTGATAAGACATAAATACAAATTAAGATTGCCAAATATGATAAGCAAGCAGATACTAAATTTTTTTCACATCTGTTATGCTTGTTTGTTTTTCTGTCTTAGTTTCAGATAAAGAATGTAGATAGATGTGCATAGTTTCCAGAGTAGGATTCTAAGTTGGGAACATAGCTCAGTATCTAGAGTGGGGCCAGGCTATGGATGATTTTTTGATACCAGATGTGAGACATGGGAGAGAAAATCTTTTTTAATGTGAATGTTTCTAAGTGTTATTCCCAGATATGACAGAAGACTAGCAGAAATTCAGATTACTATTTAAAGGGAGCAGGACTAGAAGTGGGTAACGATGGTGGTGTGTGTCTTTTTTCCTGTAAATGCATTCTCCCCAGGGATAGTTGGTCTAGGCTAAAGCAAAAGGAGGAGGAGGAGGAGGAGGAGGAGGGGGAGGGGGAGGAGGAGGAGGAGGAAGGACACAGCAGCTTCCAGCCAATGACAGACAGGGAAATTGGTGTTTAAATACTCCTGCTTCCTTATCTCTCTGGAAGAATACCTCTGCTTCCTTTATTTTCCTTATGGGATTAATAGGATTTCCCCAGTCACCACTGTGGCAGCTGCCTTAATTATGCATCCTTCTCAAGTCATTTCCCCACTTCTCTGCTCATATTTGTGTACTTCCCAAATAACTGCTTGCACTCAAAGTCTTGTCTTGGGATTTGTTTATGGAGGAACAAAAACTAAGACACCACCTAAACTGTTGGATGTCCTGGTCCAAGGAAAGGGTCAACACACAGGTTATGAGTTGATCTGTATCCCCTCCCAAATTCAAATGTTGAAGTCTACTGTGATAGTACCACAGAATGTGACGTTATTAGGAAATAGAGTTGTAGTAGATGTAATTTTTTAAGATTAAAGTGGAGCTCTAATCCGATAGGACTGGGGTCCTTATGAAAAAAGGAAAATTTGGACACAGAAACAGATATGCACAGGGAAAACACCATATGATCCTGAAGGCAGAGATTGGAGTTACTATGAACTGAATTTGTCCTCCCAAAAATCTTATGTTGAAGTCCTAACCCCCAATGTGACTGTATTTGGAGATAAGGTCCATAAGGCGATAATGAAAGTCAAATAATGTTATAAGGGTGGGACCCTAATCTGATAGGAGCAGTGCCCTTATAAGAAGAGATACCAGAGTGCTCTCTGTCTCTCCCCCCGCCACTCCCCTCCATCATGTAAGGACACAGTGAGCAGGTGGCTGTCTATAAGCCCGGAAGAGAGCTCTTACCAGACACTGAATCAGCCAGCACCTTGATCTTAGACTTCCTAGCCTCCGGAACTGTGAGAAATAAATACTAATACAGGGGTGATGCATCTCCAAGCCAAGAATGCCTAAAATTGTCAGAAAACCACAAGAAGCTGGGAAAGAGGCATGGTACAGAGGGAACAGCCCTCAGAAGGAACTAACCCTGTTAGCACCTTGATCTCAGACTTCTAGTCTCCAGAGCTGTGAGACAATAATTTTTTTGTTGTTATTTAAGCCACCTACTTTGTGG
The DNA here is from genome assembly GCF_028023285.1 of Balaenoptera ricei. Lineage (NCBI taxonomy): Eukaryota > Metazoa > Chordata > Mammalia > Artiodactyla > Balaenopteridae > Balaenoptera > Balaenoptera ricei. The sequence continues at coordinate 52,265,016 of NC_082656.1, forward strand.
TGCTTTGCTACAGCAGCCCTATCAAATTAGTATAATACAGGATTGAAAGATCATTGCAGTGGATGCAAACTTAGACACTCTCTGTGGCCCACAGCTTGGCTGAGCTGGGCCTCTATTTGAGTGTATATCACAGGAAAGCCAGAAACTGAGTCAGACGTTGGACTTATTCCCCAAGGCAAGTTGTGTTTCTGTTGACCTTACTGTTCATTTTTTCCCCCTTCTTTACTCTGTTAGCCATGTGGTCTAGAGACCTAAAAGTACTTAGCAAATTATAGCAAATTGCTGTAAAGTGTCTTTTACTTTTTTAAAAACACATAAGTAAATATGATGTCTATGAGTCTGTTTTCCTCCAGGAAAAGAGAGATAACCATAAACTAAACTTTTAAAGAAAACTCCTATGCCTAGAAAAATGAAATAAGCAAGTTGATTAAAACTCAATAAAAATAAATGAACATATAAATAAATAACTTAGATCCTGATACAGAAAGAGTCTTGGAATCAGGACTAGAATATCTAAGTTCAAAGACGGGTTTTAGACCAGTTAAATAAATTTGGAAAAGTCAATATCCCCTCCTCAGAGCCCCATTTCCTCATCTTCAGGATGAGGAGATTGGACTCGGTTCCCTCTAAAGGCTTGTGTGCTTTCTGTGATTCATCCTCACCTGTGCCAGGCTCTGATGGTGCCATGGAGTGGAACCAGGTGGGTCGGGAAGGCTCTGGCTCTCCCGCACAGTTTGAGTGCCAGACCAAACCAACCAAAATGCATTTGCCAGCAATGACCTTGTGGAGGATATTCAAATGCTGAACATATATACCCATAGATTTTCCTCATTATTATTTTCAGCCTCACCACACGTTTTGTTTCATTTTGTTTTTGAAAAGTCTTTTGGAACCCTCTCTTGTACCAGACACTTTGACAGTATTGGCAGTCATGGTACCTTTCTCCCTCATGCTGTGATTTAATGTGAAGTCAGCCTCTTTCCAGAACATTTATCTATTGCAGAGGTGTGAGCTCTGGTTTTCCTCTGTTTTTCTTCCCCTTAGATATAGTAGCCCAAAAAACTGGTTGGGAAAAAAATATTAATTTCTCCTGAGGTTTTTTTTCTCTATTATCATGGAAATAATAAACTGTGAAATGTAAATTCTATGTTCAATAAAATTCTATCAATGAGCACAACCTTTCATCATTGTAAGGTGTGTCAAAGCTGGAATTCAGAGGAGGTAGAAGATTGCCCAGCTGATGGCATTGTTGAAACTTCATGAACGAGGCGGAATTCGGTTTGGGCCTTAAATGAGTTTTATGTTTAAAGACAGTAATTGGGGAAGGCATTATTGGAGAAGAACCAATGTGAGCAAATGTGGGAATGAGAAAGGCATTGGCCATATTCAGAGACAAAGCTAACTGCCCAGTTTTGGCCAGATTAAAAAGAATCTAAAGTAACTCCTTAATGGGTTTGAGTTTTCCTTTTGGGGTGATGAAAATGTTTTGGAACCAGATAGAGATGTTGTTTGAACAACACTGTGAACGTACTAAATGTCACTGAATTGCTCATGATAAGATGGTTAATTTTATGTTATATGAATCTCAATTTGCAAAATAAATAAAAGGACCTTAAATGGCAGGCCCTATGTGAGTTTCTGCTTAACTTGATGAGCAACGTGGGACCACTGAAATCTATGGACGCGGAAAAGTCACATGATCAAGAAAACAGAGAACATGGTGACAATTTCGGAGATGAATAGAATAGCGATGTGTATGAGGTCAGGAGACCAGATACAAGGTTATTGAAGTAGTCTACTTTGTAATGTAAAACCTACACGTAATCTTTTCTTTAAACATGATTTTATGGAAATTTCTATACAAAAATTTAGAGAAAATAGTTTAATGAATTGCACATACATATCACTCAATGTCAATCATTTTCAACATTTTGCCAAGCTGATTTCAATCTGCACAACCCCCCCATCTCCACAGCTTTTGTTTCATTTTGTTTCCTTCAGTATTTTAAGGCAAACATGAGATATACCATTTCGCCAGAAACAAACTTTAGACTACATCTTCAACTTATAAGGACATTTTTCTTTCTCCTTCTTTCTACCAAACAGTACACCTAACAGAATTAGGAGCAAATTCTTTTTATTTTTTTTCAACTGAAATATAGTTGACATACAATATTATGGTAATTTCAGGTGTACTACATAATGATTTGACATTTGCAAGCATTATGAATAGTGCGTTCTTAATACCATCCAATGTTTTCCTGATTATATCCAAGATAAGTTTGAACAGCTGGGCTGTTCTAATGAGATCTAAGCAAGACCCATATATTGCATTTAGTTATTATGTTTCTTAAATGTCTTTTATCTTATAATGACACCTTGATCCTTTTTCCATATATCATTGATTTGTTGGAGAAAATGTGCTACTTGTCTTGCAGAATACTCCACATTCTGAATTTGGATGCTTGCTGCCAAATGGGCCCATCTTGGACCAATGGAAACCACTTCAATTTGGATTCTGTTTCCTATTGACATGAAGATGATTTTGTGAGACAATAATCAAAGAGCTGGAGCACTCATTGCTATCACTTGTCATTGCTGCTAGGAAATTTCAGAGGACAGAGCTAAATAGGTACGTACTTACAAGAAAAAAATGGTGAGCTTATAGTGATATTTACAATCAAACGTAAAATAACAAGGTTTTACTTAATTTCTTTGTTTGAAATTTTGTATCTATTATCTCATGCTGAAAATACTCATTTTTAATTTAATTAATGAAATTGTTCACTTGTAAAGTAATTTTGAAATAAGACTATAATATTCCTAACAATTAGATTACTGAAAGCAGCTTGTGTTTTCTTTGCCAGGAGATCTTTGAGGTCACCTTTTTCAACATCACTTTAATTCGTGGTGTGCCGATTCCTTTTGGCTTTTGTGGCAAACATTTGTCAAAACTCTCTCTCCATTTCTATTCCTACTGCCAATGTCCTAATTCAGTTGAGCAGTTCCTCTAAACCAGATTTCATAGTTTTCTCATCCCTTTCTCTCTTTCCCAACCTCTACTCTTCCAAGATATTCTGTACATTTCTGACAGAGGTATGTTTCTAAAGCATAGATTTGATTAAAACAAACAAGCAAAAGAAGCTAAGCTTCAATAGCTCCTTGTTATCTGCTGGATGAAATCCAGGCTCCTTGCCCTGAAGGTCAATGCCCGCCTCCCTAGGATAACACATATCATCAAATATCATCACTCTTCATGGTCTCCGCTTCCAGGTATCCTGTTAGGAGTTCTCCCCTCTGGGTATAGACCCCAGCATTCCTCTGTATCTGCTATAGAATGTACTATATATGGGAGAGACACACAAAAGACCAATACCCAAGGTCTACAGAGAACAACTTAAAAATGTCTTCTTAGATGTCTCTCTCTCTTTTTTAAACCTCTCTTTGGCTGTTCTTCAACCATTTGTTTTTCTCCTTTGACCCTTTTCCCAAACAGCATCAATCTGACTCCTCTGAATCTTTTTCTTGGATCTTTTTTCCCAGAAAGTTTATATTTTCATCTGTTCCCTCATACAGAATAATTAATTCTCTTCCAGCTCTCACCTTGAAACTTTTGTCTTCAAAATTATCCACATATGTAATAAAACAATGGTATCTCCTATAATAGGACTCGTTATCCTTACAGTTCAGGTGTTATACTTTATAACAAATATATCTTTTTGCTTCTCTCCCATGCTTCAGTGGCTTATCTATGTTTGATATAAGCAAGTTTCCTCCTGATTTTTTTACATAAGGTTTATCCCAAACTGCCTTCCCCATGTTGTATTTTAAGATTACTGTACACTCCAGTGAGAAAAAACCCATTTACTTCTTTCTTTTTACTTCTGTGATATTAAATCTTCCTTAACTGGATTGCATTTCCCATCATTTCTACCAACTGAAATCCCAATCATTATTCAAAATTCTGCTTAGATGCCATCTTCATGGATTTTTCCCCCCCTGTTCTAATTCCAATCTAGCACTCTCAGAATTCCTAGAGAGTTTATGTCTGTCCCACTTAGGTCATTTATGTCATCATGCTTGCTATTATATTTGTCTATATACACATATACCTTCTTTATTAGGGTATACTTTGCCTGAGGGGAGACCTTATTTAATTCACATTAAGGTGATCCAGTAGCTTAATAAATTCTATGTTGAAACAAATAAGGCAGCTTACTATTACCTAGGTTTAAATAATCCAATATCATCTGTATTCTCATGATGTCTTCTGAAATTCATTAATAACTTCTATTAAAGAATAATATAAAAGACAGGACAGTGGACTTCATTGAGAATCCAGTGAATTTTATAGATCCCCTTCCTAGAAAAACAGCATATTGCTCACATTTTGCAATCATCTGCATGGTCACACTTGTTTTCCTTTTGCTACCTCAGGGGAGCTGAAGAACTACTGTTCCCCTTGTTATTTCTATTTCCATGTCTGGGCTGCTTAACTCTCTCCATGTTTTGTCTATTTAATTGTTTCTTAATTTGAAATTAGTGTGACTAGTGACATTTCCTGAAAACAATTCGATTACAAAAGAAAAACTTGTGTATTGGAAAAATGTGTTTCCACCTAACAAACTCCAGATATTCATTATGGAACTGAATCTTATTGAATACTCATGAAGTGTGCGTGTGTGTGTGTGTGTGCGTGCGTGTGTGTGTTTGTGTGTGTGTGTGTGTGTGTGTGTGTGTGTGTACGGGGCGAGGTGCATTGCCCGATGTTATCATTCATGTCAGGTACTCAGGGACGAATAAAAGAAAACAGAACCAATTGGTACCTTAAAGTGTGGGCTGCTTACATACGTGCAAAAAAATTCACGCATAAAATAAACTGTTAATAAATGTAATTATTCCACTGCTTTCCCTTGTAAGTCCTTTCCATAGGGAGCTATGAAAAAGCCAGATGCTGATCTGGGAAATGTCCCAGAATTATTCTTTTGAAAAATATTAACACTCCATTACAAAGGGTCTTGCCTGGAATTATACTGCAACTCAGCTCCTGTTGACTATAAATGTTTAGAAGTAGCAACATATTGGAGCAAAACTTGAGATTTGAGGGTGAGCATTTTTTACAATGGATTAGGAATAATGTGAGCTTTGGAATTATCTTTAAATATTATCTCACTTTCAATGGCATGGATAGATTTCTTCTGGTGGTTGGTGGTATAAGTGCCTTCCAAGACCACCTCCTCACTAGTTAAACATAACAGAGGTGCTAATTGCAGAGTTCTTGGCATGGAATGGGCACCCCAGCTACACTGCTTCTTCTGGGACAGCTGGTGTGGTTGATAGTGACTGTCATCAGTGCTGTGCACCTCAGATCCTATGCCAATAGTGAACACCATTTCTCTATCTGCTGGGTATTAGGGGAATCTCTGAATTTTATTTGAGTTAACAGATGAGAGGAAGAGAATGTCATTTCTCCTTTTTTTGCTAAAGGTAGAAGACTCCCTCTGTGAGCCTAGTGCTATGGTGGTAAACATGGGATGGGGTAACTGTGAAACATGCCTGCCATTTTATGGAAGTTTAGAACTCAGCGGGGTTTTTTTTAAATGGTAATTATAGTATCTAGTTTAGTACTCTGATACAGTAAGACCTTAAGTATGTTTTTGTGAATTAGGATAATTTGATTTTTGAAGGAAGACCACAGGCTTTCAAAATGGAATAAAATGGTAACATCAAATTTCAGTGCAGTGGAGCTTTGGAAGTAGAATTTTTTAAATAACAGGAGGTAAGACTTCTGGTGACAGTGGCCCTGTGCACTACAGGAAAGAAATTTATAGTGTGTTTTAACTTCACACTAAAGGATCAAAATATAAGGAGTAGGCATGATGATATGTCTATAGTAGGGGGCATGATGATATGTCTAACTCTATTTTTTTCCGTTATGCACAAGACATATTATGAATGGCCAAAACCTTATGAAAACACTGAGAAAGCTAGAGTAATGTTCATAGAAAGTGAAACACCTGGTTCTTATTAAGAACTACCCACACACTAAATTACCTTTGGCTCTACAAGGTAGAGTTGGTTTGTGGGACAAAGGAGTTAATTAAATATGTTTATAAAATGTACTGTTTAGATGATGAAAAAATTAAACGTTCAAATGGAATGAGTGATTTGAATCTGAAGAACACAGAGGCTATTTTTACCATGTGGTGATTTAAACTGTGTCTGAATCCAGAACCACTCTCAAAAGTATGCAGTGAGTGCTTTTAGTGAAGGAGGCCAAGCCCGCTTAGTCAAGTAGCCTATAACAACAGAGAATAATTGTGCACACTCAAAGAAGGTTCAAGCTTGGAGGGAGAGGTTTTTAACTACTGTACAGCTACTCATATTTAGGAAGAAAGAAGGAGAATTTTAACTTCAGGTGGATAAGAACTAGATACTTCAGCGACTGTGTTTGCAATCTGCTTCGTGGAGGCACTGAAAGCTGAGGGAGGAGATAAGGAAATTATGCTTCCTCTGAGTTATCGGCACAAATCTTTATAATTTGTCCAAGTCGTAAATATTTGTATATTGTTTAGGTGTTGGGCTAAGATTCCCTGAGCTTGCTCTTTTTTATGTTTCTATAGGATTTGCCATTTTAGACCTTGGCACAGAATAGTATACTCAACTTTCTTGCAGATCTTCAACCCTAATAAACCAGCATGTGGTTGAAGGAAAGGTCTGTCTTGGATTTCTTTGTATCCCCAACACTGAGTTCAGTGACAGGTGTTGATAAGATACACAATAGATCGCAGAAGGCCCAAATTCCCTCAAGCACTAAGATCTATAATTCTAACGGAGAACAGATTTTGAACAACTCCTAAACACTTCAATTAATTATATGATTTGAAAAATTCTTACTTGAGATCAATCATTCTGAGAAAATTCATAGGCCTAGTGTGGATGAATTGAAGTATCTTAACTGTCTGAGGTGAGAGGGAAACCTAAATGCTTTCTGAGGATTGCACAGGCAGTGCAAGATTGAGATGATCATGTCACTGCAAGAGTCTGAGCAGGAAGACCTGCTTCTGGGAGGGTGGCAGGGCACGTGGTAATATCAACTGTTAGTTCAGCTTATGTAGATTTGGTTTGAGGTTTTGTCTTTACATCTAGGAAATAGTTAATAGCAGTTGGATTTATGGGACTTGATATTGGAGGGAAAGATACATTCAGCAATGTAAATGGAAAAATTATTCTCATACATGTGTTCTTTAAGGGCTGGAGAGACTGGAATTACCCAAAGAAAGAGTGTAAAGAAGGAAGAGAAGAAAAAAAAGAATAGAAAAATAAAATTTCTTTGGTGAAGGCTGCTGATGTGAGATATTTTGAGAATTAAATGGAACGAAAAGAGGAAATAGAAAATGACGAGATGTATACCATGGAGTTGGGAAGGTGTTCGCTAGTGAGAATTCATGCTGTTGCTGTTGATGATGATGGAAGAGGAGGAAAAGGAGAAGGAAAAGATTGTAGAAGAGTGACTATTTGGCAGGGACTGCTCTGGAATGCCACTCGCATTAACTCATTTCGTCCTCACAGCAACCTATAAAGTAAGCAGTATGTACTACTAGCCACATTTTACAGACAAGGGAATCACAAGTTGCCCAAAGTCACGCAGCTAAGTGGTGGAGGGTGCAGAATACAAATTAAGCAGCTTGACTCTAGAGCCTAGAGAAAGAGAACTTGAGACACAGCTGCAGGGAAATCGGCTCTTTCCATGATACAGGAAGCCACCAAATGCCCCATCAGGGCCTGTCATGGCATCTTCTCTAAATTCCAGCTAATGAGGAGACTATATGAAAGTTAACTCAGTTGCATTCTAATAATTCAGATATATATGCGCATTCCAGAAAGATACCAGTAAAAAAAGATAGATTTCCCAGTTAGGCCATAAATGCTATTTTCCCCAGTAATGTAGTTGATACTAATTGTTCGTTTCCACTTTTAATAGACCTACTTACTGAGACCTTAATTCTTGCCCTTTCTTTTCTTTGATGCACCATCTCCTCTTTCCTTGTTCCACACTCTGTGAGTGTATGTGTGGGGTGTGTGTGTGTGTTCTAGGTTTAAGAGAGTGTGTTAGCCTAGTATTATAAGCACTATGTGTACAATAGTTTCCGTAGAATATTCTGCTCCATATGGCAGGGTCAGATGGGATTATGGCAGCTCAAAGATGACCCGTGTTCCTTGCTGCAGTCGTGTCAGATATTGACGGACAGATCCAAGGGAAGAAAAAACAGCAAGAGCGGTAACCTCTCAGTATACACCAAGTGGGGCGCATGGTGACTTAGGGAATAAGTCTCTTGCCCAGAAATCATGGGGTGATCTGTCCTGGTACCGGTACGTTATATATTCAGAACTTGGGAAATGACTGTAGCTTTCTACCCAGAAATATTAAGTACACTTCTAAAGAATTGATCATTTGGTTCCATCCATATTCTGAGCACTGCAAATATACTTTAAAACTGTTTCATTAGCAAAAGGAAAATGAGAAGGGAGAAGAGAGAGCTAGCCTCCCCACCCGAACTCTTTTGACTCATAAGAGAACAGGCTGGATACACACTAAAAATATTGCAACACTGAATCTTCTAGGCAGATGTGTAGGGGAGCGCCAAAATGGAGCAATGCATATGAGGGTAAGGTAATGATGCCTTCATAGAAAAGTGATAACAGACAAAGGCTGACCACTACTTATTATGAAATTGAAGCTTAATGTCTAGATTGTTCACTTTGGTGGGTCAAGAGCCACATCTGACTTACCTTTACGTTCATAGCATGGACCAGACTACCACAATTCTTAAAAAATAGCACACACACACACACAAATGAATAGCTAAAGTAGGAACTTCCCAGCTGGGCCTCCTGTACAATAGAAATTCTTCAGAGCCCCTCAGTGTAGTTCAGGAGAGAGAGAGAGAAGGGTGCTGGCAGGCCTTGCCTAGCCCCTCTCTGGCTTTAATCTCAGAAGCCCTGCTTTTCTCTGTTTTATCAGTTTACACTCAAATGACTAAAAATAATGATCATTGTCTGAGTCAGTCTGGGCTTCTATAACGGAATATCATAGACAAGGTGGATTATTAAAAACAGAAATTTATTTCTCATAGTTCTGGAGGCTGCAAATCTGATAACAGGGTGCCAGCATGGTCAGCTTCTGGTGAGAGCTCTCTTCTGGGTTGCAGACTGCTGACTTCTTGTTGTATCATCACAGGGCCAGAAGGGGCAAGAGAGCTAACTCTTTGGGGTCTCTTTTATAAGGGTACTTATCCCATTCATTAAGGCTACACCCTCATGACCTAATACCATCACATTGAGGTTTAGGATTTCAACATATGAATTGGGGAGGGACACAAACATTCAGTCCACTGCAATTATGAAGATGATAATGGTGATGATGATGGTGATAATGAAAACCCAATGCCTTAAAGCACTATACATCTTTGAAGAAGGTTTTCTTTTCTTTTTTAAAATTTTTACTGGAATATAGTTGATTTACAATGTTGTGTTAGTTTTTTGTACTTGTTTTCACCACCTTGAAGAAGTTGGTGACAGGAAAAAGTTCTGTTTAATCAGATCATTTCAACACTATGACAAAGATCAGCTTAGAACCACTTAGATTTGATTCAGATCTTTGGAAATAACCGAAGGTGATATTTTCACTTGTGGCTTTCAAGAGACGACTGAAGGATTCATTGGGAAACAATAAAATGTCTTATACTATAAACCTCAGAATTCACTTGCAGTTATTTTAAGTGTTTTAGAAATAAAAACCAGATAAAACTATACAATAGGGAAGGGTGTGGTATAAGAGGTTGGGCTTCAGAGTTAAAAATACCCAGGTCCTGTTTCTTCTTCAACTACTTAATGGGGAAATTAAATAACCGCAGTTCCTTCCTCTTTGCAATGGTGGTACTAATATTTACCTCCTGAAGTTGTGGGGATTAAATGAGGTATGCACTTATCTCACAAGACTGACCCTGTCATTAGCTACCATCTTTTCTCACCTGTGGGCAGAGGTAGCTGGATCATGTTTCTATTCTGTTGTGATTCAGTGTTGATGAACTGCATCATTCACTTCAACATGCTGGCTGCCACATTGACAGTAACAATCCTTAGTGTTCATGCTAATATGCTCACATCAGGAATCTTCCGTATTGGGCAAACCCTGTCTGCAACTGGGCAAAGTACCAGTTTCAAAGTTCAGTTTTTCTGCCTCAGTTACATGGAGCTCATCAATTATACAGCTCTTCCTCTTTCTGTCCTTAATTTCCATCACACATATCCCTGTCTCCAAAGACATGAGTATTTTATGCAGTTCTTCCCAAGGTTAATGGACATGATGTTCTCCTTGTTGAAAAAGAATGAGCTTTATGCTCTTCCCAAGTTAGGATCTATTCTAAGGCTGTACTGCTATCTGGAAGAGTCTTTCGCATTATTCAAAGCCTTTCTCTGTGGAAATATCTGTTTTGCACAATAAATGATCTCACTAATGAGGCTGCAATATTTCTAACCTGCTTGGAAGGAAGCAAAACCGTATTTATTGAGCACCTACATTGTCCCTACCACTGGCATTTTCATATACATTTAAAATATTTTTTTAATCTCATTATTTAATCTAATCTAATAAAAATTCTGTGGAAAAAGGTATTTAGAGGCCATCTATTATAGAAGCGGAAATGAAAGTCCAATTACTTTTTTAACTCTTTTACGACTACTGTATCATATTTATGATTTCTTTGGTTGAAGTGAATAAAAATGGTCTTTAATGGCTAATACTTTGAAAATGTACTTATATCATGGAAAGCACAAGAATAATTATGAAATTATAACATGCATACTTTCTATCCCTCTACAGAAAAATACTGCATGCCAGTAACAAACATTCCTGCTTGTGCAAGGAGCCCACTTTAAGGCCATGATATGTGTGTAATATGAGTGCATCAATTCTCACAACCAACTTGGACTATGGGCGTTACCCACCACATGCCGACTCTCATCAGCGTTAAGAGCCACCAATGTTGGGCTGGAGTATTCCAGCTCAGAGAGGACTGTGGCTGCTTTTTATGAAAGATAGTAAAGTTGCTACTAATTTGTGCTGTTTTGAAATTTTCTTTCATATGCACAATGGAGAAATATACTTAGAAATCAAGAGGAACACTTGGTAATTCATTCCATATTCATATAATTTGGTCAAATTAACTACTCAAGAATCAACAACAAAACTGTTTTAAAATCAGGCCTCTGCATTTTTTCACATTTAAAGTCATTAGTGTGGCTCAAAGGTTCCTAAGGTAAAGGTATCCAGGCAAAGAACATGCTTTTTGTTTGTTTGTTTGTTTGTTTTTGGTTGATTTGTTTTTCCTCGATTTTCTCCCAGGTCCTTCCCATAGAAGCTTCACTGAACAATTCTCCTTGTCAAAAATAAGCAATCCATCACCCAATCACACCTTGTTTTAACTTGGGGGCCTCCAAGATCCTCACCATTAAAGACTGTGTACTTCGGTACTACCTGGCATTCTCTGCAAGATATTTAAGAGAAGCATAAAGATCTAGGCTGTGATGACCCACGTTACCCTAACATTCAGCTCACGGGAGACAGATTCTCTTGCCCCAGGCAAGGTAGCCTCCCTCACTCAGCACCCTTCAGAGGGAGGAGCTTCTCTGAGAGTACAGGAAGGTGTATTGAAAAATGGTAGGAAAACACTAGAAACATAGTTATGGAAAGGTTAATTAACTTCTCTTTTCTTCTCTCTCTTTTCCCTTTCTTTTCACCCTTAATGCTAAAAACAGGTTGTATTTGGACCTGAAAAAGTACTTCCACCCCTCCAAAATTCACTAAGCTAAAGAAGCATTTGTTTCATCCACGTACAACCCAGGCTCGGTGGGAAGGTTGCTCAAGTGACGACCCAAGCTCTGTTGAAAAAAGAATCTTCAATGGCCAGAAATTCAGAAGCGCCTAGAGTAATTGGGGCTGCAAGAAACAGGATGATGAAAAAAATGCATTCAAAGCTCTCAGCTGCCTCTCGCAGAAGATGAATGTAGTATTAACTGGGCTCTTTCTTATTTCTTAGCTAGAGTGGGCCAGCAAAGGGTTAAGCCAGTGAGACCCTTGGAGGCACTGGAGGTGCTTCGGGGGGGGAAAAAGGCTTCTGCTTACCCCTACCTCTCAGGGGATTTAGTTTCTAAGCTTCAAAAGGCATTTGTTTCTCTTACTTCAAATACTATCTTCTTTATTTCTTAAAGACCTTTTAAAACAGTGGTCTTGGTTTAGGTTGTTTAAGAAGGTTCTTTTTCCATTTACTTTGCTGTCTAAGAGATTGGGAGAGGACTTGCTTTGATGAAAATCAGAGGAAAAACTTTTCCCCAAATAGAAGAAGCTAAGAGGAAAAAAATAGTCAGGACTATTTCATGTTGCCATTGTTACCTGGTGCCACCGGAAGAGGAAATTGCCGTATAACTTCCTGCAGCTTATTTAAGCCTGGAATACACTGCAGACAAAAGAGGCAATAAAATATTGGGAATGAGAAAGCCAGTAAAATTCACTCCATTTATTGGGGTCTAGAAAGAACGCAGGATTAAAAGCAGGAGGGGACAGGAGCTTAGGCCTGAAGCAACTGGTTTATATCAGTAACAAAAATCAAAGTTTACCTTTGCACTGGGATTTGCTCCTGACTAAATCCATATAAGCTCTCTCCCAGAAGTCCCAGCTCTACTTGTATTTCACATCCACAACTAGACTGATGGCAGGGAAACAGGCAATATTCTGTCTGAGAATTTACTGTCTCTCACCAGGGAGCTGGAAAAAATTTCTAGTTTTTTCAAAAGAGGGGTGATAATTCTTGGGGACCTGGGATGGAGATTTTATGGCAGTTTGATCAACATTCTTCATGTTTCCTGATCTGGAACCAGAATAGCCCATTTGCCTTTTATGTACATTTTAAAATACATATACCTATTCTCAGGTAACTTTAACTGTATATACTGGTCACTCAGTACAAGGTTTATATAGCTCACACTGAATCCTCTTAACAGTCCTGAGAAATAGTTATAATTCTTTATAGATTTATAGACGGGAAAATTTAGGGTCAGAGAAGTTAATTAGTTTACCCAGGGGCACTCAACAAGAATACAGAGAACAGGAAGCAATTCTGAGCTCACTTGATCCATGCTCTTCCCAAACTCTGAGTTAAAAGTCACCCAGGAGGTATGGTTTGAGGATCTCCAAGAAGGGTTTTTCTTTTCAGGAATCCTTAAATCATGCTTGATCTTCAATAGTGTTCTCGGGCTGTACTTTTCTCTCTGCATTTAGATGAGACCCCAGTGTTTTTCTCTTCCAGCTGGCGGTGATCTGGGCTACTGTGCGTGACCAACTCCAGGGGGCGCTGTTTGCACAGCCTACAGCAGCCCTGGTGGTCCTAGTAAACCCTCCCTATGGTTTTCTCTGAAATGGCTACAACTTGTTGTTGTTGTGATTTTTGTCTTTCCTATGTCAAATTTGAAGCTACTTTGTCACATGACCTTTGCCTCCTCTTCAGGGTCATCAGTATCTAATACTGTAGTTCACCTCCCAGAAGGGACTACAACATATCAGTAGCTCCTGATACAAGAAGAAGTTTGCCTATGGGGCAACATGGTGGAGGAAGAAAGCTGTTTTTCATAGATAAGAGTTTGCTTTGTTTTGTTTCGCTTCTTTGTGACCCGTTTCATGGTTCTTCCATCTCTCCAGTGACCATGGAAAGTTTTTTTCTATACCACTTGCTCTGCCGACCCACAGGCTTGTTTTGAGAATTAAACAAGATAGTAGATGTGTAAATAGAGAAATCAGAAAACACAACACCCAAAACTATCTTGTGCACATCCCTTATATGTAACTTCCAGAAACATAGTTCTGATCATGTCACCTCCCTGCTTGGGGACCTTCAAGGATCACCTATTACCAGCAAAATATGTTTAAATGTCCGAGCCTCCTATTTAGTAGCCTGTATCCTTTGGTCCCTAGATTTCTGATTGCTTCTTTTTATGCATCCATTGCTCCAATCACTCCAAGATACTGAGTGTTCATTTTACTTAACCTGGGTTTTTCTGTCTCTGTGCCTTCATTCATGTTGCTTTCTTACTCTGAAGCAGCACTCTACAAGAGAACTTTCTGCAATGATAAAAATGATATGCATTATCCAGTACGGTACCCACCAGCCATAGGCTGCTGTTGGGTACTTGAATATTGGCTAGTGTGACTAAGGAACCAACTATTCTATTTCATTTTAATTGATTTAAATTTAAGTAGCCACATGCAGCTAGCAGCTGCCCTGTTGGATAGCACAGACCTAAATACTGTTCTTCTGTTTCATGTCCAAATAATACCCATTTATCATTATCTAGTACATAGGTTGACTTATCCTTAAAGCCTGCGTTTGTACCCTTACCTGTCATCTTTCTTTTCACCTTCTATCTAACTCTATCGAGGCTTGCATTTTGGACTTGTTCATATTCCATCTTCCCTACTAGGTGATAGGCTCCTTCTAGTGGGATCCACGGTGTTGCCCCTAGGACACTGGCCACCATATCCAACATTTGCTGAGACTATCACTGCTCGCCCTGAATGAGAGTCAGTCACTCGCTTAACCCACGGGCCCTCCCACCCACCTTCACTGATTCTTCACTGTCTGTGAGGCCCCAAGCTCAGCACAGGACCCATGTCAAGTCTGAGAGTCTAGATAATTAACCAAGGAGTGGCAGTGGCGGAGACAACCTTATCCTCGACCTATGAACACGTTCTTTTGTTTTTCTAATCATAGTTTTTGTACTTAAAATAAGACCCCCAGTCAGTGGTCCCACTCTGACACGTTTCTGAGGACCACCTCCCTACTCACTAGGCACAGGGGATGCAGATGTGAATGGAACTATCTGGTGTTGGAAGAGCTCCCAGCATTTCAGGGAGAGGGAGGAGAGAGACAGCCTCCAACGGCACATCCGGCCCTGTGCCTTTGCGTCCGCAAACAAGGAAATCTCCCCCAGTCCCGCAGGCAAGTCTCCTTCTCCAAAAGCTTCCGTTTGAAGCCCATCAACCTGGGGAGGAGGAGAAGCTGAAAAGGCCGGCGTGGAAACGTCCTTTCCTCCCAGCAGCAACGTCTGCAAACCCAGACCTTCCTCGGATGGGGCGCATTGGGCAAATGTTCAGGCGCGCAGCATTCCAACTGATGAAATTTCTTTGTGGAACTCGGTTCTCGAGGGCAGGGGAAAACTGGAGGGTGAACAATTAGAGGCTGGCGGGGCCCGAGTGGCTCTCCGCTGCCCGGCGCGCGCCTCCGAGGGCTGTCAGAGCCTGCGGCACGATCTGCTCCCGCCGCTATCAGCATCCGGCAGAGCCCTGCCCGCGCGCAGCCCGGCCGATCGGCCGCGGGCTGGGAGGGAAAGGAGCGGCGCGGAGGGGGGCGCTGAATGAAGACAGGTCCCCAAATCGGCCGGAAGCAGGGAGTGGGCGCTGCGAGGGGGAGGGCCGGGCAGCAAGGAAGTCAGAGGCACAGCCACTGCAGCTGAATCAATTTGGAGATAAAAATAGTGCCTGCCGTCCCTGCCTCTGCAGTGATTTCATAAAGGTCTCAGCTGCGCTGGAGAGAAAGCCAGCAGGAGTGCGTCCCTGCCTCCTCTTCAAACTGGAGAGAGGAACACAGTAGCAACCACAACCAGAGCTGAAACGCCGTCCTTCTTCATCTTCTCCCTCTTTCCCTATTTTCCTGTCTCCCGCTCTCTCCCCGAGCCCCCAGAAGTGCCTCTGGCCTCACCTGTTCTTCTCCTTAATGGGATAATTAAAGACAGGCAAAAAAGAGAGGAGATCTTCAGAGACTGAAAGATACAGGGATTCCAGACATTCATAATGAATGCTGACTTTCAACCCCTGAGATATCAACAGAGATGACCCACGGGCTCTAAAGACTGAAGCTCTTTATCAGACAGGAGGTAAACGCCCTTCAAGAATGGGTCCCACGAAGTCAAACCCACCTAATATTTCCATTGGGGAACTTTCTTTCCTGAGCATTTAGAGAAAACAAAACCTGGGCTTGCCAATTAGTGTGACTGTCCCAGGAGACGCAGATTTAGGGATCGGTGACTGATGCGAGAAACCTCTCTGGAATTGGAACCGAAAGGGACGTGGAGTGAATAGAGCTCTGGCACTTCTCAGAGTGATTATCCCTGCCGTGCGGGGAGGTAACCTTTCTGCCTTTCTGCCGCTACATTCTGACATTTGCATCGAGGCAAATGCATCATTGGTAATTGCACCTGAGTGTCAAAGCCACTTGATGTGTGTGTTCCAACCAAGGTAAGAATGAGGACTTTAGCATTAAGGGAAGGGAGGCAAAGAAGAAATGCAGACAGATTATAGGAGAGGAGATAATGGTATTGGCCATAAAAAGTAACGGCGTGGATTGATGTCTCCTTCACACTCCTGCAAAAGGTGTATGCTCAGATTAAACAACACATTGCTTGTGAAAGTGACTAAACTAGTGTCTTGCTCTTAAAAATACTACTTAGTAAATACCATCTTATGTGCTTTCAAATTGAATATGCCTAAACATCCGTTGAGAGGAAATACAAAACTAGTACTGTTCAATGAAAAAAAGAAAATCGACAGTGTTATGCATAGGCAAAAATGTTCAAAGTAGAACCTTTGCATCCTCCTGTTTTCACCTGATTCTTTTATGTCAGGTGAACTTTAGCCATGGACCTTTAACTCAGTAGGTGTTAAATACAGGACCGAGAAACATCATAAAGACACAGGAAGGACCCAAAGGTCTCTAAAACTGTGAGGTCCAAAGTGAGAAGCCTGCTGTTGATTTTACATATAACTCTGAAATAATTTCATTTTGTTAGAAGGAAGAAATAATCCCTGTAAGAGAGAGGAATATAATACTGCCAAACTCTCCAACTTGGCAAATATAGCAAACTGTTATTCAACTACATTGGGAGTCTGGCTTTCTCATGGGGACCAATTGTTTATAGAAATAGCTCAGCTGAGAAATAAGCAAACATTTCCCCTGAACTACTGTGATACAATTCACATGGCTTTTCAAGGATATTTACAACCACTGAGGAAAAAATCTATAGAAAATTTAAAGTTCACCACAAAGGTCCCTTTTGGTGCTTCTGAAAACTGTGATGCCCTTTGAATATCCTGATGACTGTTTTCCCACTGACAAACAAAGACATCTGAAGCAAAGCCAGTTTATGCTGTGTTAGGTTTCTAACGCAAATTAGTGAAAAGAGAACAAGCTTAGGATGAATGGAGTGTACTTGATAAAAATAAATAAAGATTTGAAATAAAACTGAACTGTTTATTTTCTTATGAAACATATTTTAAAATCTGAAATTCAGTTTGAAATTCAGCCAAATAACCTTGGTCCTAAGAGTATTCAGAACATAGCTGACAATTTTACAGGCCATTTTAGGAGCACTCTAGGACTTCCTGCTTCGGGTTGCTTTAGGACAGAGCCAAAGAAAGCTACTTGACACTGCAAAGTGTTGGTATGTTGCTAACTATAGTAGAGAGGACAGGATGTGCCAAAGGATTCAGTAAGAACCGTGAAGTTGTGTTGATCTCCGTTGTGAAACAATCTCTTCTAAATTTGTGGAAAGAAGATGTAAGCATGTTTTTTCTAGCCCTTATCGTTAGCCAGGGCTGTCACCATATTGCCTATACAGTGTATAGTGATCAAAATGCCTAGGTTTGCTTAACAGAGGTTAGAGGTGAAAAGAGCTAGGAGAGACAGTTGAGGACAGAAGCACTCCATACATCTGGTCCCAGCACTATGGCAGCACTATGGCAGGATGGGATAAAGTAGACTGTTCATATCTCCAATACACAGATATGCTGCATAATGTTATATTCATTATCTATCTATCTATCTATCTATCTATCTATCTATCTATCTATCTATCTACCTATGTCATCTTGAAAGGAACAATGGAGATCTTCAGATGCCAAAAGCAAAGAGGAAACTCAAAGTCTGAGAAGTAAGCATATGAACCTACACTGGGGCAGCTTTGGAGATATGAGGCTCAGTTAAAGACCCAAATGCCACAGCCTGAGATTTTGTCTACCATGCAGGGTCAAAGGCATGGCAATGGACATGTGCAAGGGAAGGAAATGGAAGTGATGACTTTTCATAAGGCCAGGACTTTGGAACAGCTGCCTTCTCCATGAAAGGGGATTAGAGAGATCATCCCTGCTGAACCAAGGAAGGCACCTGGGGTATGTGAGATGTTGAAATAACAAGGCTGTTCAACACAAGTGTCAGAGTCAGTTTCACATTACTCACAAGGCATCTGGTGTAAGACCCCAGATTTATGAAATTAACAAACAAAAAAATCGTGATGAATAAAACCCCTAACGTAGTACAAAACAAAACAGAACTCTGTGAGAATGCTACGGATAAAGATTTTCCTATGGGCTCGCCTTGGAAAACACAACTGTGTGAAATAATAATCAACCATATTAACAATTTGGAAGACACAGAAAACATAAGGAGGAGAAAGTGGAATAAATGTCATAAACAAAGAACAGATTATTATGAAAAATGAATAGACAGAATTTCAAAAAATAACTTCAAAAAATGAAAAACAGGGTGCACCTTAAAGATGGCGGAGGAGTAAGACGTGGAGATCACCTTCATCCCCACAAATACATCAGCAATACATCTACATGTGGAACAACTCCTATAGAACACCTACTGAATGCTGGCAGAAGACCTCAGAACTCCTGAAAGGCAAGAAATTCCCCACATACATGTGTAGGACAAAAGAAAAAAGAAAAAACAGAGACAAAAGAATAGGGATGGGACCTGCACCAGTGGGAGGGAGCTTTGAAGGAGGAAAGGTTTCCACACACTAGGAAGCCCCTTCGCGGGTGGACATGGGCCAGGGTGGGGGGAGGTTTCAGAGCCACGGAGGAGAGTGCAGCCATGGAGGAGAGGGTGCGGAGGGCAAAGCAGAGAGATTCCCACACAGAGGATTGGTGCCGACCAGCACTCACCAGCCTGAGAGGCTTGTCTGCTCCCCCGCTGGGGCGGGCGGGGGCTGGGAGCTGAGGCTCGGGCTTCGGAGGTCGGAACCCAGGGAGAGGACTGGGGTTGGCTGCGTGAACACAGCCTGAAGGGGGCTAGTGCGCCACAGCTAGCCAGGAGGGAGTCTGGGAAAAAGTCTGGACCTGATGAAGACGCAAGAGACCATTGTTTCGGGGTGCGTGAGGAGAGGGGATTCCTTTCCTGTGTGTGCGCAAATGCAGAGCACCGCCTAAGCAAGCTCCAGAGACGGGCACAAGCTGCAACAATAAGCTCAGAGCCCAGAGACAGGCATGAAATGTAAACGCTGCTGCCGCTGCCACCAAAAATCCTGTGTGCGAGCACAGGTCACTACCCACATATACCCCCCAGGAGCCTATGCAGCCCACCACTGCCAGGGTCCCGTGATCCAGGGACAACGTCCCCGGGAGAACACGCAGTGCACCTCAGGCTGTTGCAATGTCACGCCAGCCTCTACCGCTGGCCACACATTCCAATTATGACCGCACCCCTCACTCTCCCCAGCCTGAGAGAGCAAGAGAGCCCTAATCAGCCGCTGCTTTAACCCCCTCCTGTCTGGGCAGGGAACAGACACCTAACGGTGACCTACACACAGAGGCGGGGCCAAAACCAAAGCTGAACACAGGAGCTGTGTGAACAAAGAAGAGAAAGGGAAATTTCTCCATGCAGCCTCAGGAGCAGCAGATTAAATCCCCACAATAAACATGATGAATGCTGCATCTGTGGAATACCTGAATAAACAACAAATGTTCCCAAAATTGTGGTGGTGGACTTGGGGAGCAACTGTAGACATGGGGTTTGCTGTCTGTGACTGATTTATTTCTGAGTTTTATGTTTATTTTACTTTAGATTTTAGTGCTTGTTATCACTGGTGGATTTGCTTATTGGTTTGTTTGCTCTCTTTATTTATTTAATTTGTAATTTTTAAATTTTTATTATTTATTTTTTAAAAATTTTCTTTAATTTTTTTTCTTTTCTTCCTTTTGTTCCTTTCTTTTCTTCTGAGCTGTGTGGCTGACAGGGTCTTGGTGCTCCAGCTGGGTGTCAGGCCTGAGTCTCTGAGGTGGGAGAGCCGAGTCCAGGACACTGGACCACCAGAGACCTCCCAGCCCCACATAATATCAATTTGCGAGAGCTCTCCCAGAGATCTCTGCCTCAACACTAAGGCCCAGCTCTGCCGAATGGCCAGCAAGCTTCACTGCTGGATGCCCCATGCCAACCAACTAGCAAGACAGGAACACAACCAAACCAATTAGCAGAGAGCCTGCCTAAAATCATACTAAGTTCACAGACACCCCAAAACACACCACAGGACGAGGCCCTGCCCACAAGAATGACAAGATCCAACCCCACTCACCAGAACACAGCCAGTAGTCCCCTCTACCAGGAAGACTACACAAGCCACTGAACCAACCTCACCCACTGGGGGCAGACACCAAAAGAATGGAAACTACGAACTTGCAGCCTGCGAAAAGGAACACCCAAACACAGTAAGTTAAACAAAACGAGAAGACAGAGAAATATGCAGTGGATGAAGGAGCAAGGTAAAAACCCATCAGACCAAACAAATGAAGAGAAATAGGCAGTCTACCTGAAAAAGAATTCAGAATAATGATAGTAAAGATGCTTGAAAATCTTGGAAATAGAATGGAGAAAATACAAGAAACATTTAACAAGGACCTAGAAGAATTAAAGAGCAAACAAACACTGATGAACAACACAATAAGTGGAATTAAAAATATTCTAGAAGGAATCAATAGCAGAATAACTGAGGCAGAAGAATGGAAAAGTGACCTGGAAAACAGACTGGTGGAAATACCTGCTGCAGAGCAGAATAAAAAAACAGAACGAGAAGAATTGAAGAAAGACTCAGAAACGAATGGAACAACATTAAACGCACCAACACTGAAATTATAGGGGTCTCAGAAGAAGATGAAAAAAGAAATGGTCTGAGAACATATGTGAAGAGATTATAGTTGAAAACTTCCCTAACATAGGAAAAGAAATAGTCACCCAAATCCAGGAAGTGCAGAGAGTCCCATACAGGATAAACCCAAGGAGAAACACACCAAGACACATATTAATCAAACTAGCAAAAATTAAATACAAAGAAAAAATTAAAAGCAGCAAGGGAAAAGCAACAAATACCATACAAGGGAATCCCCAAAAGGTTAACAGTTGATCTTTCAGCAGAAACTCTGCAAGCCAGAAGGGAGTGGCAGGACATATTTAAAGTGATGAAAGGGGAGAACCTACAACAAAGATTACCCAGCAAGGATGTCATTCAGATTCAACAGAGAAATTAAAAATTTACAGACTAGCAAATGTTAAGAGAATTCAGCACCACCAGACCATCTCTACAAAAAATGCTAAAGGAACTTCTCTAGGCAGGAAACACAAGACAAGGAAAAGACCTACAAATACAAACCCAAAACAATTAAGAAAATGGTAATAGGAACATACATATCAATAACTACCTTAAATGTAAATGGATTAAATGCTCCAGCCAAAAGACACAGACTGGCTGAATAGATACAAAAACAAGACCCATATATATGCTGTCTACAAGAGACCCACTTCAGACCTAGGGACACATACAGAATGAAAGTGAGGGGATGGAAAAAGATATTCCATGCAAATGGAAATAAAAAGAAAGCTGGAGTAGCAATACTCATGTCAGACAAAATATACTTTAAAATAAAGACTATTAGAAGAGACAAAGAAGGACACTACATAATGATCAAGGGATCAATCCAAGAAGATATAACAATTATAAATATTTATGCACCCAACATAGGAGCACCTCAATACATAAGGCAAATGCTAACAGCCATAAAAGGGGAAATCGACAGTAATACAATAATAGTAGGGGACTTTAACACCTCACTTTCACCAATGGACAGAGCATCCAAAATGAAAATAAATAAGGAAACAGAAGCTTTAAAAGACACATTAGACCAGATGGGCTTAATTGATATTTATAGGACATTCCATCCAAAAAAACAGAATACTTTCTTCTCAAGTGCTCATGGAACATTCTGTGGGATAGATCACATCTTGGGTCACAAATCAAGCTTCGGTAGATTTAAGAAAATTGAAATCGGATCAAGTCTCTTTTCTGACCACTATGAGACTAGATATCAATTACAGGAAAAAAAACTGTAAAAAATACAAACACATGGAGGCTAAACAATACACTACTAAATAATCAGGAGATCAGTGAAGAAATCAAAGAGGAAATCAAAAAATACCTAGAAACAAATGACAATGAAAACACGATGACCCAAAACCTATGGGATGCAGCAAAAGCAGTTCTAAGAGGGAAGTTTATAGCAATACAATCCTATCTCAAGAAACAAGAAATCTCAATTGATTAACCTAATCTTACACCTAAAGTAATTAGAGAAAAAAGAAAGAAAACAACCCAGAGTTAGCAGAAGGAAAGAAATCATAAAGATCAGATCAGAAATAAATGAAGGAAACAATAGCAAATATCAATAAAAGTAATCACTGAAAAGATGAACAAAATTGATAAACCATTAGCCAGACTCATCAAGAAAAAAAGGAAGAGGACTCAAATCAACAGAATTAGAAATGAAAAAGGAGAAGTAACAACTGACACTATAGAAATACAAAGGATCATGAGAGATTACTACAAGCAACTATATAGCAGAAAAATGGACAACCTGGAAGAAATGGACAAATTCTTACAAAAGCACAACCTTCCGAGACTAAACCAGGAAGAAAAAGATAATACAAATGGACCAATCACAAGCCCTGAAATTGAAACTATGACTGAAAAACTTCCACCAGGGCTTCCCTGGTGGCGCAGTGGTTAAGAATCTGCCTGCCTATGCAGGGGACACAGGTTCGAGCCCTGGTCTGGGAAGATCCCACATGCTGTGGAGCAACTAAGCCCGTGTGCCACAACTACTGAGCCTGTGCTCTAGAACCCGTGAGCCACAACTACTGAGCCCACGTGCCACAACTACTGAAGCCCACGCACCTAGAGCCCGTACTCCACAACAAGAGAAGCCACCGCAATGAGAAACCTGCGCACCGCAATGAAGAATAGACCCTGCTCGCCACAAGTAGAGAAAAGCCCACGCACAGCAACTAAGACCCAATGCAGCCAAAAATAAATAAATAAAATAAATAAATTTATTAAAAAAAAAATCTTCCAACAAACAAAATTCCAGGACCAGATGGCTTCACAGGTGAACTCTATCAAACATTTAGAGAAGAGCTAACACCTATCCTTCTCAAACTCTTCCAAAATATAGCAGAGGGAGGAACACTCCCAAGCTCATTCCACGAGGACACCATCACCCTGATACCACAATCAGACAAAGATGTCAAACAAAAGAGAACTATAGGCCAATACCACTGATGAACATAGATGCAAAAATCCTCAACAAAATACTAGCAAACAGAATCCAACAGCACATTAAAAGGATCACACAACATGATTAAGTGGACTTTATCCCAGGAATGCAAGGATTCTTCGATATACGCAAATCAATCAACGTGATACACCATATTAACAAATTGAAGGAGAAAAACCATAGGATAATCTCAATAAATGTAGAAAAAGCTTTTCACAAAATTCAACACCCATTTATGATAAAAACTGCAGAAAGTAGGCATAGAGGGAACCTACCTCAAGTTAATAAAGGCCATATATGACAAACCCACAGCCAATGTCATTTTCAAAGGTGAAAAACTGAAACCATTTCCTCTAAGATCAGGAACAAGACAAGGTTGCCCACTCTCACCACTGTTATTCAATATAGTTTTGGAAGTTTTAGCCACAGCAGAGAATAAAAAGAAATAAAAGGAATCCAAATCAGAAAAGAAGAAGTAAAACTGTCAGTTTGCAGATGACATGATACTATACATACAGAATTCTAAGGATGCTACCAGAAAACTACTAGTGCTAATCAATGAATTTGGTAAAGTAGCAGGATACAAAATTAATGCACAGAAATTTCTTGCATTCCTATACACTAATGATGAAAAATCTGAAAGAGAAATTAAGGAAACTCTCCCATTTACCACTGCAACAAAAAGAATAAAATACCTAGGAATAAACCTACCTAAGGAGATAAAAGACCTGTATGCAGAAAACTGTAAGATACTGAGGAAAGAAATTAAAGACGATACAAACAGATGGAGAGATATATCATATTCTTGGACTGGAAGAATCAACACTGTGAAAATGACTATACTACCCAAAGCAATCTACAGATTCAATGCAATCCCTATCAAGCTACCAATAGCATTTTTCACAGAACAAGAAGAAAGAATTTCACAATTTGTATGGAAACACAAAAGACCCTGAATAGCCAAAGCAATCTTGAGAAGGAAAAATGGAGCTGGAAGAATCAGGCTGCCAGACTTCAGACTATACTTCAAAGCTACAGTAATCAAAACAGTATGGTACGGTCACAAAAACAGAAATATAGATAAATGGAACGGGAGACAAACCCCAGAGATAAACCCACGCACATATGTCAACTAATCCATGACAAAGGAGGCAACGATATACAATGGAGAATAGACAGCCTCTTCAATAAGTGGTGCTGGGAAAACTGGACAGCTACATGTAAAAGAATGAAATTAGAACACTACCTAATGCCATACACTAAAATAAACTCAAAATGGATTAAAGACCTAAATGTACTGCCAGACACTATAAAACTCTTAGAGGAAAACATAGGCAGAACACTCTATGACATAAATCACAGCAAGATCCTTTTTGACCAGCTCCTAGAGAAATGGAAATAAAAACAAAAATAAACAAATGGGACCTAATGAAACGTAAAAGCTTTTGCATAGCAAAGAAACCATAAACAAGACGAAAAGACAATCCTCAGAGTGGGAGAAAATATTTGTAAATGAAGCAACTGACAAAGGATTAACCTCCAAAATATATAAGCCGCTCATGTACCGCAGTATCAGAAAAACAAAGAACGCAATCCAAAAGTGGGCGGAAGACCTAAATAGACATTACTCCAAAGAAGACATACAGATTGCCAACAAACACATGAAAGATGCTCAACATCATTAATCATTAGAGAAATGCAAATCAAAACCACAATGAGGTATCACCTCACACCAGTCAGAATGGCCATCATCAAAAAATCTACAAACAATAAATTCTGGAGAGGGTGTGGAGAAAAGGGAACCCTCTTGCACTCTTGGTGGGAATGTAAATTGATATAGCCACCATGGAGAACAGCATGGAGGTTCCTTAAAAAGCTAAAAATAGAACTACCATACGACCCAGGAATCCCATTACTGGGCATATACCCTGAGAAAACCATAATTCCAAAAGAGACATGGACCACAATGTTCATTTCAGCACCATTTACAATAGCCAGGACATGGAAGCAACCTAAGTGTCCATCGAGAGATGAATGGATAAAGAAGATGTGGTCCTAGGGACACATACAGACTGAAAGTGAGGGGATGGAAAAAGATATGCCATGCAAATGGAAATAAAAAGAAAGCTGGAGTAGCAATACTCATGTCAGATAAAATAGACTTTAAAATAAAGACTGTTACAAGAGATAAGGAAGGACACTACATAATGATCAAGGGGTCAATCCAAGAAGAAGACATAACAATTATTAAGTATATATGCACCCAACATAGGAGCACCTCAGTACATAAGGCAATTGCTAACAGCTGTAAAAAGGGGAAATTGACAGTAAGACATTAATAGTGGGGGATGTTAACAACTTACTTACACCAATGGACAGATCATCCAGACAAAAAATTAATAAGGAAACAAAAGATTTAATGACACAATAGACCAGATAGATTTAATTGATATTTATAGGACATTCCATCTGAAAACAGCAGATTACACTTTCTTCTCAAGTGCACACAGAACATTCTCCAGGATAGATCACATCTTGGGTCACAAATCAAAACTTGGTAAATTTAAGAAAATTGAAATCATATCAAGCATCTTTTCTGACCACAACACTATGAGATTAGAAATTAAATACAGGGAAGAAATGTAAAAAACAGAAGTACATGGACACTAAACAATACGTTACTAAAAAACGAAGAGATCACTGAAGAAATCAAAGAGGAAATCAGAAAATACCTAGAGACAAATGACAATGAAAACACGATGATCCAAAACCTATGGGATGCAGCAAAAGCAGTTCTAAGAGGGAAGTTTATAGCAATAAAATCCTACCTCAAGAAACAAGAAAAATCTCAAATAAACAATCTAACCTTACACTTAAATCAACTACTGAAAGAAGAACAAACAAAACCCAAAGTTAGTAGAAGAAATCATAAAGTTCAGAGCAGAAATAAATGAAATAGAAGCAAAGATCAATAAAACTATAAGCTGGTTCAATGAGAAGATGAACAAAATTGATAAACCTTTAGTCAGACTCATCAAGAAAAAGAGGGAGAGGACTCAAATCAATAAAATTAGAAATGAAGAAGAGAAGTTACAACAGACACCGCAGAAATACAAAGCATCCTAAGAGACTACTACAAGCAACTCTATGCCAATAAAACGGAAAACCTGGAAAAAATGGACAAATTATTATAAAGGTATAACCATCCAAGACTGAACCAGGAAGAAATAGAAAATATGAATAGACTAATCACAAGTAATGAAATTGAAACTGTGATTAAATATCTTCCAACAAACAAAAGCCCAGGACCAGATGGCTTCACAGGTGAATTCTATCTAACATTCAGAGAAGAGCTAACACCCATCCTTCTCAAACTCTGCCAAAAAACTGCAGAGGAAAGAACACTCCCAAACTCATTCTGTGAGGCCACAATCACCCTGATATCAAAACGAGGCAAAGACACTAGAAAAAAAGAAAATTACAGACCAATTTCACTACGCAAAAATCCTCAACAAAATACTAGCAAACAGAAGCCAGCAACACATTAAAAGGATCATACACCATGATTAAGTGGGGTTTATCCAGGGATGCAAGGATTCTTCAACAGACACAAATCAATCAAGGTAATACACCATATTAACAGACTGAAGAATAAAAACCATATGATCACCTCAACAGATGCAGAAAAAGCTTTTGACAAATTGAACACCCATTTATTACAAAAACTGTCCAGAAAGTGGGCATAGAGGGAACCTACCTCAACATAATTAAGGTCATATATGACAAACCCACAGCAAACATCATTCTCAATGGTGAAAAAGTGAAACCATTTCCTCTAAGATCAGGAACAAGAAAAGGATGTCCACTCTCACCACTATTATGCAGCATAGTTTTGGAAGTCCTAGCCACAGCAATCAGAGAAGAAAAAGAAATAAAAGGAATACAAATTGAAAAAGAAGAAGTAAAACTGTCACTGTTTGCAGATGACATGATAATATACTTAGAGAATCCTAAAGATGCCACCAGAAAACTACTGGAGCTAATCAATGAATTTGGGAAAGTTGCAGGTTGCAAAATCAATGCACAGAAATATCTGGCATTCCTATACACTAACAACAAAAGATCAAAAAGAGTAATTAAGGAAACAATCCCATTCACCACTGCAACAAAAAGAATAAAATCCCTAGGAATAAACCTACCTAAGGAGGTAAAAGACTTGTACCCAGAAAACTACAGGACACTGGTGAAAGAAATCAAAGATGACACAAACAGATGGAGAGATATACCATTTTCTTGGATTGGAAGAATCAATATTGTGAAAATGACCATACTACCCAAAGGAATCTAGGGATAGGGATTCAGTGCAATCCCTATTCAATTACCAATGGCATTTTTTACAGAACTAGAACAAGAAATCTTAAAATTTGTATGGAGACACAAAAGACCCCGAATAGCCAAAGCAATCTTGAGGGAAAAAAAACTGAGCTGGAGGAATGAGACTCCCTGACTTCAGATTATACTGCAAAGCTACAATAATCAAGTCAGTATGGTACTGACACAAAAACAGAAATGCAGATCAATGGAACAGGATAGAAAGCCCAGAGATAAACCCATGCACCTATGGTCAACTAATCTATGACAAAGGAGGCAAGGATATACAATGGAGAAAAGACAGTCTCTTTAATAAGTGGTATTGGCAAAACTGCACAGCTACATGTAAAAGAATGAAATTAGAACACTCTGTAACACCATACACAAAAATAAACTCAAAACGGATTAAAGACCTAAATGTAAGACTGGACACTATAAAACTCTTAGAGGAAAACATAGGAAGAACACTCTATGGCATAAATCACAGCAAGATCTTTTTTGACCTACCCCCTAGAGTAATGGAAATAAAAACAAAAATAAACAAATGGGACCTAATGAAACATCAAAGCTTTTGCACATCAACGGAAACCATAAACAAGATGAGAAGACAACACTCAGAATGGGAGAAAATATTTGCAAACAAAGCAATGGACAAAGTATTAATCTCCAAAATATATAAACAGCTCATGCAGCACAATATTTAAAAAACAAACAACTCAATCCAAAAATGGGCAGAAGACCTAAATAGACATTTCTCCAAAGAATATATACAGATTGCCAACAAACACATGAAAGGATGCTCAACATCACTAATCATTAGAGAAATGCAAATCAAAACTACAATGAGGTATCACCTCACACCAATCAGAATGGCCATCATCAAAAAATCTACAAACAATAAATGCTGGAGAAGGTGTGGAGAAAAGGAACCATCTTGCACTCTTGGTGGGAATGTAAATTGATACAGCCACTATGGAGAACAGTATGGAGGTTCCTTAAAAAACTAAAAATAGAATTACCATATGACCCAGAAATCCCACTACTAGGCATATACCCAGAGAAAACCATAATTCAAAAAGACACATGCACCCAAATGTTCATTGTAGCAGTATTTACAATAGCCAGGTCATGGAAGCAACCTAAATGCCCATCAACAGACGAATGCATAAAGAAGATGTGGTACATATATACAAAGGAATATTACTCAGCTATAGAGAGGAACAAAATTGGGTCATTTGTGGAGACGTGGATGGACCTAGAGATTGTCGTACAGAGTGAAGCAAGTCAGAAAGAGAAAAACAAATATCGTATAATAATGCATGTATGTGGAATCTAGAAGAATGTTACAGATTAACTGGTTTGCAAGGCAGAAATAGAGACAAGGATGTAGAGAACAAATGTATGGACACAAAAGGGGGAAAGTGGTGGGGGGTGGTGATGGTAGTGGGATGAATTGGGAGATTGGGATTGACATATATACACTAATATGTATAAAGTAGACAACTAATAAGAACCTGCTGTGTAAAAAAAATAAAATGAAATTGAAAAAATGAACAAAAGTCATTGAAATGACATCAAGGAATGTGTTAATTAGCAGATTTGACATAGATGATTGGAAAAATTCGTGAATTGGAAAATGGACCTGAAAAATGAACTAGAATTCAGTATACAGATAAAGAAATGGCACATACGAGATATCAAATGGCATTGGGGCCAGAATGAGAATAACCAAAATTGGAATTCCAAAAGGAAGGCAGAGAGAAAATGTGGTAAAGATGGTATTCTAATCTATGGTGTAATGGCAAGTAATTTTCCAGAATTAATGAAAAGCATGAATCATCATTTTGATGAAGCCCTTTTACTTTACCTGATTGAGAAATTAAAACAATTCTATATCTAGATTCTTATTAGTAAAAATTCCAAACAACAACAACAAAAAAGACAAATAAAATAACCTTGTAAGCCACTCCTATACTCCTCACCCCCCAACCAAAAGTATACATTACCAAACATGGGTAGGGCAACGTAAGAAAGGAAAATTGTGGCCCAATATCATTTATGATCATAGATACAAAAATAATAAAATATAAGTACATCAAATGTAATGACTGAAACATTTACCCAATGAATGAAAGAATAGTTTAATATCTTAATACAATTCATTGGAGAGATGACATTGAGTAAAAAAGAAGAAGAATGATAAATTAAATAGATGTAGAAAAAGTACATAAAAAGTTCAATTCCAACTCATGATACAAATTCTTAGCAGTCTGTAAAAAAATTATTTTCCATAACCTCACAAAAGTTACCTGCGAATATATTACAAGGAACATCATACTTAATGGGGAGAGGTTAGAAGCACTTTCTTTAAAGTTGGAGTTAGGATGAGTATACCTGTTTTTATACCTACCATTAAACATTTTATTAGAGAATGTAGAAGTGCAATCAGAAAAGAAAATAAAGCAACAATGAAAAAAGTGGAAGTTTAAGAATTGCAAAGGATGAAATATAATCACAGCTGTTGCAAATGATAAGATTATACATAAATAAAATCAATCTAATAAAGTATTTGAATCAAAATACTAATAAAAGTGTTCAGACAATTTGCTGAATTAAATCTCAAAATAGAAATTTTGGTACATAGCATTCCTAGGTACCAGGAACAATCAATTAGAGAATATAATGATCTCATCCTCAATAGTAACAAAAATTTATAAGGTACTCAGGAATAAATCTAAAAAAACATGCAAAATTTTTACAGAAAGAGTTCTCAAAATTGAGAACTAAATGAGGGACAAACACATATTTGTTTGTCCCTCAAACACATACATATGTATATATATATAGACACACACATACAGATACAGTGATCATGGAAGAATGGCAAGAGTCAATATTATAAAGAAGTCAGATCCACTGGTTTTAATCTAAAACTTTTATTCACTGTAAAAGTTCTAGCAGATTTTTATTTTTGGAGAATTTAGCCAGCTTCTTGTAATATTCACATAGGAAAATAAATGGCCAAAATAATTTTTAAAATTTAAGGAAAAATGAAATAGAATTTCCTGTTATGAAATATCTATACAGCTAGAATAATTTATACTCATTGATATTGGTGCAGTGTCAGACAAATATAAAAGTAGGACAAAATATGGAGCATAGAAACAGACTAATGCACATAAGAATCTTATTGAATGACAAATGTGTCATTACAACTCAATGAGAAATGAATAGTCTATTCGTTGAAAGATGTTAGAACAATTGGCTATCCATATGGAAGATAATAACATTATTATCAACATACTGTAAACAAAAGTAAACTCCAGATGCATAAAACATGTAAGATGAATTTTTTTTAATTTAGAAAAATAAGAGGAGGATGATTTAATGATATGGAAGCATGGAAAACTTCCTAAGCAAGCCAAAACCATGAATATATAAATATTGATAAATTAGATGCCATTCAAAAAATTCTGCACTAAGAAAGATATCATAATAAAGTTTTCTTTTAAGCCACAAAGTATTAAAAGGTATTTGCAACACCCATAACTGACACAGCATTAGTTTTTAGGACATATATATAATTTCTACAAATCAGAAAGGGATAAACAATGCAATAAGATATGGACAATAAAGATGAAAAGATAATTCCCTGAGGAAGAGATCTAAATAACCAAAATAAACATGAAAAGATGCTCTAATTCTAATCAGGGAATTCAAATTAAGATAATCTTGGGTCTTCATTTCACACTTATCCAACTGACACAAATGAAGAAATCTGTTTATATCAAGTATTGGCAAGGATGAAACAGGAATTCTCAAGTGTGGATATGTAAATTGAAAACCATTGTATTGGTCAGGGTCCCAGCAGGAAACAGATGACACATTCAAAAGAAGTAACTGAAGAGCGTTTAATGAAGGGACTGTTTACAGAGCTGAGAGTAAGGGTTAAGAGAAACTGACAAGGGATGGTAAAGCACTCGTAGGGTTGGTAACAGGAGGAAGCTGTTACTACACATTGCATAATACTCTCTAGGCCCATCCATGTTGTCACAAGTGGTAAGATTTCATTTTTTTTTTAATGGCTCAGTAATATTGCATTATATATATATATATATATGTATGTCACATGTTGATCCATTCATCTATCGATGGCCACTTAGGTTGCTTCCACATCCTGGCTCTTGTAAATAATGCTGCAATGAATATAGGGGCACACATATCTTTTCAAATTTGTGTTTTTGTTCTATAAGGAAAAATAGCCAGAAGTAGAACTGCTGGATTGTATGGTAGTTCTATTTTAATTTTTTGAGGAAACTTCATACTATTTTCCATAGAAGGTGCACCAATTTACATGCCCACCAACAGTGCATGAGGGTTCCTTTCCTCCACATCTTTGCAAACACTTGTCATTTGTTGTCTTTTTGATAACAGTCATTCTGACAGGTGTGAGATGGTATCTCATTGTGGTTTTGATTTGCATTTCCCTGATGATTAATGACCTTGAGCATCTTTTCATGTGTCTGTTGGTCATCTGTATGTCTTCTTTGGAAAAATGTCTGTTCAGGTCCTCTGCACATTTTTTAATCAGGTTGTTTGTTTTTTTGATGTTGAGTTGTATGAGTTCTTTGTAATATTTTGGATATTAACCCCCTGTTGGATATATCCTTTGCAAATATCATCTCCCATTCAGTAGATGTGGTTTTTGATTTGTTGATAGTTTCTATCACTGTGCAAAAGCTTTTTAGTTTGATGTAGTCTCACTTGTCTATTCTTGCTTTTGTTTCCCTTCCCTGAAGAGACATATCCAAAAAAATATTGCTATGACTGATGTCA
Organism: Balaenoptera ricei; assembly: GCF_028023285.1. Taxonomy (NCBI): domain Eukaryota; kingdom Metazoa; phylum Chordata; class Mammalia; order Artiodactyla; family Balaenopteridae; genus Balaenoptera; species Balaenoptera ricei. The sequence continues at coordinate 52,297,714 of NC_082656.1, forward strand.
AAGAGCTTACTACTTATGTTTTCTTCTAGGAGTTTTATAGTTTCCAGTCTTACATTTAACTCTTTAATCCATTTTGAGTTAATTTTGTATATGGTGTAAGAAAGTAGTCCTGTTTTATTCTTTTGCATGTAACTGTCCAGTTTTCCCAACACTGTTAATTGAACATGTTGTCTTTTCCTCATTGTACAGTCTTGCCTCTGTTTTCGTAGATTAATTGCCCATGTAAGTGTGGGTTCATTTCTAGATTCTCTATTCTGTTCCATTGATCTATGAATCTGTTTTATGCCAGTACCATAATGTTTTCATTACTGAAACTTTGTAGTATAATTTGAATCAGGGACTGTGATACCTTCAGCCAGCTTTGTTTTTCTTTCGCTATTTGGGGTCTTTGAGTTTGCATAAAATTTATAGAATTATTTGTTCTAGTTCTGTCAGAAATGACATTGTTATTTTGATAGGGACTGCACTGAATCTGTAGATTGCCTTGGGTAGTATGGTCATTTTAACAATATAAATTGTTTCAGTCCCTGAGCACAGTATATTTTTATTTGTCTCTATTGTCTTCAGTTTCTTTTGTCAACGTCTCATGGTTTTCTGAGTACAGATTTTTTACCTCCTTTTAGATTTATTCCTAGGTATTTTATTCTTTTTGATGCAATTGTAAATGGGATTGTTTTCTTCATTTCTCTTTCTGAAGGTTCATTGTTAGTGTATAGAAACTCATCAGAATTCTGTATATTAATTTTGTATTTTGCAACTTCACTGAAATTCATTTACTAGTTCTAATATTTTTTGGCAGCATGTTTGGAACTTTCTATATATAGAATCTTGTTATCTGCAAAAAGAGAAAGTTTTACGTCTTCCTTTCCAGTTTGGATTCCTTTCATCTCTTTCTCTTGTCTGTTTCCTCTGGCTAGGACTTTTCATACTATGTTGAATAAAAGTGGTGAGAGTGGGCATACATGCTTTGTTCTTAATCTTAGAAGAAATGTTTTCAGGTTTTCACCATTGAGTATGATGTTGGCTGTGGGTTTGTCATTAGAAGGCCTTTAATATATTGAGGTATGTCCCTTCTATACCCATTTTGTTGAGAGGTTTTATCATAAACGGATGTTTAATTTTGTCAAAAGATTTTTCTGTACCTATTGAGATGATAATATTATTTTTATGTTTCAACTTGTTAATGTGCTGTGTCATATCAATTGAATTGTAGATATTAGAACATCCCTGCATCCCTGGGATAAATCTCACTTGATCATGATGTATGATCCTTTTAATGTATTGTAAAATTTGACTTGCTAACATTTTGTTGAGGATTTCTGCATCTATGTTCATCAGGGACATTGGCCTGGAATTTCCTTTTTTTGTGATGTCTTCATCTGGTTTTGGTATCAGGGTGATGCTGGCCAGTGTATCATCAGTAGAATGTATGTAGTGGTATCTTATTGTGGCCTTAATAGGCATTTGACTAATACTAGCGATGTTGGGTATCCTTTAATTTTCTACTTCTATTCTTTGGGAAAGTGTTTTTATTAAAATCTTTTGCTCATTCCCCACCCCCACCCCTCCATGGGTCGTTTTATTGAGTTGTAAGAGTTCTTTATATATTTTAGGTACAAATCCTTTATCAGATATATATTTTGCAAATATTTTCTTTTCCATGGCTTGCTGTTTCATTTAAAGCATATCAGTGGTTGCTAGGAGCTAGGAGGGTGGGAGAGCATTGGTTGCAAAGAGGAAGGAGAGAAAATTTCTGAGGGTGATGGAAATGTTTCATATCATGATTGTGGTGGTGATTACATGACAGTATATATTTGTTGAAACATCTAAATTTATACTTAAAATCGGTTAATTCAATTATACGAAAATTATACTTTGATAAAGCCATGAGATAAATGTTTTCATTAAGTATGGTCAATTTTAGCATTATTTTTTTTAAATCAGTAAACACATTAGCACTATGTTGACCTTTGTATTTTTTTGTATGTTTGAATTGTTTTTCAATTTTAAAATATGGGAGAACAGTGTTATTTTAGTTCTAACTTTGTAAATCTGGTTTCTTTCATGAACCATTGATTCAGTGGGGAAACTAATCTGGAGTGAAAATTATTAGTGAATATTACTAAAACGAAAAGCAGACCCATCCCCATTCGGTGTCTGAAAAGCTTAACTGTTCTATTCAATTTCTGGAATTCTAAGCTTCTGGACATTAATTTATCAATTAATTGTACATGAGCTAAGAGTGCAGTTCCGCTCCATTGAAGGGTTGGCAGCTAGAAAGCATTGTGTGTAAAGCGCTACATGAAACTTCGGCAGTTATTTCCATTTAGAGAGAACATTTTAGGCTTCCTAACTGCTTTGGTTAGGAAAGTTCTTTAAACATTATTAAATTGATCATCTGATTTGCAAAGAGGAATGAGTGCCATTCCAGTTGCTTGTCTGGGAATGTAGTGTGAAACAGGTGAGGGAGATAGCACAAATCTCAGAGCTTTTCCCTTGGTTGTGGAAGCTCTCCCACACATACACAGTATTGGTATGAACACGATCTCCAGTGGGCACTGGTGTCACCTGTGAGCTTCTTACAACTCCAGATGCATGGGTGGGACTTGGGCAGAGCCTAGGTGTCTGAATGTACAATTATATGTTTTAAATTTTGTCTTTGTTTCTTTTAAACGATCTCTACAGGTGACACTTGTGTACACTAAGTGTCTTAGCTCAGACTGCTTTAACAAGTAGTGTCAACTGGGTGGTTTAAACAATGAAAATTCATTTTCTCGTATTCTAGAGGCTGGAAAGTTCAAGATCAAGGTGCCATAATTCTGTCCATTGCACCAAGGTTTTATAATAATTAGTTAAAGAGAACCAATTACTAAATCCCTCAACCTCACATGGAATACCACTACCTTGAAAGATTTTTTCCTATCAAATTTTACCTAACATACTTTTGAAAATAAGATAACCATGTTAGTAACACTGAGTTGATATTATTTCAGTCAAAACAAAAGTAACTTGGTATGATGGATGACCTGTATAACTTTGGAGTAATGATTTTCTTAGTTTTCTTCAAATATTATAAATAGTATAATAGAATTCACTCAGGAAATTGCTGTGAATTATTGCATATACTTGTATATCTTATCTCTGGTGAGATTTTAATATCTTTTTTCCCTCAGATCACTATCTATTTCATGTGAAACACATAGCAAGTTGATTTTAAAGTAGATAAAACAATGTTAAAAACTTTATTATGGAAAATTTCAAGCATATACAAAAGTAGAGACTAATGAATAATAATGAATCCCTCATACACTACCCATGACTTAGCTCCAGCAATCATCCCCATATGACCTGTAATATTTTACCTATACTTCCACCTTTTCCCTCATAAATTCCATGGAGTTTTTTTGAAGGAAGTATCAAAAATCTTATTACTTCACCTATAAATATTTCAGTACATATCTCTAAAAAATAAGGACTCAAAATCATTTCTAATATTTCATGATCATGCCTGAAAGAATTAACAAGCCCATAATATCATCAAATATTGCCTCAATATTTTTATAATTTCTTTTAAAGTTTCTATGAGTATCTTAACAAGGTCCACACATTGCAACTGGTTGATTTGTCTTTTTAATATAAAAGTTTCTCCATCATCTCTTTTTTTTTTTTCCTTGTAATTTATTTGTTGAAGAAATTGGGTCTTTTGTTCTGCGGAGTGTCTCATATTCTGCATTTTGCTGACTGTACCCTATTTATTGCTTAATATGTATCTTTATCCCTTACATTTCTTAATATTGTTAGGTCAATCTAGAGTTTTGATAAAAACCTGATTTAATTTTTGGCAAGAGTGCTTCAGAAGTTTTGTCCCTTTATCAGGAAGCAGCTAATGTCTGGTTGTCTTTATTTTTTGAGGAAAGCAACTTTAATAATGAAAATTTTATTAAGGCTTGATTGCAGTAAAGGCCTAAGGTGATCTAAGTTCATGTAATTGTTAAGAAAAACCAGGATAAGAATGGAGGTAGAAAAGAAACTGCTTTAGTCACACTCTCTAATTTGTTATTCGCTGCCCACCCCCCAACCCTAGAATGTTAGGTGTTCTTCTTTGAGGACTAAAACTGTGGATGTTGAAAGAGAGTGCTTAGTAAAGGAGCACAGCGTTAAGTGTCCAGGCTCACGATGCCAGTGCTTGTGATTGCTTCTCTCAGTATTTTCAAAGATGTCATAGAAAAACAGTTTCTCCCTCTTTCTCTGGAAAATTTAGTCAAAATTCTGATTTCTTTTCATAACACTCTTTATGATTCCTCTGAGGTTATAGATCTCAGAGTTCCCTGATTCTACTCAAAAAATAAGCTGGAAGGATGTCTTCTTGCCACCAACTCAAGTGGCCATTTATTCATTCTCCTGTTTATTCAAAGGGCAAATGTAAACCCCTCACTCTCTATACCCAAGACACGAGTGAGAGATTGCACAGCACATTAGAATTACATGGCTTTCAGAATCAAGCAGACTATTGTTCCAATCCTTTCTTAGTCACCAGTTAGCCCTGAGGCCTGGGGTAGGGCACTTACCTTATCTATGCCTTAGTTTTCTGTCCTACAAAATGGAACCCTTAATACCTACTTTACAAGTTTCTTGTGAATGTTAAATATCTACTTAACACCCTACCCATACTAGGCATGTGAGATTATGTGCTGTTCTTCTCACATAGTTGATAAAGACCAATGGAAGTGTTATTAGTATTGATATAAGTAGCATTTATTCCATATATAGTTGTTTCCTTTCTTTTTCTCCTTAACTCCCCATATAACTAGTATTATCTAAAAATACAGTAAAAGTGTACAGTAAGCTATCCCCAAACTAGTGCTTGGTAAAAAACTATTAACAAGAGAGTATTGAACAAAGAAAAGACATGAAGTGGTAATTGAGAGCGCTCAAAATATTTCAGATTAGAAAAAAATGGATGTTTTAAAGCCAAGGATACTGAACCATTTCTATTTTATTAATGTATGTTTTAAAGTGTAGCCTAGGCTAAATGATTTATGACAGCACTTTGTAGTATATTAGTAAGTGCCCTGTAGTATATTTTGTAAATACAGTGACATTTTAGCGATAAGAGCTCTCATTACATGTCTCTGTTATTAAATCATTCCTCCAAAGACAGGTTAAACTACCAGGTTTTGGGTAAGAATTATAGGGTTTATAGATTCATTAAGTGAAAATCAGTATGCTTGAGCTATGTAATGTATATTCACTGTGAAGGTGGAACATAGCAGAACAAGAAATGATTATAGTACTACGGATGCAAAAAAGTGAGCAAAAGAAATTGTTTTTGAATAAGCCCTCCTAGAGTGACTTTTACTGTCACTCTTTGCTTGAATGAGAATAACATGTCTTTATTAGCACTATCATTTTCATTTGGTCACAATCAAAAAATTGTGACCATCTTGGCAGTATTTTCCTTAAAGACTTTAACTCAGATTGAGATTAGGACATCCTGCTGGCCTGGCTGACAGAGAGAGCTAGAATTCTGGCAGTTATCAAAAGAAATGAAAATAAAATTGATCAAGTATACATTTTGATGAGATATCACTGATTCTAATACAGCAACTGCCACATTTTCATTTATTAGAGAATTGAACCAAAAAAGTCCATAGAATGTCAATGTGGCAATCTGGTCTGATTTGACACATCTATTCAATGCAAGTCAGAACTGTCGGCTTAAGGAGTGATGTGGTTCAATTATACTTCCCAGGAGAGTCATTGCGTTGGTCCCATGCAATGAGTACTTGTTCATGAAATAAAGTTAATTAGCATGTAGATCTTTTATAACTGGATAAGTATTGATTACTGAGTTTTCTACTCAGGACAATGACAATAAAAGTCTTCATTTCATACCCTTCTTGTCCTGTGGAACCTTGTTTACAGACTTGGGGCTACAGAACACCAAGACAGGATTTCAAGTGCAGTAAAAGAACTTACAGCACATAATCTCTTTGCAAGGGCATATGATACTTTTGCAATGGTATACATCAGTGGTCCTCAAACTTTAGCTTACATCAGAATGACCTGGAGAGCTTGTTAAAATACCAACTGTTGGGCCCCTGACCCCTGAGTTTTTGATTCAATAGGCCTGGGTGGTTTCCATGAATTTGCATTTCTAACCAGTTCCCAGGTGATACAGCTGCTGCTGGTCTGGCTACCACTCATGAGATGCTCTGGTGTTTATGTTGTTGATGTAAATATGCCACTTCCTATTTCCTAGCAGTCAGGAGAGGGTAGTGACAGCTTGAGGAGTCTCAGACAGCTACCTTGCATTTATTCGTTTACTCAATAAATACTTATTGAGTACCCATATAGTCTCACTAGGCCTTAAATATACAGGTATGAATAAGACTTAGATCATCATTGCTTTCAACATGCCTAAAAGCTAAATATGGAATTCTGGTAGTGTGAGTATTATAAGGAGGTTATAAAACAAGAGAGCGAGATATCACCCAGATTTATGGGGTGGACAGGAAAGTCTTCTTGGAGAATGTGAAACCTACACTTACTTTTCTGATATCCCCACTAAAAAAAAAGCTATAACTTTTGGGCCAGTGTCCTCTCTGCTGAATTAATGTGAGAGCTTTCTTAGAATCTTCAACCTGGCACCTCTCTCAGCTGCTCACAAAAACCCCACAACATCACTACTGTCTTATAAAAATGCAAATACAATCACATCACTCTCATGCCTAAAATTTCCTGTCTTCAGAATAAATACCAAACTTCTCCTTCCTTATCTTTTCCAGGCTACATTTGTAATCTACAAACATGGTACCATCCACCCAAACACCTTATTCTCCAGTCCTGTGGTACTTTGTGCTCATCCTGAACACATCCTTTTCTCTCTCACCTCTAGGATGTTGATATGCTCTTTTCTCCATCTAGATTTTTTATTTTGTCCCTGTATTGCCCACCTCCATCTTATCTGTCACAGCTCAATGTTCTGGTCCTCTGTGAAGCCTTTCTTGACAGTCTGGAAGATAAGCACTTCTGTCTCTGTGTTATAAACATTTGGTAAATATATCCTTGTTAGCCACGATGGGATAATTATTTGTTGACTTGTTTATCTTGTAGATGAGACTGGATGGCAGATACTATGAATCATTCATTTTGTAATCATAGTACTTACACAAACTAGGTACATAAAAGGTGCTCAATTAATTAAGTGCTGAATAAATTAATGAAAAAATGGGGATACATGAAAAAGAGGGGTCAGTTATTTCTACCTTAGAGATTATTCTAGCTGATTATTTTTTACTTAATACCAGTTTAAAATATCTGAGAGAATCTGACAGATACAGCTTGTGTCTAGAGTATATTATTTGTTCTCTAAGCTGTGACATGTGGGGGACAGGGTAGAGTTGTGTAATACATAAGGTTTTCTCTTATCAGCTGTGGGTAGGTAAGTTAACCCAGCGGTCCCCAACCTGTTTGGCATTAGGGAACAGTGTCGTGGAAGACAATTTTTCCATGGACTGGCAGGGGGGAATGGTTCAGGCAGTAATACGAGCAATGGATCAGGCAGTAATGTGAGCGATGGGGAGTGCTGGGGAGCGGCAGATGAAGCTTGGCTCGCTTGCCTGCCGCTCACCTCCTGCTGTGTGGCCTGGTTCCTAACAGGCCACAGACTTGTATTGGTCTGTGGCCTGGGGGTTGGGGATCCCTGAGTTAACCCACAGAAAGGGTGACAAAGGGCATGAGTAAAAATGATAGATTCATGTCTCACATTTGTCTCTTTTCAACCCCCCAAATATCACTGATATTAGCGTAAAGATATTAATCCACAAGAACAAAAATAACTAGAAAAAAGAAAACAGCAGATCAGAGATTCAATAAAATGTGGGGAGATGAGAAGCAAAAGGAAAATAATAATCAGTTTAGGAGAATAAAGTTTAAGCTAATTATCTGCAGAGAGGAGTAATGAATGAGCCAATTTACTCCATGGAATTCTGAGAGCCTTGATGATTGGAGGCACCCCAGATAGGGAGAATGAAGGGTGATACATAGAGTTTCCACAGGGGATTCTTTTCTAGCAATTTGGGGAAAATTTATGTTTTTCTGAATCCAGAGAAAAAATCGGTTGGGAAAAGAATTACAATTCCCCTACTAGAATTAAAGCTTAATAATCACCACAGAGATGTTTACTAGTTTGAAGAAATAGACTGATGTCAAGTTGGGAGCAAGTGGAGGAATCACTGAGGTGCAGAGTTGAAGGATAAGATTGACATTTCCAGAACTAGGGTATGAGCAGAGAGGAGTGAAGCAGTCAAGATCTAATCAAGGGCTGTTGCTATGCTGTAAGTGTGTGTTTGTGACCCCATCTACTGCAAAGGGTGTGTCATTCTTGCCAATGAAATAAATATCAATACACATATATGCATAGTATACTTTAAATAAATCCTTAGACTGTTGTTCCAAGAAATAACAGTTCTGGAAGCAAAATAAGTTCTTAAGTTGGCAATTTCCACACGTGATTCTGTATAGTGCTATTAACTGTGTTAGGATATAAGAATATTGTGTTAACTCATTAATGTTAGCTCACTTTTTCCAATATTTAAAAATACTCCATAGGCTACAGTGGTTTGTAAATACTTTAACAGAAGAAATGCAAGGGGAAGAAAAGAATATTGTTGTAGAATATTAGACAGAGGATTAGTAACTGATCTAAAATCTGAATCAGCAAAAGCAATATAGATTTCAATGGTAAAACCAAATCAGGGCAAGTGAGCAAAACATTTTCATTATTAAAAAAGGAAAGAAGATTTCATGAAGTAACATATAGCCTAAAGTTCAACTTGAAGATTTTTTTGGACTCACTCTACCAACACTGTCACAAAATGAAAGAAATTTTTCTATGAAATGTAATATTTGTTACAAAATAAAGATTAAGACTAATGGATAGAACTATAAGTGCTTTGTATGTTTTAAAATTTAGTTTTAAGGAAAATAATTTTAAAATATTTTACATATTTGTAGTGTTATCTTTCAAATACTTTGATATTTATTTAGCATTTACTTTTATTTTGTGTTTCCTTCTTTTGATATTTTAATGTCAAATGTCTATATCTAGTAAAATCATTTTTATATGTTATTAAAATATATAATCTTCTCAAAATAATATTGATTCATAATAATCAATAAACTATGTGTTTATTACTATCTTTTACCCCAAACCTCTGCAAATTTAGTTTGACTCTATCACAGAAAAATAATTTACTACTTATTATTATGGTCACTCATTATCATTTAAAAGCACTCAGATGAATCTCTATGAAAAATACAAATTAACTTATGATTTGGGGAATTTCCAAGAATCCCTGAGAATTCTGATTCCTTAGTCCAGAATCAATGAAGAACTTGGAAGTACAAGAAAGGAATTGAACACAGAGGAGCTGCTGGAGCATCTGTATTGAGAGGAACCATGATCCAGCATACAGTCAGAGACTAGCGCCCCTCTCCCTCCAAGCCCAATCCCCTACCCCACCCCACCCCCAACCAATGGATACTGGGAGTTAAGCCTAGGTCACAGAACAAGTCTCAGTAAATTTAAGAAGACTGAAATCATATCAAGCATCTTTTCCAGCCACAATGTTATGAGACTAGAAATTAACTATAAGAAGAAAACTGCAAAAAACACAAACATGTGGAGGCTAAACAATATGCTACTAAACAACAAATGGGTCACTGAATAAATCAAAGAGGAAATTAAAAGATACCTAGAGACAATGAAAACAGAAACACAATGATCCAAATTATATGGAATGCAGCAAAAGCAGTTTCAGGAGGGAAGTTTATAGAGATACAAGCTTAACACAGGAAACGAGAAAAATCTCAAATAAGCAACCTAACCTTATACCTAAAGGAACTAGAAAAAGAACTAACAAACCAAGTTAGTAGAAGGAAAGAAATATCAGATCAGAAATAAATGAAATAGAAACTAAAAAATAAATTTAAAAGATCAATGAAAGTAAAAGCTAGTTCTTTGAAAAGATAAACAAAATTGATAAACCTTTATCCAGACTCCTCAAGAGAAAAGAGAAAGGGCCCAAATCATTAAATCAGAAATGGAAAAGGAGAAGTTACACCAACAGCACAGAAATACAAAGGATCATAAGAGACTAATAAGAACAACTATATGCCAATAAAATGGACAACCTAGAAGAAATGGATAAATTCCTAGACATGTATAATCTCCCAAGACTTGATTAGGAAGAAGTAGGAAATATGAACAGTAATGAATTTGAATCAGTAATTTAAAAACTCCCAAGAAACAAAAGTCTGGGACCAGTTGATTTCACAAGTGAATTTTACCAAACATTTAGAGAAGAGTTAACACTTATCCTTCTCAAGTTATTCCAAAAACTTGCAGAAGATGGAATCCCTCCAGATTCACTCTATGAAGCCAGCATCACCCTCATACAAAAACCAGAAAAATAATCACCAAAAAAGAAAATTATAGGCCAATATCCCTGATGAACATAGATGCAAAAATCCTCAACAAAATATTAGGAAACCAAATTTAACAATACACTAAAAGGATCATACACCATGATCAAGTGTGATTTATCCCAGGGATGCAAGGGTTTTTCAATATCCACAAATCAATCAGTGTGAAACATCACATTCACAAATTGAAGAATAAAAATCTTATGATCATCTCAACAGGTACAGAAAAAGCCTTTGACAAAATTCAACATCCATTTATAAATATAAAAACTCTAAATAAAGTGAGCATAAGGGAACATACCTCAACATAATAACGGCTAAATATGACAAGGCCACAGATAACATCATACTCAACAGTGAAAATCTGAAAACATTTCCTTCCAGATCAGGAACAAGACAAGGATGCCCACTCTTGCCACTTTTATTCAACATAGTATTGGAAGTCCTAGCCACAGCAATCAGAAAAGAAGAAGAAATAAAAGGGATCCAAATTGGAAAGGAAGAAGTAAAACTCTTACTGTTTGCAGATGACATGATACTAAACATAGAAAATCCTAAAGATAACACCATAAACTTCCTAGAACTCATCAATGAACTTGGTAATGTTGCAGGATACAAAAGTAATATACAAAAAATCTGTTTCTACACAGTAACAATGAACTCTCAGAAAGAGAAGTGAATAAAACAATTCCATTATAATTGCATCAAAAAATACCTAGGAATAAATCTAACTGAGGAGTAAAGGATAAAAGGCCTGTAGTTTGAAAACTGTAAAGTATCGATGAGAGAAAATGAAGACGGCACAAACAAATGGAATATGTGCTCATGGATTAGAAGATTTAGTATTATTTATATCACCATACCACCCAAGGCAATCTACAGATTCAATGCAATTCCTATCAAAATACCAATGGCGGGCTTCCCTGGTGGTGCAGTGGTTGAGAATCTGCCTGCCAATGCAGGTGACACGGGTTCGAGCCCTGGTCTGGGAAGATCCCACATGCCGCGGAGCAACTAGGCCCGTGAGCCACAACTACTGAGCCTGCGCGTCCGGAGCCTGTGCTCCGCAACAAGAGAGGCCGCGACAGTGAGAGGCCCGCGCACCGCGATGAAGAGTGGCCCCCGCTTGCCACAACTAGAGAAAGCCCTCGCACAGAAACGAAGACCCAACACACCCAAAATAAATAAATTTATAAAAAAAAAAAAAAAAAAAATACCAATGGCATTTTTCACAGTACTAGAACAAATAATTCTAAAATTTGTATGCAAACACAAAGACCCTGAATAGCCAAAACAATCTTAAGAAAAAAGAACAAAACTGGACGCAACATGCTTCCTGACTTCAAACTATTCTGCAAAGCTACACTAATCAAAACAGTATGGTACTGGCACAAAAACAGATACATAGACCAATGCAACAGAATTGAGGGCTCAGAAATCAACCCACTTTTATATGGGCAATTAGCCTATGAGAAAGGAGGCAAGAGTATACAACAGGGAAAAGACAGCCTGTTCAATTAATGGTGTTGAGAAACCTGGACAGTTACATGGAAGAAAATCAAACTGGACTATGTTCTCATACCATATACAAAAATAACAAAAATAAACTCAAAATGGATTAAAGACCTAAATGTAAGAACTGAAACCATAAAACTCCTAGAAGAAAACAAAGGCAGTGCACTCTTTCACATCAGTCTCAGCAATGTTTTTTTTTTTGGATATGTCTCCTCAGGCAATGGAAACCAAAGCAAAAATAAGCAAATGGGACTACATCAAAGCAAAAAGCTTCTGCACAGTGATGGAAACTATCAACAAAATGAAAAGGCTGCCTGCTGAATGTGAGAAGATATTTGCAAACGATATGTCCAACAAGGGGTTAATATCCAAAATATACAAAGAACTCATACAACTCAACATCAAAAACAAAACAAAACAAACAAAAAACACCAAACAACCTATTTAAGAAATGACTTGAAGATCTGAATAGACATTTTTCCAAAGAAGCCCTACATATAGCTAACAGGCACATGAAAAAGTGCTCAACATCACTAATCATGAAGGAAATGCACATCAAAACCACAATGAGATATCACCTGTCAGAATGGCCATCATCAAAAAGGCAACAAATAATAAATGTTGGTGAGGGTGTGGAGAAAAGGAAACCCTCATGCACTATTTGTGGGAATGTAATTTGGTACAATCACTATGAAAAAAGGATGGAGTTTCCTCAAAAAAATTAAAAATAAAACTACTATATGATCCAACAATTCCACTCCTGGGTATCTGAAGAAAACAAAAATATTAATTAGAAAAGATGTAGGCACCCCTATGCTCACTGCAGCATTATTTACAATAGCCAAGATATGGAAGCCAGAAGATGTGGTATGTATATACAGTGGAATGTTACTCAGCCATAAAAAGAATGAAATCTTGCCATTTGTGACAACATGGATAGACCTAGAGTGTATCATCCTACGTGAAATAAGTCAGAAAGAGAAAAACAAATATCGTATATTAACACATATATGTGGAATCTAGAAAAATGGTACAGATGAACCCGTTTGCAAGACAGAAATAGAGACATAGATGTAGAGAATAAATGTATGGACACCAAGGGGGGAAAACAGGGGGTGGGGTGGGGTGGTGGTGGTGGGATGAATTGGGAGATTGGGATTGACATATATACACTAATATGTATAAAACAGATGACTAATAAGAACCTGCTGTATGAAAATAAATAAATACAATAAAATTAAACAAAACAAAACAAAACAATGAATGAAATGAAGCAAAACAACACCGAAACAGAGTCATAGATACAAAGGAGAATCAGGTGGTTGCCAGAGGGGAGGAGGATTTGGAAAGCGAGAAATAGGTGATAGAGATTATGAGGTGCAAACTTCCAGTTGCAAAATAAATGTCATGTTTATGAAATGTACAGCATGGGGGAATATAGTCAATAATTATATATTTGTATGGTGACAGATGGTAACTTAGATTTATCCTCATGATCATTTTGAAATGTATACGAATATTGTATAACTATGTTTTATACCAGGAAATAACATGTTATTTTAGGTCAATTATACTTCAAAAACATACAAACAAACACATAGAAAAAAAGATCAGATTTTTGGTTACCAGAGGCAGGTATGTAGGGCAGGGGGAATTGGATGAAGGCAGTCAAAAGATACAAACTTCCAGTTATAAGATAAATAGTTACAATATGATTACTATAATTAACTCTGCAGCATGTTATGAATGAAAGTTGTTAAGAGAGTAAATCCTAAGAGTTCTCATCACAAGAAAAAAACCTTTTTTTCTATTTCTTTAATTTTGTATCTATATGAGATGATGGATGTTCACTAGACTTATTGTGGTGATCATTTGATGATATATATAAGTCAAATCATTATGCTGTACGCCTTAAACTTAATCAGTGTTGTGTGTCAATTATATCTCAATAAAATGGGAAGGAAAAAAGTCACCATCAATAAACAAGGAAAGAAGTTGTAGTTTCTTTATTTTGAAACATTTCGATAAAATAAAGCTTTCTAAGTATCAGTTAATCCTAATAGGAACCATTCAATCTTATTCAGTAGTCTTCAGCATGGGAAAACTAACATTTCTGAATTTAAGAGGCTCTGCAGTTATAAAAACTGCCTATAACAGATTATTTGTAAATATTAACCAGAATTACAGGTGAATATCCTGGATTATCTTGTTTTCTTATAGTTGTGGAAGGTTGTGGATTACGACTCTGAGACTCATTTTGAACCTCTTTTAATTTTCACTACATAGCAAATTCATTTTTGATACTGTCTCTGCCACAGAAAGGTTGTCATAATTAAGTGAAAACCAAGGATAATCCCAAAGCTGCTTTCAACTAAAGTCACCATCCCTGCTCATCCCCTTATGTTGTGATAATACCTTGTGTTTTGAAGCCAGATATTGAATGCATTCAACAACGTTCACTTATTTAAGAAATATTTGTTGAACCTCTCCAATTGGCACGTGCTTTGTTAGTTTTTGATGGATGTATAAACACGGGTAATTTTTATAACTTCTCTGAGGTTTGGTTTTATGATCTATAAGACAGTAATAATTTTTCTTGTTTTTATATGTTTGCATGTGGATAAATAATCAGCTCATTCATGGGTAGATATACAATAACTGCTATTTCCTTGTAATTATACATACACATGAACAAATTTACTTGAGTTATTTGGCACACATTTGGGCATAGGAGCTACAAAAATCCAGGCAGCAGGAAGGAAATATAATAAATACTAAAGGAATAAGAAGTCTGCAAACTAAGAATAAGTCAAATACTGAGAATTAACTACTCATTACAATACCACATGCATCTATAGAGTTCTTTCTTAGGCACCATGAGAGCAGAGCAGTGAATCAAAACTTTAAGAATGGAAGGTTGGTTAGTGATCTAAAATCAGTCGAAAGACCGATTACTAAAATTCACGCACTTCTGTCTAGGTTGGTTGCTTCTTTGAAACCTCTCAATTATTTGACACAGAATTCTAATAAACTAATAAGCATTTTCCTAACCATACTAGGAAAAGCAAATTAGAATAGATTACAATCCGAAGGCACACCAATATGCTCAAGCAGCAGTTGACAATCTAACCAAGAATCAGTGGGCAGAAGAATCAATGAAATTAGGTTCAACAACTACATACACAGATGACTGAGATGTTACAACCTAGCTCAGTAATTTATGTTCAAAATAAAGCTCATAAATATAACCAAACTATAGAGAAAAGGGCCAATAATGTTTGAAATACTCTGTTTAGAAAGGCAAGGTAGTGAATTATAAAGATCAGAAAGATTTTTTTTTATGTAGAAAAAGAATGGTAAAATGTTGTTTTAAAGGTTAAATTACAATTTTTGGTATTCTTTAAAATGTAATTACATGCAATACAAGAGTCCATGATAATACTGAATAATAGAGGCATTATTTAATACACTCTATATAAAATTGAGCCAACTTTTAATAATACAAATAGTTTATTTCTTTTAGAAAATACAAAAACATCTAATAAGAGGTTATAAGAGGATATATCCACAGGCACCAATTCAAATAATGTTTCAGTTAAGTATTCTTGCCACATGAACAAGTACTGCGGGGCTATAAATTCCTTTCAACATTTATTTAAGACATCATAAAGTAAACACAGCAGGAAACTAGGTAAAGAGTATATTCAGTTTGGTGTGTTACGGCACTGAATCTAAGACTGTTACGTGTAATATGGTGTGGCAGTCAAGCAAAAGCATAAGAATGTGTAAAAGTCAGAGGTTCAAACTTGTAGTTAGAGAATGAGGAATAAAAGCAGACCAATTAAAGATTAATTCTTCCCCTTGTTAGTTGTAGGAGCCCTTGACATTACAGGTATATTGACTAGTATTAAATGTAATTTAGTGTAAAAATTCTATCTGATTCCATGCTAGGTGTTTTACTTTCTTTTGGATAATCTATTTTTCCTGATTGAAAATGATTTTCTGTAAGAATCTGGGGCTTACTCTTGCATCATGTTCTAGTTCTCACAGAAAAAGGGAACTAGCTCATCATATTTTATCTGCAGGGTTGACATCAAGGATACCTGATCTGTGCAGTTTCACAGGCCCCATACTCAGAAGGGGCCCATGCTTGGTTTAATGCTCTGATACCACCTGCTTGAAATTCTTAATACTTTTTAACCAGGGGCCTTGTATTTCCATTTTTCACTGGGTTCTCCAAATCATATAGGTGGTCTTGTTTAATCTGTCTTATAGGTCTGCCCAATTAGTCTATGAAGTGGTGCTTTTGGTGTTAAAAAATAAATAGTCCTAATACTTATATTACAATCAACCATAAATTAGTTCTAAAATATGTGTGGCTCTTTCCTCATTTTCATGTGCTACTTCTCTCTTTTCTAGTTAAGTTATCCTATGAGACAAGAAGACCAATGAAAAACTGAAACAGAGAGCCCAGAAACAGATTTCCATATATATGCACACTTGTTACTTGACAGACATGCTATTGGAAATCAAGGAGGGGAAATGCAATGGACGCTGCAGTAAATGGTACTAATACATTGGAGGAAAAAAGAAAATTATATTTCTAACTCTTACCAAACCAAAAAATCAAGTCTGGATAGACTAAAATACTAATTGTGAAAAGCAAAATGTAGACTAATAAATGTGACTGTATAAAAAAATGAGATTTTTCCCTCATCAAGACACTCTATAGGAAGTGAAAAGTCAAATCACAAAATTTGAGAATATATTTACACACCATAGTTTAGAAATGACTAACATCTGGAAGAAAATTTTAAATAGTTCAATAGATTATTGGGCAAAATATTTGAATAGGTACTTCAAAGAAGAGGAAATTGGAATAAACAATAACCAAGAGAAAATATACTCAGATTCAGTAATAATCAAGGAAATGCAAATAAAAATTAGCATGAAATACCATATCACACCCGCTAAACAAGTAAAAAGTTTACGTCTATATATTATCAAACATCAGAGAAGACATGAATCAATAGAGACTTTCATACATTGTTCAATGAATCATAAATTGCAAAACTTCTATAAAAGAATTGGTTTTACTGAATATGAAATACACGTGCCCCATGACCCACCAATTCTATTACTAGGTTTCAATAAATTAGATAATTCTTATTTATGCATACAGAATACATATGCATTCACAACAGCATAGATCTCAATAGAGTAGATTGAATATATAAAGTGGGATATCATCTTTCAATGACATAATACAGCAATGAAAATGAATTTACTACAGCTACAAACAACACCAGAGCTGAATTTCACAAACATAAGAGTGCATGAAAGATATATAACTTAAAATATTCATATGGTATATTTCCATTTATATTAGGTTCAAAAGCAAGCAAAACCAAATAATACATTGTTAGGGGCACATACATAAGATGCTTAAATCATAAAAAGCAACCAAATTTTTCTCACATCAGTGAGGATAGTAGTTATTCTTAGGTATAGGAAGAGAGGATATACCGTCAAAGACAACTGGATCAGGGACTTGTAAGTTACTGGTAATGTTTATTTCTTAATGAGCGTTTTGGCTACTTTGATGTTGGCTTAGTTATTATTCTTTAAAATACACATGTAGGTTTTATACTCTCTTCTAATGTATGAATGTATTTCACAATCTTAAAAAAATGCCATGTGGTTCAAGGCACTAGGCACCTAAAATCTACAGAACTTAAACACATTTTAAGGGGATCTACATATTGTTGACAAACCTTCAGTGAAAATGACAAATTAATTCCTAACTCTTGTACACAAAATCTGCCAGGAGAAACAGTATTATATTCATTTATGCATTAAAGGTTTTTTTTTAAAGAACATTATTTGCTGAATCCTGTGCTCGTTGTTTTTGTAATAAACATGAATATAATATGCATCTGATTGTAGGAAGCACAAGGTCTTGATGGAGAGAAAAAGATGTAAATAAATTGGTAGGAGTGGTGAGTTCTACAAGGAGAACAATGACCTATACCTTCAAATCTCCAATAATATTTAAGGTTATAGGTTCCCCTCCAAAAAACTTCACTTCCTAAGATGAAGGGACATTATTTAAAGTTTTTAAATACAGATCAGAGCTGGTTTTCTAGGAATGAAGACTTGAAAGAGACAGATGTCTTGAGTATGTCATGTGTATGGCCTCTACGTCTCACTTCCCTGCTGTCCTTGTGTAAGGGCCAGGGTTTCTTCCATAATGTGGGTAAGAAGAGGTGGTGAGGGTGATAGAAACCGAGGCTGAGGTGAGGATAGAAACTTCAGACTAAATAATGACAAGGCTATTATGCCATTCTATGGTATTTGGACTCTAAGTGATGGAGAACCATCAAAAGACAGGTGTCATCAAGGTGAACAGTCACATCTCTATGCAGCCTAAGCTTTTCTAAAGTTAAAAGAAGAGAAAAAGCAAATACAGGTCTCTTCGAGAGATTGAGCATGAAACTAGAAAATGATGGGGCACTGTGGAAGCAAAGTTGATCAGCTGAAAATGAAAAACTGAACTTTCATCAAAATTTTGAACCTTTTAAAACTGATGTAGCTATGGGTGAGTGGAAATTTTCCTTTTACCTTTCTTTTGGATATAAGGATTGTTGAAGATTTTTTTTTGAATGGACTGGGGTGCAAGGGAAGCTTTGCCTAAGGCCCCTTATTCTTACTGTGCAACTAAAGCAAAGATTTTTCTACCTGGCTTGTCTGCCTTTGACTCCATGTTTCCTTAAGGAATAATCCACTATATTTACTTTAAGTCCACGGTACTGTCACTTTATGTACCTTAGAGTTGTCTACTCCACAAGAACATTATTTCAAATGGGAGATGACATTACTGGTATTAAGCTACTGAAGAAGTAGTATCTAAAATCATTACTGCTATTCCATCTGGGAGATGCAAAGGCTAAGCTGTTTATTTTGATTGTCTTGTTTATATTTTCAATTCGAACCACTGAAGACTTGGTTACAGAAAGCAAGAATTTGGAGCAGGTAAGCTAGATGCTGTAGTCTCAGCAAAGGCATCCATGACTGACAGACCCTTAAAACCTGTTAGTCAGTTTCACTGTCTTCACGTGGGTCTCTCCAGTTACACTGAGAAGAGGGCCTTGATTCACTCTCTATAAGTGTTTCCTTGGAGAAGAGCTATTCAGCTTCCAAAAGACAGGAATCATACCTTTATATTTCTACCTGTTTTTGCAGAGGTGGTGCTGCAAAATATTTTTAGCTTTTTAGAAATAGCACTTTACCAGCTAGTATCAGGAGAATACTTTTGGAGCCGGACACCAGCGTCATTATTGATGCTATGAAAATCAGTATTCTATATTTAAATTAGGGGCCAGAAGAAAAAAATTCTTAATTCTTATGAAATAAACATTTCCTCTACTAGAGATATTTCTTTCTTGCATCCCTGCATTGAACTGACTATATCAGCAGAGTTTATACCTATGATAAATGCCATTCTTAAACTTCCAAGAAGAAGACATTTATTGACTTGATCTGCAAGTGCTAATGTGATAAAGAGGTAGGACCACTTGGCGGTTCCTATTATGTTACTTAAGCTGCATTGTTCTCAGGTCTCCAATTGATATAGCGGTATGTATCTTTGCTCTATTAACTTATTTTGTGATCAATAGAAAGAAGAAACGTGTAAAACTTTGATATATTTCCAAACATCAAATAGAAAGTATTATTAAAATAATTTAAATCACTTAAAATTTCTAAAGAACAACAAAGTAGATTCTTCTTCCCCTTGCTCGTCAATGTGTGATCTGAGGGCAGAAGCATCAGCGTTATCTGGAAGCTTGTCAGAAATGCAGAATCCCGGGCTCCACCCTCCATCTACTAAATCAGAATCTGCATTTGAACAAGGTCTCCCGGTGATTACAATGCACATCAAAGACTGAAAAGCCCCTCTGTGGCTGACCTTTTCAAACGTACTACTGTACAAATCTGGTCATAAAAGCTGTAACTTTACCCAGAGAGTAGAATCCGAGAGGTGTGAATTCATTATAGGAAAGATCATGATTGTAGTTTAACAATGATCAAATTTGGAATTGCTTAGAAAAAATAACCTAGGTGAGTTAAATTATACATAAGTGGAAAAGTAATTTCTATGGTAACCCAGGTTTCCTAGGTGTTTAGAATTAGGAGATTGAAAGGGAATCAGTATAGTCGCTAGGGTGTGATGGTAATAGATGAAATCCTTTGCCAAATGGCAAATAAGTGAATGGCTGCAATTTGGCACCAAACTGAGATTCCTGCTGTTTTTTCAACGGTAACGCATGAAACGCTTGCTACCGATTTTGAAATTGCTGTGACATGATGAAATATAAAAAGTCATCTCGATATATGAGAGAAAAATGGTGTACAAAATGTCCATATTTATAGTACAAGGGTAAGAGCCTCTTGACACACAGCTAACGTAATGACTGAGAACCCACAATGATGATAATCCACCTTGGACATGCAAAAACAATGTTTTTAAAAGAAAATACCACTGGAAGAAATAACTCATAATCATTAAAATAACATTTAGTTTTTTTATACTGTAAATCAGGATTTCACCACAGTAAGTTTGAAAATATTTTGTTGTTACAATGCTAACAAATTGACTTTTGGCTGAAAGTCATAGGCAGGTGTAAAAAAAAAATCTCATGTTAGTTCCAAATTCTTAAGCTTAAGCAATTCCCTGAGTTGTTACTCTAGACACTAAATTCATTCAAAAGCTAACAAAGCAGGAAAAGGAATGAATTCCTTGCATCATGTTGAAGGGTTTGTTCTCTAAAATATACAATGCCCTCCCCAAAATGCTTTGTTGGTAGTGTTTTCAGTGGCTAAATAACCAAAAGATTTTGAGTTAACATTGAATTATGAATGTCCTCACATGTTCTCCAATCTCTGACAAAAATTAATTTGTCAAACTTTCTTGAGCCCCTGGTGTGCACTGTGTTTTGGAGCATATGTCAGTGATTCAGGGATAAAGCACATTCCCCTTCAAAGAAAGAATTTGGCCATTTGCCTTTGCCTCCCATTCATTCTCTATATGTATTTAAAATAGTCTTATGGCCCAGGTAAATCAGTCATGCTGCTAACTTTGCAATATCAATTTTCCAAAATCTAGGTCCTGTTTGTGAAATTTAGTATAACAGGGCCTGAGATGTCCATCCACCTTTAAAAAATTCTCATTTAACCTCTAAGTGTGCCTATCAAATCTTACCCATTCTTCAAGACACATTTCTAATTTCACCTCTTCCATGAAACATTTTGTAATAACTGCTTTTAACACCCCTAAATCTTCGGTGTTATCTCCCTCATATGTACTCCCATTAACACCTTTCTCTTATGTCCCTCTACTCCTTTCTCTTATCCCTTCAGGATAAAGTCTGTGTCTTATTTATCTTTACATTTTCATTACAATTTGCAGCGGCTTGCATATAATAGTTACTTGATAAAGATCTGTAGAATTTGAGTTAACTTGATTTCCCAGTGTCCAACACCCTGCACCCCAATTGTTGCATCACTGCACTGTTTTCATGATTCCAGCAATTGGCTACAAATTCTGAATTCTTTGGCTTCTGACACTTGATTATTATGGTATCCTAATTCCGATTCCCTAAGATTTATACTTTTAAAAAAAAAATTGCTTCTCACCTACTTAGTGAGATCTTTATCTCACATTGACCTTCATCTAACTCATGACTTACACTTGAACTGAGCTCCAGACTTGAATCTACTATCTGAACCTACATCTCCACACACCAGTTCCTTGGATAACTGTTCCTGGCTGTGCTCTTGTCTCTGCCAGTGTTCAAGACCTTCACTAACCTGGAGCTGACTGGCCTTTTTCCTGATCCCAGGTATGATAGTATGTTAAGCACTAAGCTACATGGAAGGTACCAGAACTCAATCTCACTATAGGCTGCCTTGGCTGATTATTGTGAAGAGGTATTTGAAGTAGATTATAGGAGAAAAAACTATTGCTTCATACATATACTGTTTCATGCACGTAGGACATTCACGGTCCATTTTATTCAATCAAGTGAACTTCTACAAAAGCCCTATTCTAGAGCAGATGCTTTGCTAGAGGCTGGAGATGGGTGCAGTAGAAAGTGGAGGAGATGAAAAATGAGTAAGACAGTCCCTACCTTCAACGGGTTCATTAGCATCAACCAGATATCCTGGCTCTGCCACCTACTAGCTATGTGATCTTGTTCAACCTACCTAAGCTGTTCCCTAGTGTCTTCAGTTGTCAAAAGGAGAATAATTATTTCTACCTCCCAGATATGTTTTAGAAAGTATCTAGCATAGTACATATGCATATATTACATGCTTAATACATGGTAGCAGAAAGCTTGCCCAAATCTTTTCTTCTTTATTTGATAATTTCAATTGTAATTAGCTTAACACATATTTTAGATCTGGCTTTTGTACATTTCTTAAACCTGGTTTTCCACCCTGGAAGATCATTAGAATCCCTAGGGAAGCTTTTCAGATTCCCTAGTCCCCAAATTCTGATTTAGTTGGTCTGGGCTGGAAATGAAGGAAGAGGAAGTCAGTAATTTTAAAAGCAGTCAGGTGGTTCAAATGTCCAGCGAACGGGTAGAACCACCTTGATAAGACACCTGAATTCAAGTTTATTCTCTCCTGCTTGCCTACAAAGATATAACTCACCTGGACCTCACCGACCTTTACTCATAACCCTTTCCCTAAGACAGGGAAATGACACCAAATATGTCTCTACAGCAAAGGTGCCATGGTCTAGGCAAGAAAATCTAGATAATTACCATTAAGGACAACTGGATGCTGCTTTCCTCCCCAGAAACATTTTAAATTTCCTTTAGAAATAAGGACTAAAAGTTCCCTTGAAACTTGTGGTAAGTGTATGTAAAGGCTTCTGATATAATAAAGTTACCAATAAGAATCTAGCTTAAATTCTGGGGACCATGTTGTTTGAGTTCCAGAAACATTGTCTAACAATATGAGTATACTTATGGGAATAATGGAATAGAATATTTGATATTGGTCTACCCCTCACCACATGATATGTATGACTATCATTTAGATCTTTTAAAAATGTAGGTTCTACAGAAGGGCCAATCAATCTCACTTTAATCTGAGAGGTAAAATCATTTCTCATGTCTATAATGCCTTAATTTTCAATGACCTAGAGATTTCCCATGTGTTTGCTTATAACTCAGTCTATGTCTAAAAATTGTGAGCCAAAGTTCTTGAAGTAGTTTCTGAGTCTCTGATTTCACTCAATCTGCTAAAGCCCAAAAAGATGCTATCAAGATCCCAAGATCTGTCAGTGATGAACCTGGTACTAAACCACACTGCAATGATCTCTAAACCTACAACGACAGGAGTATTAAAGTCAAGTGTAATACAAGGTCCTGTCACTCCCTGAAGTTCTATGAATTTCTCCAGCTTTTGAGAAATTCTTTGGAATTTTTTTGGAAGCCAAGATGCAGGAGATATTATTCAGTGGAGGTACCATCATATCCCCTTGGCTCTGGGAGACACTGAAGAAATTCAATGGAGGAAAGAGAGTGAGCAGGGGATAAAGAATATTTTTTTAAATAGAAGATATAAAAATTTTTTTTGGTGGAGTGAACACGTCTTTATCTAATAAGAATCTTTTTTGATCAGCACACCTTTCTCATCTTTAGTCCTCACAGTCTGTGTGGGGCTGACACCACTCCTGGCTCCAGGCATGAACT
This sequence comes from Balaenoptera ricei, assembly GCF_028023285.1. NCBI lineage: Eukaryota > Metazoa > Chordata > Mammalia > Artiodactyla > Balaenopteridae > Balaenoptera > Balaenoptera ricei. The sequence goes on from NC_082656.1 coordinate 52,321,479, forward strand.
CCATGACAAGCAAACGTTCTCCCTAGGACTTATTTTGGAATCATTCTGAAAGTGACACTCTTCTCTTGGATGGCTAACTGCAGGATATTACAAGCCTAGAGTTACCCATGGTCTTATTTTACATTGTGTGGGGAATTACTGTCCAAGAAAAAGTCTACCAAGAAAGAAGCAAGGCTTGGAAGTTGTAAAAAATAGAGTCCTGATGCCAGTTTCCTCTTGTTCTACTCTGCTTACAAAATATCCACATCAGTCACATGAAATAGCTTTGATTTCTCTGTTAGATGGGAGGCAGATGAACTTAACTATTCTTTCCAGCTGTGAAATTCTAAGTTTTCATTGTAAGATATATATAGCTATATAGCCAATTAATTGTCTCTATGTCACTCCAAAGAGGATTTGAGATAGTCAGTACTAGTACTAAGTCAACAAGATCAATCATGGAGATTGCTTATGTAGTTCTCTGTGATCCGTCAATGGTTGAAATCAGTCAATTTATCTCCAACGTAATTTCAGGTGCAGATTGGAAGGTGGATAAAGAAACAGAGAAAAATCCTTCACACCTCTGGATACTCTTTCTCAAAAACTATATCGATAATTTCTCCCAGATAAAATACTATATCTGCAGCAATAATTGTCAGAGAGAGAAGTATCAAGGGAAGATATGTTGAATAATGAAATAACAGCCAGCTGTTTAAAGAGGGCTTGGCAGTCTCATCCCATAAAGGGAGCACTTATTTCCGCTGCCCAAAACTGGCCCCAGTGATACACAGTAGATCTAGAAGTACTACTATGGCTTTACTTCACACCTTAGATGTAAACGATCTAGCACTCTTAAGGCTCCTGTATACCAGATCCTTCTGTAACACAATCAACTTTAATTCAAGTCTTCATGTTTGCCTTCTATGGCCTTATTTTAAGTGTAACTGGCTTGAATTAACTGGACTCTATAGGAGCAGAAAGTAATTCCATTCTTTCTCAACAAAGCTCCTTTAAATCTACTCTCTCAACTTATACCACCACTCCTCAACCCCTTAGGTGAAATCTCTGCCATCTCTCATAGCTTTTATTGTCAGTTTCAGGTAATAAATGATTTAATCCAGTCTAATAATCAAGAGACTTCAAACAATCTTCCTGTTAAATCTCTCCTATCTCAGCTGAACTTGGGATCATGGGACATGGTAAAGTTTCTTAATTTTTCGCACCTACCCCTTCTAGAGTTTCTGCATGATGACTAGTCTCTGGTTTCCTTCCACTGAATCTTCAGTTGCTGCACAGAAAACTCACATTTGTTTTGTTGCACCAGACTTTGTCATTAGAGCAGCTCTTGCTGTTAGACCCTTCAGGTGTAAGTCAGTGTACGGCTATTAGCATAACTACACCATCTTGGGCCTGTCCAGCTCCTCCTGTTCTTCCACTGACCTTACCCAGGACTGTACTGTGTGGTAAATCACTTCTCTGTCATCAAGGGCTTTGTATTTAACAGATACTGTTTAATAGTCATTAGGACCAGGTGGCCTCTGCTCTGTTAGTCCCCAAACAATGATGAAGACCTTCACTGACGTATTCCTAATGCCCACGAGCCTAATTACAATGCATAAATCTTGACTTAGGCATGCACTTCCCGTTTCCAAGCATGTACCCGTATACCCTAGAATTAACTACAGAACTGTTCCAATGGCCCCTTGGTGGTGTGGCGTGTCACTGTGAATGCTTCTGTTTTGTTGTTCAACTGATCCCACCCTGTGAGTAAGTTACCCTATAATAAACTGATTTGTTGATTATATGGAGTTGCCTGACTCGTTTTTTGGTCTCAAGCTACCTTCTCAGTTCGGTGGGCACTTTTCGTTTCCTCTGTCCAACAGTCAGGTATCAGGTCCTGGTGTCAGGATAAATGCTAGGAGACACCAATTCAAACTCTCTAAGACGTTCTCTTGAACCCCACCACTTGTACCACAACCCACCAATTTGACTTGAGTTACAGGTAAAAGAAAATCCTCCCTCCTGAGACTGGGCCCCCTGGGAGTTTTTAACTCTAAGCTAGTCTTAGGAGGGCCCCCATACTTTTGAAAGTTTTAACCTCCAGGATCCCTATCAGATTCTCACTGTTAAGATATGAGAAAAATCCCCTTTTGTTTCTAGCAAGGGGAAGAGAAAAATAACAATTTTGAAATATGCCCAGAGCTCTCTGTTTTCCTTAATAAGGCCTTCCTTTCCCATAAGGGAAACTATTTTACCTGAACCTAATCAACCTAGAGAAAGAGAAATACCCAACTCCAGCCCCCTCTAGCTTTTGACATGGGGGAAGGGAAATATCCAATTCAGTCTCACTAAAAGACTGAGACCTAACCATAGCACTAGAAAACACATCTCTGCCCCTACACCTCACCTACACATCAACAGGCCTCCTGTATAATAACAGGGCTTTGCAGCTAAAAAAAACTGCAAACCGCAAACTCTATTTAAGAAATATCTAGGAAAACTCAGAGACAACAGTGGAGACAAAAAGGGCACAGTAGAGGAAATTTTAGTCTCTGACACCACAACTACAGCAAACAGGAAATATAATCTAACCTCTAGCTAGAAAAACATAAAATCTCATACAAAAGGCCTATCTCCCTCTGTTCTTTTTACTTGATACATCATGTCTTCAACAACAATCTATAAGGTATGCTAAAAGGCAAAAAACACAGTGTGAAGAGACAAACACAGCACTCAGACAAACACTCAGAACCTGAGTCATATATGATAAAGATTTTGGAACTATTAGAACAGGAATTTAAAATAACTATGAATAACATACTAAGGGCTTGTTATGACTTTTTAAAATTAACATTTGTTAAGTGGAGCCAAGGGTGCCAATGGTGAGTCACAGTTCTGCAAAAGATCACAAGAGAAAGTGAAATAGAGAAGTTTATTACAGGTTCTGGAGGAAGTACATAGCATGCCTTTGGGGGGCCACACAGGGAGGTCAAGGAAGGGTGCAGGCAGAGAGAGAGGCAGAACCTGGGTTGCATGTCTCAAGAAGAGTCTGTGGATGGGGTGATTTGGGGTTCTTGGCTAAGGCTGGATTGAATTCAAACCAAAAAAGCAGAGTTTTGGTGAGCTCCATGGGGGTCTTGTCTAAGCTGTGCACAAGGGCTAGGCCCAGAGAGGCAGGGGGGACTATTGATCACAATATGCTGTGGGAAGCCTTCTCAAGAACTTACATTTGCTTATGACTCCATAGACTGTTATCTAGAGCATGTGCTTAGATGAGGGAGCTGTTGTCAGTTTAAGGTCCATGTAGGCCACTTTGGCAAACAAAATGAACCCAGGCAGCAATACCATGGAATAGCTTAGCTAAACTCTTGACAGGGCTCTAATGAAAGAAATGGACAATATGCAAGAACAGATGGGTGATTTAAGAGAGAGATGGAAATTCTGTGAAAGAGTCAAAAGGAAATGGTAGGAAAAAAACCACTGTAACAGAAATGAAGAATGCCTTTGATGGACTCATCAGTAGACTGGACATGGCTGAGGAAAGCATCAGTGAGCTTGAAGTTATGTCAATAGGAATTTCCCAAACTGAAATGCAAACAGAAAAAAGAATTAAAAAGATGGAATAGAATATCCAAGAACTGTGGAACAATCACAAAATGGGCAACATATACATAATGAGAATACCAAAAGGAGAAGAAAGGAAGAAACAAGAAAATATTTGGAGTAGTAATGGCTGAGAATTTTCCAAAATTAATGACAGAGCCAGGAAACTAAGATCTAGGAAGCTTAGAGAACACTAAGCAGGCTAAATACCAGAAAATCTACATCTAGTTACTTCATATTCAAACTGTTAATAAATCACAGACAAAGAGAAAACCTTGAAAGAAACCAGAAGAAAAAGTCACCTTACATACAGAGGAATAAGGATAAGAATTACATTGGACTTCTCTTCAGAAATCATGCAAACAAGAAGAGTAGAGTAAAATATTTAAAGTGTTGAGAGGAAAAAAAAATCCACCAACTTAGAATTCTGTATCCAGCAAAATTTTCCATCAAAAGTGAAAGAGAGGGCTTCCCTGGTGGCGCAGTGGTTAAGAATCTGCCTGCCAATGCAGGGGACACAGGTTCGAGCCCTGGTCTGGGAGGATCCCACATGCCGCGGAGCGACTGGGCCCGTGAGCCACAACTGCTGAGCCTGCGCGTCTGGAGCCTGTGCTCCGCAACAGGAGAGGCCGCGACAGTGAGAGGCCCACGCACCGCGATGAAGAGTGGCCCCCACTCGCCGCAACTGGAGAAAGCCCTCGCACAGAAACGAAAACCCAACACAGCCAAAAATAAATAAATAAATAAATAAATTTAAAAAAAAAGTGAAAGAGAAATAAAGACTTTCTTAGACAAACAAAAAGTGAGGGAATTCGTCACCTATCGTGCAAAAAAATGTTAAAATAAATTATACAGAAAGAAGGCAAATAATATTGTAATTTGAACCTACCTAAAGAAAGGAAGCACATTATAAGAGACACAAATAAAAAGAAAACAGAATCTTTCCTTTTTTGAACTCTTCTTTTTTTTTTAATTGGAGTATAGTTGCTTTACAATGTTGTGTTAGTTTCTGCTGTACAATGAAGTGAATCAGCTATATGTATACATATATCCCCTCCCTCTTGGACCTCCCTCCCACTACCCCCACCCCACACATCTAGGTCATCACAGAGCACCAAGTTGAACTCCCTGTACTATATAGCAGGCTCCTACTAGCTATCTATTTTACACATGGTAGTGTATATATGTCAATCCTAATCTCCCAATTCATCCCACCCTCCCCTTCCCCCCATGTCCACATGTCCATTCTCTATGTCTGCATCTGTACTTCTGCTCTGCAAACAGGTTCATCTGTACCATTTTTCTAGATTCCACATATATGCATTAATACACGATATTTGTTTTTCTCTTTCTGATTTACTTCACTCTGTATGACACACTCTAGGTCCATCCAAATCTCTACAAATAACCCAAGTTCATTCCTTCTTATGGCTGAGTAATATTCCATTGTATATATGTGCCACATCTTCTTTATCCATTCATCTGTCGATGGACATTTAAATTGTTTCCATGTCCTGGCTATTGTAAATAGTGGTGCAATGAACACTGGGGTACACGTGTCTTTTTGAACTATGGTTTTCTCAGGGTATACACCCAGTAGTGGGACTGAAAGAAAAACGGGGCTGGAGGAATCAGGCTCCCCAAAGTCAGACTATACTATAGAGCTACAGTAATGAAGACAGTATGGTACTGGCACAAAAACAGAAATATAGATCGATGGTACAGGATAGAAAGCCCAGAGATAAACCCACGCACCTATGGTCACCTAATCTATGACAAAGGAGGCAAGAATAAACAGTGGAGAAAAGACAATCTCTTCAATAAGTGGTACTGGGAAAACTGGACAGCTACATGTAAAAGAATGAAATTAGAACACTACCTAACACAAAAATAAACTCAAAATGGATTAAAAACCTAAATATAAGACCAGACACTATAAAGCTCTTAGAGGAAATCACAGGAAAAACACTCTTTGACATAAATCATGGCAAGATCTTTTTTGACCCACCTCCTAGAGTAATGAAAATAAAAACAAAAATGAAGAAATGGGACCTAATTAAACTTAAAAGCTTTTGCACAGCAAAGAAAACCATAAATAAGATGAAAAGACAACCCTCAAAATGGGAGGAAATATTTGCAAATGAAGCAACTGACAAAGGATTAATCTCCAAAATATACAAAGAGCTCATGTAGCTCAATATCAAAAAAACAAACAACCCAATCAAAAAATGAGTGGAAGACCTAAATAGACATTTCTCCAAAGAAGATATACAGATGGCCAACAAACACATGAAAAGCTGCTCAACATCACTGATTATTAGAGAAATGAAAATCAAAACTACAATGAGGTATCACCTCACACTGGTCAGAATGGCCATCATCAAAAACTCTACAAACAACAAATGCTGGAGGGTGTGGAGAAAAGGGAATCCTCCTGCACTGTTGGTGGGAATGTAAATTGATACAGCCACTATGGAGAACAGTATGGATGTTCATTAAAGAATCTTTTTTGTACTCTTAATTGATCTAACAGATAAAAGGTTGTTCAAAAGAATAATAGAAACAATGTGTTTAGTGATTTTTGCTTGTGAATAAGTGAAATTAATGACATCATTATTCTAAGGTATGGGAAGGAGGAATTGAGAATTCTCTGTAATAAGCCACTTGCTCTGGCCATGAAGTGTTATAATGTTATTTGAAAGAGGACCTGGATTAGTTGTAAATATATATTGCAAACTCAAGGGAAATTTTTTTAAAAGTATAACTAATAATATAATTAAAAGGAGAAAAAAACTGAAATAATATAAAATGCTCAGTTAAAACCAGAGAAAGCAAAAAAGAGTAGAAGTTAAAAAAAGGAAAGAAACAAAGAACACAGGAAATCAATAGAAAACAGTAACAAATATTTCACATATTAATATAAACATATCAATGATCACTTTAAATATCAATGGTCTAAATACACTAGTTAAGTCAGAGACTTTCAGATTGTATACAAAACCAGCTATATGTTATCTACAAGAAACTCACTTTCAGTATAAAGCCATAGACAGATTAAAATAAAGAGATGGAGAAAGATATACCACGCTAACACTCATCAAAAGAAAGCTGAAGTAGCTAGATTCATTACAGACAAAGAAGATTTCAGAGAAAAGGAAATTATCAGGGATAAAGTAGGGCATTACATAATGATAAAGGGGTAAATTCTTCAAGAAGACATAACAATCCATAATGTACATGTGCCTAACAATAGAACATCAAAAATATGTGATAATTTTGATATATTTGCAAGGAGAAATATATAAATCCACTATTATAGTTGGAGATTTTAACACCCTCTATTATTAATTGACAGATCCAGCAGGCAGAAAGTCAGTAAGGACATAGTGAACTAAACAGCACCATCAGGCAACTGAATCTAATTCACAGCGAACAACAATAGAATACACATTCTTCTCAATTCACATGGAGCACTCACCAAGAGAGACCACATTTTGGGCCATAAAATATAACCTATCAAAGTTTGTGGGATGCATGGAAAATAGTACTTAGAGGAAACATATAGTATTGAATGCATAATTGGGGAAAAAACAAAGATTTACAATCAACAATCTAAGCTTCCACTTTAGCAATCTAGAAAAGGAAGAGAAAATAAAATCCAAAGTACACAGAAGAAAAGAAATAGTCCTGGTGCATATTACACTTGCAAGAATAACCTTTATAGAGGAAATGCAGTTCAATTTGAATTTTTACTGTATTTTAAACAAACAAGTTCGAATTCTGTATCTACCATTAAAAATCTGGAGAGCATAAAAAATTATTAAATCTCTCTGTTAACTGATATGAGGATTAAAAGAAATAATTCGTGAAAAATGCTTAGCACATTAACATTCAAAAATGGTAGGTGTTGGGCTTCCCTGGTGGCGCAGTGGTTGAGAATCTGCCTGCTAATGCAGGGGACGCGGGTTCGAGCCCTGGTCTGGGAAGATCCCACATGCCGCGGAGCAACTGGGCCCATGAGCCACAATTACTGAGCCTGCGCGTCTGGAGTCTGTGCTCGGCAACGAGAGGCCGCGATAGTGAGAGGCCCACGCACCGTGATGAAGAGTGGCCCCCGTTTGCCACAACTAGAGAAAGCCCTCGCACAGAAACGAAGACCCAACACAGCCATACATACATACATACATACATTAAAAAAGAATGTAAGCAGACAAGAATAGTATTAAAAAAATAAAAAATTAAAAAAAAAATAATAAAATAAAAATAAATGGTAGGTGTTGTCTTCATCACCAACCTCATCATCACCATTATCCCTACAATCACCATCATCACCACCACCCTCATCATCATATCATCATCATTACAATTAAATGTACATTGATAGACAATATTGAACATACAAGAATAAATGAAACCTGGTGAGACAGACAAATTTTGGAATGTATAAGAGAAGCTTCCTCTTTGCTAGGGAATCTACTTAAACACCACCTTCTTTGGGATATGTTCCTTGGTGAGTCCATCTTAATATTGGTGGCTTACCTTCTCCTGGTCCCCACAGTGACCCAGTAGTAAGACACTTCATATCTTCAAGTTCTGCTAAAATATCCTATTCACAAACAACTATGGGAGATTTTGTAGCAGAAGGGAGAGGTTAGTATCATACACTTCACATTATGCTAAGTGAAATAAGTCAGACAGAGAAAGGCAAATACTGTATGATTTCACTTATATGTGGCATCTAAAAAATACAACAAAGTAATGAATATAACAAAAAAGAAGAAGACTCACAGATGTAGAGAACAAACTAGTGGTCCCCAGTCGGGAGGAAGGAGCAATATAAGTGGTGGGGGAGTTGGGTTTACAAACTACTGGGTGTAAGATGGGCTCAAGGATGTATTGTACAAAACGGGGAATACAGCCAATGTTTTGTAATAACTGTAATAACTGTAATAACTGTAAATGGAAAGTAACCTTTAAAATTGTATAAAAAATTTAAAAATTAGAAAAATGAAAGTTTGCTGTAAAAGAAATGGTAACTAATAGAGGAAAAAATATATCATATGCCTCACAGAAAACAATACAGAAATTCTTATTAGACATTTCTGTTCTGTCAAGGTCCTTCTTAGCAGCCCTGCCAATAATGGTTTTGCTTTCTGACCTTTTCCCCCTGTAATGTGCTGATTTCCCTTGCTTTTTCTCTCCCTCTTTCGAGTTTCCCTTCATAAACTTCAAATTCCTCCCTCCCTGTTATCCAGAGTAACTCAGCTCTCCGTGGCTATGCCTCAAAACTTATATAACAGGTTGTATAACCTGAATTCAAAGAGTTATCTTTTTCACCCTGCTTTGTAGACTGTTTCTTGCCTGCCCATGAATGAACTCCCAGGCCAGTCAAACAGTTTTTCCATGTACTTTAAGGTTTTGTTAGTTCATCTATGTTCAGTCCAACCTAACAACACAATTACTCTCATCCAGATTGAAGCTCCTGCCTTCCCCCAATCTAAACCTAGCTCAGATTGGGAAAACTACAATGGGGAAGGGTTTTGTGGTGTGCTTCTTCATGATTTCCCCTCCTAGCTCTTCTCACCGTGTGGTCTCTTGGTGAAGAGGGAGGAGAGGTAAGGTTCAGAAAAATCTGGAATTTACAGTTGTAACCTGTTACTCATGCCCTCTAGGAGTTTTGGGTGCTCAATGGCCCTTTGGTGCAGAGCAATCTGAGGACATCTCAGTAATCCCCAGTGGGAATCTTCCACTTGTGGCTCCATGATAGATGGATGTTTCCTGTGCTGGCCGCCTACAACTCTCTGCACTGTCCTTGACTCCTTTAGTTCATCTCTGTAAGGGTCCCATCATTCCTTCAAGCAGTCCTTATGGGCAAGGCCCCTCTGAAATGACCCAGTTCTCCACCTTTCTACCGAATTCAGATCTGGCCCCCAGGAAATATAAGCCTCCTCTAAGCTACACTCTGGGAGGTGTAGGCTATTCCTAGCACTGTCTCTTAGCTCTGCAGCTACAGATCCTCCAGGCAGCTATACTTAGAGACAGCTGTCACTATCTCCCAGTGTTCAGATGAGAGAGATAACACCGTACTCTGAAAATAGACTCTCTAAAGAAACCCTCTTTAACAATACACTCTCATTGGTCACGTCCCCTTCTATATATCCCGGAGGTGGTGACAGTGTATGGTATCCTGGACCAGATTTGGTATCACCCCTTAGCAAATTGTGCATAGATGTTTCGGCACCACTACTAAAAATGTGTGAGCACTGAACACCGTTTGTCTTAACTTTAGGGCTTTATCCAAAATTAAGACAAAGGATAATTCCCATTTTAATACCCTGTTTCATTTGCATAGAGAAAACCATCAGTTTGCTCTGCAAAACTTAGGAGTACAGATAGCAATTGTGTTCTTTGCATGTATAGTAACTTAATGCATTAAGTCTGTATTTTTAGGAACATTATTTTTGTTTTGGCTTTTTTTTTTTTTTTTCTGGCCGCACCGCACGGCATGTGGGATCTTACTTCCCGGACCAGGGATCGAACTTGCACCTCCCGGAGTGGGAGTGTGGAGTCTTAACCAATAGACTGCCAGGGAAGTCCCTTGTGTTCTTTTTTATGTAATGTACTTCGTGTTAAATGATAAGTTCTTTAAGGGCATACTCAAGAGATATAACTGATAAAAGAGTTGGAGAAGGCAATTCAAGTGTGAAGACCCTTTTCCTGTGGTAAATTCTCAAGGAAAATTCCTTGTCTAATACTGGCAGTGTGGGTTGGGTAGGGTCTCTCCAATTTTTTAAATTTTCCTTAGCTCTATTTTCTAATGTCTAGAGGTACAGACAATACTTCTACACACATCTACTATCTTCCACAAATTTACATTCTTTAAAAGAGCAGTAGTAAAAAGCACTGTAAACTGAAGAGTTCATAGCCTTCATTTAAAACTAAAAATCTAAAAGTTGAATTAACTTTTTTAAAAAATAGCTTCCACTCTCTTTTCATTTGCATTCTAAAATTTGAACTTCCTAAACCACCAGTGGTATAAATACATTAGAAGCTAGGTTGCCAATTAACATCTTTTTGGCTGGGCCAAGATAACCAAGCGTAGAAAAAGTTAAACAAGTTTGACTTTGTAATTACATTGGAGGCAAATTTAATCAGATATTTATCAGATTTCCCTGAGGTTCCTTTGAAGCAGCAGCATTAATATTGTTTTCCTAAATATTCACCAGAGCCAAGTCTTCAATGGAAATCAACAACGGCGCTCACTTGCTAAGCTTCTGAACCCAGTTCCTTCTACACATTCTCCCTCTCTGCAAGCACAGAAGCCCTTTACTGGCAATGGTGCTATCTGACTTAAGTACATTGGCTGTTGAGTCCACGTTGACCAGCTACTGTTGAGACTGCAGTACAGTAATTGTTTGTCTGATGGCTCAGAGAATCCGCTAATGATCCTAGTGAGACAGGGAAATACGAATGTAATGGCAGGTGTGCACAAGGGTGTTAGAGAATACGTTATCAAGTTAAGAAGAGGCTTTAGCGTTACAGCTTTGCTCCAATCCGTTTTCCTACTTACTCTGCCTTTTCAGCCCGTCAGAATGGTTTTCTTTACTCAGAAATGTGAACGGGAGTGCTTGAATCATAAAAATTTGTGACCATTTTGTGTCCAAGGATCTCGTATGTTTTAGCATTCACATAGAGTAAACAAGTTTGCAACGAAACCAAAAGAAATAGAAAAGCTTGACACATTGACTCAACTATTTATGTCATAGTGCTGGTTTTCACCTACTCTCACGATCATTCAAGTCTCTGAAATTTAGTGCTATATCATCATTTGTATGTTTTCAAGTTCATCTCCAACTGCAGTGGATCCTAAATTGTCTGTAATAGATTCTTCCCTGGAGCAAGATTTTATTCACTTTTTGAAATGTTTCCTAAATATATTATAGACCATCTCATCCCCCTTTTATTCTGCATTAAGGTTTCAAATAAAAACATGATAAATGTGCTTATGATTTCAGTGTTGCAGTTCACAGATATCTTAACACTGAATCGTTGGGGAATATGGAGATGAATAGCACTGGTTTCTCATCCATTTACTGTGCTTTAATATAAGGGACAAAACAAGATGCTACCTTGCCCTTGCCTTTCTAAAAATAAACCGAGGGAAGGAGATGGCACATCTGGTAATTTCCAATGGTCATGTTTAGGAAGGAGATAAAATTTGAATTTTTTGTTTCTTAAAATGTGCTTGAGTCTCTAATATAGATTGATGCATGCTGCTGAGTGGAAGAAACAGGACAGGAAAGCATAATAAGCACTGATTTAGGGGCTACAAATAGCTTCCCGCTTGCGTCCGGTAATATCATTGGCCATCTCATCACCTGTAGCCATTGATTACCATGTAGCTTTGTGTGCACGTGCATTCCAGTTTTTAAAGAAATGGTGTGCTATATGACCAATTTCCCTGCTCTTAGCGGGAAAGACAAACTGTAAGTTACTATAGAAAGACATATAGAAAGAGAAAAACAAATACCATATGCTAACACATATATATGGAATCTAAAAAAAAAAAAAAAGTTCTGAAGAACCTAGGGGCAGGACAGGAATAAAGATGCAAACGTAGAGGGCTTCCCTGGTGGCACAGTGGTTGAGAATCTGCCTGCCAATGCAGGGGACACAGGTTCGAGACCTGGTCTAGGAAGATCCCACATGCTGCGGAGCAACTAGGCCCGTGAGCCACAACTACTGAGCCTGCGCGTCTGGAGCCTGTGCTCGGCAACAAGAGAGACCCGCGCACCACGATGAAGAGTGGCCCCCGCTTGCCTCAACTAGAGAAAGCCCTCGCACAGAAACGAAGACCCAACACAGCCAAAAATAAATAAATTAATTAATTAATTAAAAAAAAAAAAAGATGCAGACGTAGAGAATGGACTTGAGGACACGGGGAGGGGGAAGGGTAAGCTGGGATGAAGTGAGAGAGTGGCACGGACATATATACACTAACAAATGTAAAATCGATAGCTAGTGGGAAGCAGCCGTACAGCACAGAGAGATCAGCTCGGTGCTTTGTGACCACTTAGAGGGGTGGGATAGGGAGGGTGGGAGGGAGTCGCAAGAGGGAGGGGATATGGGGAATATATGTATACTTATAGCTGATTCACTTTGTTATACAGCAGAAACTAACACACCATTGTAAAGCAATTATACTCCAATAAAGACGTTAAAAAAACAAAAGACAAACATTTCGTTCAGAAGCAGAAACAGACTTTAGTACAATTTTCCCTGGTTTACAAGGTGCCTGAAATGTATTTCTTCTAAAGGGTGTTTTGAGTTTATACTTATTACATCTATCTGTCTGCTATGCTACAGTTTCAGGAAGTCCAAGAAAGTCCTAGGATACTCAAGTTAAACAACAGTCAAAGATCATATTTTTTCCTATTTCCACAAAGAAAAAAAAATCCCTTTCTTACTTCTTCCATCCCTTATTCCCACTTTCCAATGGAATAACAGCTGTGTTTAGACTGATGCATTTTAATAAGATATAACAGATGTTGGAGACCTATGTTAATAAAAAAAAAAAAACTATCCACAATTTTTGTTCTCCAGATACAGTTCCAATTTTTTAAGCCATTTATAATTCAAGGATCTGAAGTAAAAAGGAAGGATAATTCCAATCATGGTGGACTGCTTATGTCCTGCCAAAAGTGATAGAAACACTTCAGGTTTCCTTGGGAGAGGAGAAACAGTACTTTAGGTGTGAAAGATTAATGTATCTCCTATTCTTTCAAAAAGTAAGTAATCAAGTTAGCAAATATGTACACTCATGACAAACAAGAGATGTTTACACTTAAATCTTTAAGGTTGCTTCAACCATATGCTAAAGATTGGTGTTGAGGTTTTAAAAAGGAACTTGGTTTGGAAGCAACTGTCATTGTTAATGAGCTGTAATTGAGTGCCTGGCTAATTCCCTGTACACTGTCCTAAAAACAGAGACAAATGCTCTTTTAGTACCAACTCAACCCTCTCTATTTGTTGCTGTATCACAGAAGAAAGAAACTAACATTTAATGAATTCCTACTATGTACCAAGCATGAAATTAGGATCTTTTACTTCATTTTATTCTTGTTTAAATCTGCACCAGAGTAAACCAATCCTGGGAGGGTTTTAGAATCTTGTCCAACTACCTGGCAAAATGTCTGGTTGTCTAATTCCTACTCCTCCTAATGCCCCCCTCCCCTTTTTTGAGAGATGCCTGTACCATACTATCATTTAAAGAATCACCATACAGAGGAGCTTCTATTGAGTGTTATTTAGAAGTTTTGCTCAGGCATGTATGTATGAAGCCAGGTCTGCACATTTCTGTATTATTTCAATGTTGATTTACTCATGAGGGGTTCAGACATTTATAGAAATATCCCAATGTTCGATGTTAGCATCTTTCTTCCTTTTTTAAAGAAATAGTAATACTATTCATGCATTTTGCTGTTTCACTCCACTATCCATATAATTTTTGACTCTTCTGAAAACTTTAACTATACAAATTCCTTCAAATGAAGTATTCTAAAGGATTTGGCAGACATGGAAATTGTAAGGCTTGGTCATATTTGTGGCTGTATTTAGGTTTGGCATAATTATATTCTGAGAAATCTAAAATGAATTCAAATAGTGTCCAAAACCTGAATTTTTCATAAGCATTTTACATTTTCCAAATATAGAAAAGATGCTGCTACATAACTGGAAGAACTTATAAAACCAACTTATAGTCATGAATGCATGAGCTTACATTAAGGAAATGCTTATCTTCCATACAAATCAGAAATGTAAGCGGTAGACCCCTTCAAATGCTCACAGCTGGAAGGTACACGTGTTTTGGCTTATTTGCCTCTTATCAAAAGTTTCTCAGTCCAGATGTTCAGTGACTGCAACATCCTTTTGCGCTCCGCATCCATCCTGGACTATCCCACTAGAAGCAAAGAGAACTTAGGCTTTCTTGGAATCTGTGGACACGACTGGGTTTCTTATTTGTACCGAATGTCTTATCTATCCAGTGCTTCTTGTTTAAAATGTTAATATTTAGACTTGAAAAGAGAAAAATACCTTCCCTACTTTATGACTTGACAACTAACAATTCAGTCTGAATTTTCACATAATGCCTGGGGGGCATATCAACATATACTTTATGTTCATATTAGAAGAATAGTGTCTTGTATAGTTTTAGGATAACAAGTTCAATTCCTCCTGTAAAACAGATGGCAATGATTTACAGAATTCATTTATCCTTTCTTTCTTACTTGAAGAGAGATAACAGTTTAAAATCCCTCTGTTTTGTTGTGTTTTCTTCCACTATGTCTCCTTTGTTTGGAAACTGCTTCAGAACTTCCAATCCCAATGCCTCCCTCCACTGCTTGAAATCTTACCAATTATTTACAATCCACTTTAAACACCAACTCCTCAGTAAAACCTCCCCAATCTTAACCCCCTAAAAACCATGAAAATACCATTCTCACCTCCTATAGTATTTTCACACCACTCGGAGCATACATTGTACTGCCAACTTTTACAGTCACCTCTATTCATATTTATCTCCTTCATCAGAATTAAGTTTCTTGCGGGGATTTTGACTTGTCCATCATTCTATTCCCATTGTATAGTATATTTCCAGGAAGACTGCTTCACACATAGCATTTAAGAGTTGTAGATTTTTGGGCTTCCCTGGTGGCGCAGTGGTTGAGAATCTGCCTGCCAGTGCAGGGGACACGGGTTCGAGCCCTGGTCTGGGAAGATCTCACATGCCGTGGAGCGACTGGGCCCCTGAGCCACAACTACTGAGGCTGCGTGTCTGGAGCCTGTGCTCCGCAACAAGAGAGGCCACGATAGTGAGAGGCCCGCGCACCGCGATGAGGAGTGGCCCCCACTTGCCGCAACTAGAGAAAGCCCTCGCGCAGAAACGAAGACCCAACACAGCCATAAATAAATAAATAAATAAATAAATAAATAAATAAATAAAATGGGAAAAAAAAAAAAGAGTTGTAGAGTTTGTTCTGTTTTTAGTGGAATTAAACCCAAAGAGAATACAGACAATCGCGCAAGAAGTTTCCATTACCATTATTTGGACTTAGGAAGTCTGAACCTCCATTTCCTCGGCTGCAGCCAAAGCTTTTCATTTCTTTTTCTAATCCTCTACCTACACAGAGAACAGCGGGAACTTTGGGGTCTCACCTCATCAGCATTAATTGAATCTTTGCTGGATTTCATGGTACATATGGTTAGGATACTAACCTTGTGCAGAGCTGAGACAACTCATAATTTTACTTGAGATGAGGCTAGGGAGAGAGAGGTCACAGCAAATTGACTGGAAGCGGGCTCTCCTGATTCATTCAGAAAGGCTTGAGTGAAGGAAGTGTCAGAAAAAACCCTCTGATCATAAAAAGCCACTTTGACTTCTACATTCCATCTTTTGTTTGAACGAACTCTCTAGGATTCATTCGTGAATACCCTTTCCATTATTCTCTGATTTATTGTACTTTATCGTCAGAATGTGAGAAATACAGAAGAGCCAATTCAATAATATCTTCCTTGATAATACAGAAAAAAATGTGTCAAGCACATTATGTGCCTTGCAGCACTTATTTAAAGGTGGGTGAAGTCTGAACGAACTGTAGCCACATTTTAATGCTCACCTAACAGAGGAGCTGCCTAATAAATGCAGTGCAAATATTTAATAAATGGTTAAAGTAACCATACTTTCAGAATGAAACTTTAAAAAGTACTAATCTATTTTTTTAGTTCTAGAAATTACTCATGCCTATTTAAACCCTTCTTACTGAATAAATATTCTGAGTTCTGTAAGTTCTGTATATTCCAATCCACTAAACAAAAATAAATGTGGGATTTCTCAACTTCTAAATCAAAACACTTGAAAACAAAGAATTCATTTTAAATATTTTCCCACCACTTTAAAGTTTCTGGACAAAAATCAACCCTGATAAACGAACAATTTTTGTCAGGTTTAAACTAAAGTCATGGTAACATG
This sequence comes from Balaenoptera ricei, assembly GCF_028023285.1. Taxonomy (NCBI): domain Eukaryota; kingdom Metazoa; phylum Chordata; class Mammalia; order Artiodactyla; family Balaenopteridae; genus Balaenoptera; species Balaenoptera ricei. The sequence continues at coordinate 52,338,091 of NC_082656.1, forward strand.
TGGAGCATGGAACATTTCCAGTCCACAAATTCTCTTGAGGTCTCTTTGGAATGAATATCAGAGTAAAATGGAGTCACCCTAAACATAATGGCTATGAGTAAGCTCCTTCTTTCTAAGTAAATAATTAGACAAAGTGAATATTTTCTCTCTCTAAGTGCTACTATATGGTACCTTTGGAGATCAGATGCCACTTCCTTTGCTTCTATGTTAGTGGTACCTACTTGTTTTGATTGGCTGATAGTTTTAGGATACCATTCTGGGGTATGCCTCAAAGGCAAGAAACCCAAACATGTGTGCACCTTTTTCTCTAGCTCAATGCAGTTGTAGAAACAGAATGGAGTGGGGAAAATCAGAGAGAGTGAGCAGTTAGATTTAAACAAAGATAGTGTTTTCTACCGGTATTTTTTCTGCAATTCTAGTATATTGAATTCAACGTACATCTATTGAGCACCCATTATGTGCTAGGCACTGTCTTAAATGTCATGGGGAAAAACATGGGAGTTATCATTAAAGGAAATAATAATCCAGCAATGGAGACACACACAAATAAGTACTCTGCCAGCTGAAGTATAATCCATGCTGGGTAGAAGTATACAGAAAGTTCAGGGCGGATGGGAAAAACAATTCAGGTAACAATTTAATTACAACTACAGATCAAGAAAGCCTAAGTTTGCAACAGGCAGAGATGGGAGGAACAGGCTTCTTGGAACACGGAAAAGGAGAGTAAAATGAAACAGAGGAGTACATGTTTGATTGTACATGGCAAGGGGTATAGTAGGCCTGGAAAATTAGACTCATGGAGATATGGGAAGGGTGGGGTTATAAAAACAGAGTGGTGTCTGGATTTTGTTTGTGGACGATAGGGAGCCATTGAAGACTGTTGGAAAGGAATAATGTTCGTTTTTATCTTCCACATAAGTCTTTTAGAGAATAAGATTGAGAATAAATAGGAAAGTTTTAAGAGGATTCTTCATACAGCAATGCATCTTGTCTTTGAGGGGTGGAGACTTATAAGTAGGGCAATCAGGTAGGATGCCGTTTCAGTTATCTAAGGGGTGAACACTAAGGTGATGGCAATGAGAATTCAAAGGAGGAAACCAATTTTAAATACACTTAGAAAACCAAATTATGAGCACTTAAGACACCAAGTAGGCATTAAGTGAGAGGGAGGGAGGATACCCAGATGTTTCTGAGGAGAAAGTTTCTGAAGAGAATTCCAAGATGGGGAACTTGGAGGATGGCACACATGGGGCTATGAATGGAAGAATTTGCCACCTCCAGGCTGATACTTGGGATCGGAATGGACAGCAAAGACGGTACTTGTGGTCATGGTGTAGTACAAATCTGAGGGAGCCAGTGAACCTGGCAATTAGGCAGGAAGTCAGGGTACAAAACGGAAGTGCTGGGTGTCAAAGTGCCAGAAGAAGGTGCCAAACCCAGAGTATGAAGTCAGAAATCTAGGTCCTGGAGAGAGAGAGCAAGCATATGTGAGCCAAGAGCACAGGGGAAGAGGTTCTACGGAAAATGCTGTAATTTAGTCTTGGCTGGCCAGGACGACTCTGTAGGCCCAGCATAAAGGACCAAGACAGGAAAAGCAATTTGGCATCTTGAGAGAGTTTGAAGTGATTATAGAAACTGCTTGGAAATTGGACTGGAATTTAGGGGAAAGATGGAGGCTAAACATGAAGAGGGTTTGGATTCCTCTTCACAGAGGTGGAGTTAATATCACGTGAAAAAGTATATCATCAAAGAGAAAATACAGTGAGAGGGAAAATAACATACAATGCAACTTTGGTGGGATGTGTTCCAGTAGGAGTTGAGTGGAGTTAGAGTTACAAGGCCTGTGGGTATGAATGTTCTGGTCAAAAAACACCCAACTTTGCCAAAAATGTAACTTTATTTACTTTTCCAAACTCCTGTGTTTTTTTCCCCAAGAGGCAGAAACCTTCCTCTGGTGAATAAATTCCAGGTTTTTTCAGTCATGTCAGGTTTAAAGTTCAGTTAATTCAGGATTTCCCCCTGCTTGTGCTTCACTGCTCAGAGACATCTTAGTCCTTGAAGGCACACAAGGTGCCACATGATCGGTGAGGAGAGAACATCTAATCTCGGGTCAGAGTGGGCTGAGTTGTATCTCTTTCTATCTGATTTTCATGAATCTCAAGTGGGGTTCGTGCATCTGTCCATGTAGGATCTGATGAGACTTCCGTTCCCCGTGGGATGCCTGTCCTCCTTTTCCTAACCACCAGATCACTACCAGATTTGCTAGCCCCCTCTCAGCTAGCTTCCTCTGTCTTCTAGAGAACACAGATGTTTCTAGTGCTGCCCGAGACTTGCTCAGAGAAGTAACACCCAAAGCAGTCACTTGTATTCCCACCACAATTGCACAGCAAACTCGTTTAGTCTGTAGACATCTAGGTATCAGATGAGAAGCAGACACGGATTTTTTCTACTCAAGGATCGTTCCACGTTTCTATGAGGTGTCCTATTCAGTCACCAACTACTACAATAATTACTATGTAAAATACTAACTGGAGTCAAAGAAGATAAAGAAGGTGAAAAACTTTTGGAAGACTTTCACTGACCATAACCTTGAATTGAGTATTATTCAAAATCAAGATATATTTATAGAAGCTTTAATTCTGAGCATTGGATGATGCTGGATTAACCTCCACTGAAATTCATGCATAGAAAGTAAACTTGGTCAGTCAGTTGATGAAAGCTACAAGTTTCATGATGTCCTATTTTTAGACTCTGCTGTATGTGCCTAGAGCCCTTCTGCAGGGGGTTAGTTCCTCAAGTTTTCTGAGGCAGCAAGAGTCTTGAGGGTTGCCCAGAAGCATGGGACCAAGGAAAGGATTTTAATCGTTCCTTAGGTAAACTTTCAGACGGCCATCCTGTTTTATAACTAACCCCTTATCCCCATTTTCAGAGTTAACTGGTGCTTCCAATTTTTGATCCTTTCTAGGATTCTGTGATGAAAATTGGCTCTCACTGTAGGAAGATATGCTGCAATGTTGCTGCTCTAATAATTACACTTCAATTATCTGCTGTTCGATTTTCAAAATTGTGTTAAAATTTCTTGTCTGTTTTCATATCCTTCCCTTTTATCACTGTTTCTATTTAAAATTTTTGTATGCCTTTTAATACTTTCTACTTTAATTCCTTTAATTTCATAATAGTGGGGTTTCAGGATGGGGCACAGAAAAATGATATAGCTTATCTACCTTGTTCAACTAAATTCCCTTCCATAGCATTCTAAATCCCTAAGAACCTGTGATGCTGATTTAAGTATGATTCAAAATAATTAAAGCAATTTAATGAGCAAAGTCTGGCAAATAATTATTACCACTGTCATTTATGGAGTGTTTACTCTATGCCAGACTCTCTCTTAATCTCTTTTCAGCTATTAAATAATTTAATCCTTTCATCTATAGGTATGTTCTATTTTAAAGGTGAGGAAATTGAGACAGAGAAGTTCAGTAAATTGGAGGTCTTTCAGTCTCTAAATGGTAGAGCTGCTTTACACCTTAAATAGAAACATGTTAATATCTACTTGGGCAAAAGGGATTTGGGGGTTAGAATTTGGCCTGAGTGGAAGCCAGATTGCTGTCTTTCCCTTCTGCATTTAAATTCTACATCTATTGTTAGTATGCAAGACCACTAACACAGTCCATCAAGTCTAAGCTACCATATTGCAGAACTCCAGGAAGGCCATTCAGAACAGCCTAGGCTTATCTCTCTTAATCATGATCTAGTAGTAAGAAGCCTGCCCTATAAGTGATTCTCTTGTATGATATGGAAAAAATCACTACACCATTCAGGGACCTGGAGATCTTATCCGTAAATTGAAGAGATTATACTAAGAGATAGTAACAATAGCCAAAGTTTATTCACTTTGTTTTATGCTGAGAACTTCATATATACAAATATGCAGTTTTTTCATTTAATATTTTTTAAATTTCAAGATGATATAAGTAAATGAATACAAATTGGTTCCTTCACTTTTCCTTTTAGGACACTGAAATAGATCCCAGTTACCTAAGTGTCAAGTCCAATTGCTCTTTGTACTTTTAGGAACCTGTATATTAACTGTATTTTCATTTTAATAGTCATTGGAAGTTGAATTCATTTCTCTTAGTTTCATGAAGTCTTCTCTTTTTATTCATCCAGCAATACTTATCTCCTTTGTCAATTAGAGTATATATATAAAAACCAATGTATCAGTGATTAAACACAGAGCTATGTTCATCTTATTTTATACGTTTGCTTTGTTTCACCAAAGAAAATTATAAGCTCATGAGGTTAAATACAACATGTTGTTCTTACTTTTAAAATGTCTCCCATGGAAACTCATATAATGCTTGGCCCAAGTTGAAATATTTTGTTTCAATATTGATTCAGAAATAAGGAAAGACCAAACTGAATTTTATATCCAGGCTTGGGGATACAAACCTTTTTTCTGTGCTCCTTGAAAGACAGAAAGTTCCAAATATTTTGGATAAAGATTTATTTTTAATTGAAAGTTGATTTTCTGCTTTTTCACTTTATATTTAATATGCATAGGTTCCACGCAAACATCTGAGAGTTCAGTGGACTTGCCAGATTTTCATCTTTCTCTTTGCTTCTCAGTTCAGTGGCTGGCAGAGGATGTGACATATGAAATACAATAAAATTAGAAAGTAAAACAAACGCACGTCCATGAGAAAAGAAATGATTGTAATCTACAATTACTAGAGAAGCTCACCTTCCTTTTAACATTCCCCCTTCTTTGCTGGAATAATAGTGACTAAAAACAAGTCCTAGGAAGAACCTGTCTCAATAAGAACATTGTTTACAGTTTTTAGTCTTAGCTTTTCTGTAAATTTGCATGTCATGTCAGGAGATGTTTATTGATTATATATGATGCTTTTAGTTTGATCCACAAACTTAGTGGCTCCAATGAAGTGGATTTCCAACACAGAATGATCAACTTCCTTGTCTTCCATATCTTTATTTTGCTTTCTTCACTGTATTCTCTTGTAATATTTTAATATCTATATATTGAAGCCCCAATGATACTAAAAACCCTTGAATATCACATGACTTTAAAAAATACTGGTATCGTGCTAGGCTCATAGGGCTCAATTAGAACATTAGATTAGTTTGAATAACTATGAGAAACAAAGTGGTTTTATGGGAAAACATTAGAAAGCTCTTCATTCTTTCCAGAGTTTATAGCAGATAAAAGAGAAATCTCATTGAAGATTGTGTTTCCATAATTATACCAGGAAATAAAAGTCATCAAGGGCTGGGATTTGGAGGAGGAGATCATGAAGAACTCTTCGAGTGTACTTCTCTTGACAGTCTTCTCAACCCAGGTTGAAACTGTAGGCTACTCCAATGGAGCAGGAGCTGGTAAATACACTTTGAAAGTATCCAAGGCAGGAAAAACCTTTTGTTTGTAGCATTTCAAAAATGAGTATCTATTCTATCTATTTAGTTCAGAGTTTGGCAGACTAGGGCAGGTGGGTCAAATCCGACCACTGCCTGTTCTTATAAATAAAATTTTATTTGAACACAACCACACCTATTTGCTTACAGATTATCCATGGCTACTTTTGCAATAAAAGAGAAGAGTAAAGTAGACCACGGAGCTGACAATATTTACTATTTGACTCTTCATAGAAAAAGTTTGTCAACCCTGATTTAGATGATCTTACTTCTCTTTCAAGTGCTGGTATGTTCTCTGTACACAGTAGTTAATTAATAAAATCACTGATTAATTAATTCACTCATTCATCTGATTGAATCTATCTGATTTGGACCACATAGCAGCTTCCAGAACATGAAACACAAGATTTAATCTGGTGCCAAAATCCTCTTTCACATTTTTCAAATTCCAAATGATCGGAAATTATAGGGTGGGTATTATAGAAACCAAAGCATTAATTTAAAAATCACAATTTATAGACTGACCATGACGAGTGTTAGTCTGGAGGGAAACTTTATTCTCTTACATTAACAAAACAAATATTACTTGTTTGACAACATCCTGCTTAGTCCTGCTCTGCATATTTACCTGGAATTAATGGCTGTTTTCATAAACAAATAAAGTTTGCATCCCTGCAATTTATCAAATCCTATAGCAATTATAAGGCCCACAAATGTATTCATCAGTTCTAATACAAAAAACAATGTGGCAAATATACTGCCCTGGGCAGCTTAACACTGAGAAAATGTGGCTTCTCCTGATGAATTATTCTGCTTCCCTTTATTGTTTCCCTTTTGCTTGGGATGTGAGCTTGAGGATCAAATGCAGTGGGAGGCTGGGATTAGCAGATGTAAGCTATTACATATAGGATGCATAAACAACAGGACCTACTGTATAGCACAGAGAACTATGTTCAATATCCTATGATAAGCCATAATGGACAAGAATATAAAAAAAAGGATGTATGTATATGTATAACTGCATCACTTTGCTGCACAGCAGTAATTAACACAACACTGTAAATCAACTATACTTCAATTAAACAAATGGAGTTATTTTAGCTTAGTTTTCAAATATGTCCTTTCCTTCATTACTTGGCTGTTCTTTTTTGCTCCTTCTCCTAAGGAGTCTGCTTCACATTTGTCTTTTTATGCTGTACTACTTAAATTTTACTTGAGAGACTAGTTTTTAAGAAGTGCGTATGAGAAACTAAAAATATATAATCAGGTTGTCACATCCAGCATCTATATGAATCTCTATAAAGACAGTTAAATCAGTTGATTGACGTGGGGTCCATTGTTAAAAGCCAAAATAGGTATCCCTAACTAGCTGTGAGATAGGGGTAAGTCATGTGGCTATTCCAGTCATGGTACAGAAGACATTTAGCTTCATCCTGTAATTAGCATTTTCAGAAGGACCATAATTATATATTACATTACTTCTCCAGGCCATTGCACACAAAGGGGTCTTTTTGTGAATTTAGAAATAACTGTAATAACATGAATTTTAATGATTGACAGTCATGGGCTAAAATGTAATCATGAACTAATGGCTTGTTTTGTCTGAAAAATTTTACTGACTTTCAAATATATTACTTGGAGTAAATACTTGTTATAGGCTAAGTGAAAATGTAAACAACATGTCTTCTAAAAAAATAAACAAATAAAACCAAAACCAAAAAAGGAAAAACATTTTTTGGATAAGTAGTCCTGCTGTTGCCAATTACGTAACTTTTATAGTTATTTTATAACTTGAATTCACTCCTGTTCACAAGCATGAATTAAAGAAATAATTATTTCTATTTACCCCATCTTCAGGTACTATACAGATGTAACTTGAAGATTATGTTGTAAAGAAAAGAAACTAAGCTGAAACACAAACGTGCAAGGTATTATGATCAGGCTTTCCAAATACAATTTGCTTTGTATTTTAAAATTTACTCCTTCTATGCAGAACAAGAGCTGAGTTCTTGTTCTGCAAGAACAAGAACAAGAGTTCTCCCCATGAACTGTAATCCACAAACAGTCCAGCTATCAATCCAGAAGCACTAGTCAGCAGTGAGATGCAAGCACCCCCAAAATAAAGCTGTAAAATCTACTAACTACATTTCCTTCAGTGATATTTATGCAAAGCCTGAGCTTCATGGCTTTAATGCAAGGCCGATTCTACCATCAGAAAAGACCAGCTCATTTTGTCCTGTCATAGAAGTTTGGTTCATAAAGTAGTTCATAATGTTTGTTGAATGCCTATGTGAGGGCAAAAAACTCCCTTCATAGCTCCTGGGTGAAACCTCTTTCTCTTTGACTGTTTTACTTCCTCTCCAAGATTGGAGAGACATCCTCAATAGTTTTCAGAACTTGAGAACCACAGAGAAGTGTTTTTCTGATGAGCATATTCCCTCAATGACAGGCTTAAAATGTCAAAATGCTGCGTGAGAGGGGCTGTAAGTTTCACCTCCATACAACACCCAACATCAATGTGGTAGAAACTCTATAGGAAAAATTAAAAAACAAAAAATCTCCAGCATTTAGTTTATATTTGTGGATGAGGCAGTTTTTAAAATACATCAAAAAGGCTTGGACAACTGTGGCCACTACTCTAAGCTGGCATTTATCTTATAAGCACAAATGTCTTGATATTAACACCCATCAAAACAAAATGGGGGGGCAGAGTCAAGATGGCAGTGTGGGAAGATGCAGAGCTCGCATCTCCCCACCACTAGGGTGCCTGCTGGATGCTGGTGGGGGACCCCAACGCCCAAGGAGATGGGAAGAACCCTGAAGCAAACTGGTAGGACATGGGGGGACTGAGAGCGGAGGAGAAGGGGAGGTCAGAAAGGATTGGCGCCCCTGAGGAGTGGTTGAGAGGGGGGAGGGGTTCCCACACCTGGAGGGACCCTTGGGGGCTTGGATCAGGAGGGAGTGGGCCCAGCGTTTCCCCCACCCAATCAGCCGAGGAAGTCAGCCTGCCTCTCCGGCCAGTTGCCCCACCCAATCAGGCTCTGGGAGCTTTCTGAGCTCCCAGGCCCATCCCACGTCCTCCAAAGCCCCCTCCAGGCCAGGTGGGTCCTGGGGGCATAGGATGGAGGCAAGGGAGATCAAGAGAGGCAGGTGGGAGGGGACCTCCGGACCAGGACCAGAGGAGCAGGAGAGGAGTGGAGGACATTTGCCCTGCCCACTCGAGCCCGGGAAGCCTGCTGGGTTCCCAGGTAGGATCCCCCACCCTCTGAGACCAGAGGTGAGAGGCATGCCTGGGCCCCTTCTGCTCTGTTGAACCTCAGCCCTACTCCTGTGCCCCTCCCCACCCCTTTTCAACCCCTGTGGGTCCTAAGCATAGGCCCCACCCACTGACAAAACCTCACCCCTGCTTAGGCACTGCCCTCCACAGCAAAGGCTGTTTCCACCATTTTTTTTTTTCTCCTCCTCTTTTTTATTATTGTGGTTCTGTTTTACCTTCCGGTTGTTGTTTCATCTATATTTTTATTTTTATATTTTTTCTAACATAGCTGCTAGTTTCCTAATCTAATTTTATTTTTTATTTTGCTATTGTTCTTTTTTTTTTTGCCCCCCCCCCCCATGCAGCTTGCAGGATCTTGGTTCACGAGCCAGGGTTCAGGCCAAAGCTCGTGCAGTGTGAGCTCCAAGTCCAAACCACTGGACTAACAGAGAACCTCAGACCCCAGGGAATATTCATTGGACTGAGGTCTCCTGGAGGTCCTCACCTCAGCACCAAGACCCAGCTCTACCCAACAGCCTACAAACTGCAGTGTTGGAAGCCTCAGGCCAAACAACCAGTAAGACAGGAACACAGTCCCACTCATTAAAAAGAAGAGGAAAAAAAATGAGACAGCAAAAAAATATATTACAGATGAAGGAGCAAGGTAAAAACCTACACCACCAAATAAATGAAGAGGAAATAGGCAATCTACTTGAAAAAGAATTCAGAGTACTGATAGTAAACATGATCCAGAATCTCTGAAATAGAATGAGGCACAGATTGAGAAAATACAAGAAATGTTTAACAAAGACCTAGAAGAACTAAAGAACAAACAAACAGAGTAAACAAACAAACAACATAATAACTGAAATGAAAAATACACTAGAAGGAATCAATAACAGAATAACTGAGGCAGAAAAACAGTAAGTGAGCTGGAAGACAAAATGATGGAAATAACTGCTGAGGAGCAGAATAAAGAAAAAAGAATGCAAAGAATTGAAGATAATCTCAGAGACCTCTGGGACAACATTAAACGCACCAACATTTGAATTATAGGGGCCCTAGAACAAGAAGAGAAAAAGAAAGGGTCTGAGAAAATATTTGAAGAGATTATAGTTGAAAACTTCCCTAACATGGGAAAGGAAATAGTCACCCAAGTCCAGGAGGCACAGAGAGTCCCATACAGGATTAACCCTAGGACAAACACAACAAGACGCATATTAATCAAACTAACAAAAATTAAATTCAAAGAAAAAATATTAAAAGAAGCAAGGGAAAACCAAAAAATAACATACAAAGGAATCCCCATAAGGTTATCAGCTGATTTTTCAGCAGAAACTTCGCAGGCCAGAAGGGAGTGGCAGGATATACTTAAAGTGATGAAAGAGAAAAACCTACAACCAAGATTACTCTACCTGGCGAGGATCTCATTCAGATTCGATGGAGAGATCAAAAGCTTTTCAGAGAAGCAAAAGCTAAGAGAATTCAGCACCACCAAACCACCTTTACAACAAACGCTAAAGAAACTTCTCTAGGCAGGAAACACAAGAGAAGGAAAAGACCTACAAAAACAAACCCCAAACAATTAAGAAAATGGTAATAGGAACATACATATTGATAATAACCTCAAATGTAAATGGAATAAATGCCCCATCCAAAAGACACAGACTGGCTGAATGGATAAAAGAACAAGTCCCATATATATGTTGTCTACAAGAGACCCACATCAGACCTAGGGACACATACAGACTGAAAGTGAGGGGATGGAAAACATATTCCATGAAAATGGAAATCAAAAGAAAGCTGGAGTAGCAATACTCATATCAGACAAAATAGACTTTAAAATAAAGACTATTACAAGAGACAAAGAAGGACACTACATAATGATCAAGGGATCAAACCAAGAAGAAGATATAACAATTATAAATATTTATGCACCCAACATAGGAGCACCTCAATACATAAGGCAAATGCTAACAACCATGAAAGGGGAAATCGACAGTAACACAATAATAGTAGGGGACTTTAACACCCCACTTTCACCAATGGACACATCATCCAAACAGAAAATAAATAAGGAACCACAAGCTTTAAATGACACAACAGACCAGGTAGATTTAATTGCTATTTATAGAACATTCCACCCAAAAGTGGCAGCATACACTTTCTTCTCAAGTGCAAAGGGAACATTCTCCAGGATAGATCACATCTTGGGTCAAAAATCAAGTCTCGAAAAATTTAAGAAAATTGAAATCATATCAATCATCTTTTCTGACCACAACGCTATGAGATTGGAAATGAATTACAGGAAAAAACTGAAAAAAACCCACAAATAAATGGAAGCTAAACAATACGCTACTAAATAACCAAGAGATCACTGAAGAAATCAAAGAAGAATTAAAAAAATACATAGAAACAAATGACAAGGTAAACACAAAGACCCAAAACCTACGGGATGCAGCAAAAGCAGTTCTAAGACGGAAGTTTATAGCAATTCAATGTCACCTCAAGAAGCAAGAAAAATCTCAAGTAAACAATATAACCCTACACCTAAAGCAACTCGAGAAAGAAGAAGAAAGAAAACCCAAAGTCAGTAGAAGGAAAGAAATCATAAAGATCAGAGCAGAAATAAATGAAATAGAAATGAAGAAAACAATAGCAAAGACTAATAAAACTAAAAGCTGGTTCTTTGAGAAGATACACAAAATTGATAAACCCTTAGCGAGACTCATCAAGAAAAAAAGGGAGAGGACCCAAATCAATAAAATTAGAAACGAAACAGGAGAAATCACAACTGACACTGCAGAAATACAAAGGATTATAAGAGACTACTACAAACAACTATATGCCAATAAAATGGACAACCACAAAAAAATGTAAAAATTCTTGGAAAGGTACAACTTTCCAAGACTGAACCAGGAAGAATTAGAAAATGTAAACAGACCTATCACAAGTAATGAACTTGAAACTGTAATTAAAAATCTTCCAACAAACAAAAGTCCAGGACCAGATGGCTTTACAGGTGAATTCTATCAAACATTTAGAGAAGAGCTAACACCAATCCTTCTCAAACTCTTCCAAAAAATTGCAGAGGGAGAAACACTCCCAAATTCATTCTATGAAGCCACCATCATCCTGATACCAAAACCAGACAAAGATATCACAAAAGAAGAAAATTATAGACCAATATACTGATGAACACAGATGCAAAAATCCTAAACAAAATACTAGCAAACAGAACCCAACAAAATATTACAAGGATCATACCCCATGATCAAGTGGGATTAATCTCAGAAATGCAAGGATTCTTCAATATATGCAAATCAATCAATGTGATACACCACATTAACAAATTAAAGAATAAAAACCATATGATCATCTCAATAGATGCAGAAAAAGCTTTTGACAAAATTCAACACCAATTTATGATAAAAACTCTCCAGAAAATGGGCATAGAGGGAACGTACCTCAACATAATAAAGGCCATATATAACAAATCCACAGCCAACATAATTGTCAACTGTGAAAAAGTGAAACCATTTCCTCTAAGATCAGGAACAAGACAAGGATGTCCACTCTTACCGCTATTATTCAACATAGTTTTGGAAGTTTTAGCCACAGCAATCAGAGAAGACAAAAAATTAAAACGAACGCAAATTGGAAAAGAAGAAGTAAAACTGTCACTGTTTGCAGACGACATGATACTATACACAGAGAATCCTAACACTACCAGAAAACTACTAGAGCTAATCAATGAATTTGTTAAAGTAGCAGGATACAAAATTCATGTACAGAAATCTCTTGCATTCCTATACACTAATGACGAAAAATCTGAAAGAGAAATTAAGGAAACACTTCCATTTACCATTGCAACGAAAAGTATAAAATACCTAGGAATAAACTTACCTAAACAGGCGAAAAACTTGTACTCAGAAAACTATAAAACACTGATGAAAGAAATCAAAGATGACATAAACAGATGGAGAAATATACCATATTCTTGGATTGGCAGAATCAATACTGTGAAAATGACTATACTACCCAAAGCAATCTACAGATTCAATGCAATCCCTATCAAACTACCAATGGCATTCTTCACAGAATTAGAACAAAAATTTTATAATTCCTATGGAAACACAAAAGACCCTGAATAGCCAAAGCAATCTTGAGAAAGAAAAACGGAGCTGGAGGAATCAGGCTCCCTGACTTCAAACTATACTACGAAGCTACAATAATCAAGACAGTATGGTACTGGCACAAAAAGAAATATAGATCAATGGTACAGGATAGAAAGCCCAGAGATAAACCCACACATATATAGTCACCTAATTTACAACAAAGGAGGCAAGAACATACAGTGGAGAAAAGACAGGCTCTTCCATAAGTGGTGCTGGGAAAACTGGACAGCTACATGTAAAAGAATTAAATTAGGACACTACCTAACACCACATACAAAAATAAACTCAAAATGGATTAAAGACCTAAATGTAAGACCAGACACTATAAAACTCTTAGAGGAAATCATAGGAAAAATACTCCTTGACATAAACCACAGCAAGATGTTTTTTGACCCACCTCCTAGAGTAATGGAAATAAAAACAAAAATAAACAAATGGGACCTAAGGAAACTTAAAAGCTTTTGCATACCATAGGAAAACATAAGACAAAAAGACAACCCTCAAAATGGGAGAAAATATTTTCAAATGAAACAATGTATAAAAGATTAACCTGCAAAATATACTAACAGTTCATGGAGCTCAATATCAGAAAAACAAACAATTCAATTAAAAAATGGGTGGAAGACCTAAATAGACATTTCTCCAAAGAAGATATACAGATGGCCAACAAACACATGAAAGGATGTGCAGTATCACTGATTATTAGAGAAATGCAAATCAAAACTACAGTGAGGTATCACCTCACACCAGTCAGAATGGCCATTATCAAAAAATCTAGAAACAATAAATGCTGGAAACGGTATGGTGTAAAAGGAACATCCTGCACTGTTGACAGGAATGTAAATTGATACAACCACCATGGACAAGAGTATGGAGGTTCCTTAAAAAACTAAAAATAGAACTACCATATGACCTAGCAATCCCACTACTGGGCATATACCTTGAGAGAACCATAATTCAAAAATAAACATGTACCACAATGTTCATTGCAGCACTATTTACAATAGCCAGGACATGGAACCAACCTAAATGTCCATCAACAGATGAATGGATAAAGAAGATGTGGCACATATATACAATGGAATATTACTCAGCCATAAAAAGAAATGAAATTGAGTTATTTGTAGTGAGGTGGATGGACCTAGAGTCTGTCATACAGAGTGAAGTAAGTCAGAAAGAGAAAAACAAATACCGTATGCTAACACATATGTATGGAATCTAAAAAAAATGGTACTGATGAATCTAGTTGCAGGGCAGGAATAAAGATATACACATAGAGAATGGACTTGAGGACAAGGAGGGGAGAGGGAAGCTGGGGCGAGGTGAGAGTAGCGTCGACATATATACACTATGGAATGTAAAATAGTTAGCTAGTGGGAAGCAGCTGCATAGCACAGGGAGATCAGCTCAGTGCTTTGCAATGACCTAGAGATGTGGGATAGGGAGGGTGGGAGGGAGGCTCAAGAGGCAGGGGATATGGGGATATATGTATGCATATGGCTGATTCACTTTGTTGTACAACAGAAACTAACACAGTATTGTGAAGCAATTATACTCCAATAAAGATGTATTAAAAAAAAAATAGGGACCTCAATTGGGAGAATATTCTCCCCTGAGCATCTTTCAGTTTGATCCACTTACTGCTGTGGCCACGCCTATAGATGACTTGAAGTGGTATTTTTCATGGATGAGAATTGTAAAATCAAGTAGTTATGAGAATGCCTCTGTAAACTCTGTAGTAAGATCATTATACTTCCACTTCACTCAAAATGTCTTTATATGAATGCAGTTGCCAACTTCTATAATTTGGTTAAATTTTATATAAGCAGCTTGAGAAACATTATCAACAAAGAAGAAAGGAGAAATCAATCAGAGTACGCAAAATATACCTCATAAATATCTGAATATTTTAAAATGCAAAGACTATGGAAACTTAATATAACTATGAAAGATTCATGATTTTTAAATGAAAAAAATTGATTCCAGGTCTGCCCAGTGCTTCCTGCGGGTTTAGCGGCCCTCTGAGTTAGCAAGGTGGATTATTTTTTGCATTTACAGTCTTACCCTGACTCTCTGACTTGACAAACAGAACAGGGTGAGGGATTGTTAAATGGCTGATATCTGAAGGAAGGACTGATCTCAAAGGCACTTTCCTTTTGCTTTAGGAAGGCACAGCTAACTGGCCAGCCATGAAGAAATAAGGAGGCAGACCTACACCTCAAGTCTCTATGATGTCCTTTCAAGATCAATAAACCTGGAAAAAAGAAAAAACAAAAACCAAAACCAAATAAATGGAGGAAAGTAAATATGTGAGGAAATAATAAACTAGAATTTTTCAGAAGTAAGGAAATATATAATACCTTAGAGAAAAAAAGACCCATGGACTGATAAGTAGAGTAGATGAAAAAAGAAATCAAACCTAGGAGCAATATACTAACACTTAAGACCATCAACCAAAAAAGAAACATTCGACCTTCAAGATGGCAGAGGAATAAGACGTGGAGATTACCTTCGTCCCCATAAACACATCAGAAATACATCTACATGTGGAACAACTCCTACAGAACACCTACTGAACGCTGGCAGAAGACCTCAGACTTCCCAAAGGACAAGAAAATCCCCACATACCTGGGTAGGGCAAAAGAAAAATGAAAAAACAGAGACAAAAGAATAGAGATGGGACCCACACCTCTGGGAGGGAGCTGTGAAGGAGGAAAGGTTTCCACACACTAGGAAGCCCCTTCACTGGTGGAGATGGGGGGTGGGGGGAAGCTTCGGAGCCACAGAGGAGAGCGCAGCAACAGGTGTGCAGAGGGCAAAGCGGAGAGATTCCCACACAGAGGATCAGTGCCGACCAGCACTCACCAGCCTGAAACGTTTGTTTGCTCACACACCAGGGCGGGTGGCAGCTGGCAGCTGAGACTTGGGCTTCGGAGGTCAGACCCCAGGGAGAGGACTGGGGTTGGCTGTGTGAAGACAGCCTGAAGGGGGCTAGTGTGCTACAGCCAGCCTGGAGGGAGTCAGGGAAAAAGTCTGGACGTGTCAGAGAGGCAAGAATCTTTGTTTTGGGTGCACAAGGAGAGGGGATTCCTTCCCAGTGTGCCCACAGAAGGCAGAGCACCACCTAAGCAAGCTCCAGAGATGGGCACGAGCTACGGCTAACAGCTTGGACCCCAGAGAAGGGCATAAACTGCTAATGCTGCTGCCGCTGCCACCAATAATCCTGTGTGCGAGCGCAGGTCACTCTCCATACCACCCTGGGAGTCTGTGCAACATGCCACGGCCAGGGTCCTGTGATCCATGGACAAGTTCCCTGTGAGAACACTCGGCGCCCCTCAGGCTGTTGCAACGTCTCGCTGGCCTCTGCCACTGCAGGCTCCCCCCGCATTCCAATTCTGACTACCGAACCCCTCCCTTCCCCCTGGCCTGAGTGAGCAACAGAGCCCTAATCAGCTGCTGCTTTAACCCCCTCCTGTCTGGTGGGGAACAGATGCCCTCAGGCGACCTACACGCAGAGGCGGGGCCAAAACCAAAGCTGAACCCCAGGAGCTGTGCAAACAAAGAAGAGAAAGGGAAATCTCTCCCAGCAGCCTCAGAAGCAGCGGATTAAATCTCCACAATCAACTTGATAAACCCTGCATCTGAAGAACACCTGAATAGACAATAAATGTTCCCAAAATTCAGGTGGTGGACTTTGGGAGCAACTGTAGACTTGGGGTTTCCTTACTGCATCTAATTTGGTTCTGGTTTTATGTTTAGTGTTTCGTGCTTATTACCATCGCTGGATTTGTTTATTGGTTTAGTTGCTCACTTCCTTTTTTTTCTTATATACATATTTATTTTTCCTGTTTCTCTTTTTGTCAGTGTGTACGTATATGTATCTTTGTGTGATTTTGTCTGTATATGTTTGCTTTTACCATCTGCCCTAGGGTTCTATCTGTTCGTTTTTCTGTTTTTGTTTTTTTCTCTCTTCCTTTTCTTCTGAGCCATGTGGCTAGCAGGGTCTTGGTGCTCCAGCCAGGTGTCGGGCCTGAGCCTCAGCTCAGGGAGATCAGCTCGGAGCTTTGTGACCATCTAGAAGTGTGGGAAAGGGACGGTGGGAGGGGGGCACAAGAGGGAGGAGATATGGCGATATATGTATATGTATAGCTGATTCACTCTGTTATACAGCAGAAACTAACACACCATTGTAAAGCAATTATACTCCAATAAAGATATTAAAAAAAAAAAGTGATTCATTAAAACACAATAATAACAATAACAACATTGCCACACATATGCCGATTTCATACAGGGATATTTATTGAGTGTTGGGAGAAGGAAGTATTAGACTTGCTTCCTGCCCCTAAAGAAACTAAAAATAATATTGTTTTTAATGGACAATTTAAGAGACCAACCTTAAAATTTTCCAACTTCTAGATTTAGTAGGTATTTTTATACCATTATCACTAATATAATTCAGGAAATGGCATGGGATAGTTATGGGAGAAATTCATTTGTCTTAGGAAGACATTCTCCCCATCTTAAGGCAGTGATGGTTAGGTTTTCCGAGGGAAGGTCTATGAATTATAATGTTTGTAGGATATAATGTTCTTACCATTCCCCTTTATGCCTGTTAATACTACCACTGTTACTAAATAAAGATAATAATATATGGCATATGTGTGCATGTGTATTTAAATCAATGTGGATCTTATGTAAGAACTAGCCTTATATAAGATCATTATAAGAACTGGCCTTATCATCAAATGTCTTAAGTCACAGCCCTTTGTTATGTGAGCTCTGGTCCTCATATTTCAACAAATCATGTTGCTCACCTCCACCTGACTAAAAATAATGAGCAGCAACAGATATTGAACTTTACATAACATTTATTAATATAAACCAGGATCATGAATGAAAGCAATAACTGCAGCAGTGTCACTAATGAGGAAATATTTTTAAATGTTATGGATTTAATAGCACACAGACCTTGGCTGACACAATTTAAAATGACAGATAAAATTTAAAGACTAATATTTTACCTTTATGATCAATAAATTATCAGTAGTCATGTCATATAGTGTCTAATCATTAATATAATTTAAAAAATTTGGTACTCATACAACATAGTTAACTCTTTACTCCAAAATTATTTTTTCTTTGAAATAGCTAGCCTACATTCATAGTTTATGCAAATGTATGGCTGCATATTTTTTTAACATCTTTATTGGAGTATAATTGCTTTACAATGGTGTGTTAGTTTCTGCTTTATAACAAAGTGAATCAGCTATACATATACATATATCCCCATATCTCCTCCCTCTTGTGTCTCCCTCCCTCCCACCCTCCCTATCCCACCCCTCTAGATGGTCACAAAGCACCGAGCTGATCTCCCTGTTCTATGCAGCTGCTTCCCACTAGCTTTCTGTTTTACATTTGGTAGTGTATATATGCCCATGCCACTCTCTTACTTCGTCCCAGCTTACCCTTCCCCCTCCCCGTGTCCTCAAGTCCATTCTCTATGTCTGCGTCTTTATTCCTGTCCTGCCCCTAGGTTCTTGTGAACCACATATATATATATTTTTTTTTCTTTTTAGATTCCATATATATATATGTGTTAGCATACGGTATTTGTTTTTCTCTTTCTGACTTACTTCACTCAGTATGACAGACTCTAGGTCCATCCACCTCACTACAAATAACTGAATTTCATTTCTTTTTATGGCTGAGTAATAGTCCATTGTATATATGTGCCACATCTTCTCTATCCATTCATCTGTCGATGGACACTTTGGTTGCTTCCATGTCCTGGCTATTGTAAATAGAGCTGCAGTGAACATTGTGGTACATGACTCTTTTTGAATTATGGTTTTCTCAGGGTATATGCCCAGTACTGGGATTGGTGGGTCATATGGTAGTTCTATTTTTAGTTTTTTAAGGAACTTCCATACTGTTCTCCATAGTGGCTGTATCAATTTACATTCCCACCAATAGTGTTAAGAGGGTTCCCTTTTCTCCACACCCTCTCCAGCATTTATTGTTTGTAGATTTTTTGATGATGGCCATTCTGATTGGTGTGAGGTGATACCTCATTGTAGTTTTGATTTGCATTTCTCTAATGATTAGTAATGTTGAGCATCCTTTCATGTGTTTGTTGGCAATCTGTATATCTTCTTTGGAGAAATGTCTATTTAGGTCTTCTGCCCATTTTTGGATTGAGTTGTGTTTTTTTTGATATTGAGCTGCATGATCTGCTTGTAAATTTTGGAGATTAATCCTTTGTCAGTCGCTTCATTTGCAAATATTTTCTCCCATGCTGAGGGTTGTCTTTTCATCTTGTCTATGTTTTCCTTTGCTGTGCAAAAGCTTTGAAGTTTCATTAGGTCCCATTTGTTTATTTTTGTTTTTATTTCCATTTCTCTAGGAGGTGGGTCAAAAAGGATCTTGCTGTGATTTATGTCATAGAGTGTTCTGCCTATGTTTTCCTCTAAGAGTTTTATAGTGTCTGACCTTATATTTAGGTTTTTAATCCATTTTAAGTTTATTTTTATGTATGGTGTTAGGGAGTAACTATCGTACTTTGAAAAAGTAAATTGCTCCAAATATGACTGAGCTAGAACTATATCTCCTAAGGTAAAATGTCCTTTTTACTTAGGGCATTGGAGTGGGGTCAAGTACAGAGGTTTGAAGAAATGATTTTTCCCCAGTTGCAAAATGTTGCTAGTTCTTGCATGGCGTGTGTGTGTGTGTGTGTGTGTGTGTGTGTGTGTGTGTGTATTTGCATAGCAATGCAAATAGAGTGAGGAGAACTCTTTGGGAGGATGAAGATACCAGTAGAATGAAAGCAGGAAAGCCAATACTTCATGTTTCTTAGGTGAAAAAACATCAATTGTGTAAATGGTTTACATACATTAAATAATCCTTGCTCAGACCTTCAGGAGCACAAACAACTTTCTGAGGATACAGGAATGCTGCAATGTGATGGTGCTCTTGTGGTTTTGAAAGGGCTCCAAAACACTATTGAACTCAGCTTCTTGAGCTTCTAAATTAACCTCATTTTTTTAAAGATTGTTTTGTAAATTGTTGTTTCTACTTGGATTTTACCATGGGTGTCATATTGTTTACATTGTTTTACATATTTACTAGTGCAGTGTATTTATTATATTAAAGTAACCTGATTCTGTAGAGTCGCCTAAGGGTTAGAGACTCATGTGCATCTAATGTAGAGAAGAGTGAGCAATCCTCAGGAGATCTGCACAGCAGACATACCAATACTGAGCCGTATAAACAAGAAAAGATGCATTTTCCAGAATCAAATAAGGTGTCAGTATGCAAAATAGAAAAATAGAATCAACAGAATGATTAAAAACAGAACCCATCAACAGAGATAATGAAAGCAGAAACTGACTAAAATGCTGAATGGAAAACTGTCCTCTCTTTAGAACTTTTATCAGCTCTCCCTATTAGAAAATAAAAGCTTGAAACAATGTATGATGCTAATATAATAAAATATAACATAATAATTAGATTATATATGTACATATATAAATACACACGCACATATATATAATCTACTCTGACAAAAAGGTAGATACATAATAATTTTTAAATATAAAATTTATGTAGAGAGGCCTTTTGAAGATATTTATAGAGCTATCAGTTAATACATTTAAATACAATTTCTGAGCAATGGCTTCTTCAGAGGAAACAATAAAAGGAAAAAACCCAGTATCTAATATAATATCATTATGGCCTGTAAGTCCCAAATCATATCAATCAATATAGCAAATCAAGCCAAGAAAAACTGATATGATGATAGAAGTAGCAAATACATATTGAAGTAATGAATAAACTTTTATCACCATAGAATGTTAGCTGAGGTTAGTTACAGCAGTTTTTCTGGATTTACCAAGATCTTACATGGGGTTAGCGTGACTTTACCTCTTCAGTAGATCGCTGCTAGTTTTTAGGGCTTTTTCTGTCTTGGATATCATTAGAGATTTTGTTAATTCTTACAGACTTTTATCTAGTTGTTTGGTGTACCAGTGACCTGAACCTTAGACTCTATTTCCATGAACTTCTAATTAATACTCAAGGAAAAGTTCAGATGGAGAACATCTTGTTTAACCCAGTCAAGTCATATTTAGGGATCCACTGGAGATCGGCACCTCACTTGGATGCTATGTGAAGAATGTGATTCACGTACAAAAAGTGTGTTCTGAGGTCTTATTTGGAACACTTATTTGCGAAACTTCCACTTTGTAAAAGCATCTTTTTTTAAAATAAATTTATTTATTTGTGGCTGCGTTGGGTCTTCCTTGCTGAGCGCAGGCTTTCTCTAGTTGCGGCAAGCGGGGGCTACTCTTCGCTGTAGTGTGTGGGCTTCTCATTGCGGTGGCTTCTCTTGTTGCGGAGCACGGGCTCTAGGCGCGAGAGCTTCAGTAGTTGTGGCTCATGGGCTCAGTAGTTGTGGCTCGCGGTCTCTAGAGAGAGCAGGCTCAGTAGTTGTGGCGCACGGGCTTAGTTGCTCCGTGGCATGTGGGATCTTCCCAGACCAGGGCTTGAACTCGTGTCCCCTGAATTGTCAGGCGGATTCTTAACCACTGCACCACCAGGGAAGTCCCTGTAAAAGCATCTTTGATTGCACTTAAAGATAATCTATCCACCAGTGTACCGGATTGTTTCCAAAAGAACTTTCCCCATACTGGATTTTGTTCCTGGGTCTTCCACCTCTCCTTCCCTATTGGCTATTTCTCCCTCTCCTCCCCTCCCCTCCCTTCCCCTCCTCTCCCGTCCCCTCCTCTCCCCTCCTCTCCTCTCCTCTTCCCTCCCTCCCTCCCTCCCTCCTTTCGTTCCTTCCTCTCACATATAGACATACTGAAAATCTCTCCGCACTATTTACTCAGAAAAGCCCCTTAAATTCTGAGTTTTGGCAGCCTAGAGTTGTACTTCCCTTTTGTCCTTCTCTGCCAACTTTTATAAAAGATTTTCCCAGATACACTTTATTTGCTTTCTACCCCTCAGTACTTCATATATATATATATATATATATATATATTTTTTTTTTCATGTCATGGCACACACAGAAAATGATAAATGGCTACAGTTATCAATGGCTATGGGGACTGTCTCAGAGGATACGGCGGTCTCAGGCCCCTCCTGGGCCTCTCCAAAGTGCTGAGAGGCTCAGCACGCTCACAGGACGGTGGACCTGTGACCCAACCAGGCTCACCACTGCGCTGAGGGACGATGAAGGGACACTGCTCCATTCAACTCGGTGCTGCAGGGCCAGCAGACCCAGCAGCCAGCAGCTTCCCCTCCCTCTACTGGGTCTGCAGCACGTTGTTTGCGGGGTACCATGAACATCTTTCCCCAGCACCACAGAGAGCAGATTTCCAGCTAGTTCCAAAGGGCAGATTTTCCTTAAGTTCTGTCAGCATGACACCACAGTGACTCTACTGCCACCCAGGGAGACGCAGCTGTGTCCTCTCCAACAAGGTCTTGATCACAGCCTGGGTTGGGGGGCTTCTTCTCTGGATGCTGTATCTCATCCTAGGGGCACTGGTTCTCCTTACATCTGCTATTTCTGTATTCTTTAGAGTTCCCTTTTTTTCTTGCTAGCTAATCCCTCATTATTCAAATATTCACTTATAGGTAATAATTCTTTTTTCAGCTTTATTGAGGTATAATTGACAAAAATTATATATACTTAAGGTGTATAACTCGATGTTTTGATATACGTACGCATTGTGAAATGATCACCACAATCAAGCTATAGCCAGTAATTCTTTCATTAAACTTTCCCTGTTCAAATTATGGTGTGATTTATCTCCCCTGATTGGACCCAAACTGATAAACCGTGGTAGCAGGGAAGAGAGCTATGCATGGGCCCACCTGAATGGTCTCTCTCTCACTAAGCTTGACGTTGGTACCAGCATTGCTAAATGTCTTTCCTTCAGCAGCCTGAACTACTGCTGAGATCCTGTTCTGGCCCCTTGAGGATTCCAACCAGCCACTTGGTGGCAATTTGATTGCCATCAGACCCCGAGGAGTACACCTAAGGTCCCGCCCGGTGAAAACTATAAAGGAGCAATAGCAGCAATCACAGCAATCACAACTCAACAAGAATTGGGCTTCCCTGGTGGCGCAGTGGTTGAGAATCTGCCTGCCAATGCAGGGGACACGGGTTCGAGCCCTGGTCTGGGAAGATCCCACATGCTGCGGAGCAACTGGTCCCGTGAGCCACAACTACTGAGCCTGCGCGCCTGGAGCCTGTGCTCCGCAACAAGAGAGGCTGCGATAGTGAGAGGCCCGCGCACCACAATGAAGAGTGGCCCCCGCTTGCCGCAACTAGAGAAAAGCCCTCGCACAGAAACGAAGACCCAACACAGCCATAAATAAATAAATAAATAAATTTTAAAAAGAATGAAACGACTGTGAGCTCCATCTTCTCATGGATGAAGTCACCCCACTGTGTGAGCAAGCAAGCTGAACACACCCACTTCAGTGCTGACCGAGTATGAGAGAAATCTTGAGTGGGTGGTAGAAGAAAGATGATGAATATTAATGAAGGCACTAGGAAGACATTAGCTGGAACTGTAGTTGGTCCGCTCACCCTTGTATATTAAGTATTTTTTTCTTAGAGATTACAGACAGCTGCTAAATCAAAGCCTATGATGGATCGTGTTTAATGTGGAACATGAGCGGATACGAGTGATGCAAGGAGTAGATGTATTTGTGTTGCACCTCTTACCCTCTTGGCACTGCTTCTTTCTCTAGCTGTTACTTATGGTACCCAGCTGCACACCCTGCTCATCTGAAAGCATCTCCCCTCATAGGTCTCTTTCTTTCTATCCCAGAGCTTCCTCATGCCACTGGGTGAGATATCTATGGGAACCCTTTCAGTCATCCTGACACAAGCATAAACCTGGAAGTGTAAGGGTATTAACAACCTGAGGGGCAACTTGACCACTGTGGACTGGAGCCTACCAATAAATGCTGCCCCTTTATCTCCCCTGGGGTGGACAGTTTTGGGGTGCATTATATATGGCTCCTCAGTGGTGCCCAGTGGGACTGAATCCGTGTTGCCCATAGTTGTGGTGAACTCAGTGAGATACAAGACACCTCAGATTGACTCTCCCTCCTTATTCAACTTTTCCCAGTCCCCCACTCCTACTCTTTGGAGTGACTTATCAAAATAAACTACCTGCACCAAAATATTGTCTCAGGCTCTGGTTTGGGGGGAACCTAGGCTAACACAGATCTCTCTTGCCTTTTATTCTCAGCTTTCAAATGCGTTTCTCTTCTGAGGCTGTTCCTCAAGTGTTGAGAATCCATAGGGTTCTGACTGGGGCATACTTCTCCATTCACTTCCCTGCTTCACCTCATGTGCTCTCGCACTTTAACCATGATTTAACTACTGGAAAGTCCCAATCTGTTCCCTCTGACCACTTGACTCTTCTGAACCGTACAACCACGTCCATATTCTACTAGACATTTTTGCTTAAATGTTCTAATATAAGTTCAATGTAGCATTAAAAGGGAAACTGAGCTCACGTTTGCCAGCCCTGGCTTCCAGCTGCTTCTCCTCCGGTGTTTCCCATTTGGTGAATGGCATCATCATGCTCTGAGCTACGTAAGTCAGAAAGCTGTAAACGGATCTCGATACTCCCCTTCCTACTCCCCCATCCAGCCCCTCACCCAGGACAAACACTAAGCAAGACATGCTGATTTCTACCTTCTTAGTCTCCTCAATCTTCTGTCTCTACTTTCCATTGCTGCAGCCCCTAGTTTACCACCAACTCCCCTTGTCTCTCATGTCTGTACTAATCATTACAAAGGAAAGTCGTAAGAACAAGTTGAGACAGTGGATGCAACAGAGGAAGCACGAGATACCTAGTTGTCTGTTGGCTGAACTAGCTGAGTATCTCGTCCATACTAAACACTCAACAGACATTTGTTGAGGAGCTAAATACATGCTTAACTCTTAGAGCAGATGTTGGAGACAATAAGGGATTGCAATTTAAATGAGTGAGAAAAAGAGGAAGAAAAGATCTTCTAGAATACTTTAGGTTTTATACATCTTCAAAGCACTAATGGATTAATCTGAAAATGTAAAGACATTTCATTTATTAAGACTTTACCAGTAATGCCGGGTTTAGTATCCTTTTATTCTATATGTTGATGACTTGGATCTGGGAGTCTTCCATTCCCATGAGAATCCTGGAATGAAGTTGGCTAGTGTTTATACTGGCATGTCATATATCTCCCAGACACAAACTGTCCAGAGACTTCTGGGCTTGGGAGGTGCAAACATAATGTTTTAGCAGACTTTTCTTGGGGTGCAGAATGTGCCATAGGATGGAGGGGAAATACAGAATTGGGAGAGGAGCAAAGAGTGAATCATTAGTTCTGAAGCACAACCTGGAAATATCTGTTGTCATCCTTCCCAATTTCTTCATCTGTTTTTCTTAATCTGGTTCATATTTTTGTATACCTGTTTAATAAATGCCTTTTGGAACAAGGTAGGTAGAAAAATGATGTTAATTGTTAGAGAATTGTACCTCATGTGGGAAGCAATAAGCGATTTATGCTTGTGAGTCCAATAGAAATAATACTTTTCTGTTAAGAAAAACTTTAGTTCACATGTCATTAATTAACTTAGTAAGATAGGGATTAGAGCTACACAGATGTTGAATTATTCTCAAGTAACCCTGGTTCTAGATGAAATGACCTGTTTTCCAAGTGTGAACATACCTATGCTTACAACAGTTATTTGTCTTATAGGTCAGTCTCTTGTTTACGTTTTTGGCATCTTTATTGACATAAATAGAGACATATTCTAAACTATTACTAGATAACACTGATTTAGAGGTTTTTTTAAAAGAATTATCAGACTTCAAAATAATAATGCAGTATTATTAAAAGTATCGATGGTATTTTTTTACCATAATAGTTCAAAATGAAACCCCTTCCTAAAAATATTATATTATTTATCTAAAACTTCCTAGATCAACTGGGATATAGTTATTGGGCCTAACATATTAAACTCTTTATTTTTGCTCTGGATTGAAGCCAAGTAACAATAATTGCTTCTATGCGTTGCCTGGGAGCAGGTGACTCTGCCATCTGGATATGTGTCCCCCACTCCACTGAGCAGGGCTCTGATAAAATGCTGTATTCCTGGCCTCTGGGCAAAGAATGGTGGGGGAAGTAAGCAGCCCTATAGATCCTGGTAATAACTTTCCTTTCCCTTTGGGATTTAGAGCCTGCTTGCATTTTGTGAAGATTTTTAAAGAAAAGGCTCAGGATATGGGAATTGAAATGTGGCTGCTGTCCCAGACATTCAAGCTTTGTCTGCTGTTGAATGTTTCAGGATACTAGAGATTCTTTATTTTTTGGTTGTGATCCAGGGAGTTTTCACAGTTACAGCTTCATAAAAGATTGTCGGGAAGCCTGTTGAATCTACCATTGTGGATGGTGAATGCAAGAGTTGTGTTGCCCATCTGTGGCTCCCTTTTTGATCAGGTATAACTTAGTAGTTCTGGCAAATAAACTAGAGTGAGGGACCTTCAAGTTGCCCTGAACAAGCTATCTATCTTCTTCTTTCCATGTCTGGCTTAACGGTCCATTTCCTAAAAATCCCTACCCTTTCTCTCCTCAGATCAAAAAACATTACAATCTTGGTCTTGTGTCTCTCTGTGATTTATATGTTTTTTTCCTTATGTGTTATTTCTTAATCCAACTGGTCGAAATCACCCAAAATTCACTAGGAGGGCAGTCACGGGTTGCCTCGTAGCCATTACTTGACAAGGTTATAATTAGTTTGTCCATTTTACACCTGCTTTCTCAGCTGGGCACTGCATTTTGCTTTGCAGTGATTTGTATCAGAACTGAAAGGGCACTGCTTCAAGAATGAGTTCACAATACCCATTGACAATGAAATTTGTGCAGATTCTACATTGTAGAGAACTTACAGCAAGAGAATTCATTCATTCGTTCATTTGTTTTCTTCCAAGTGTATCTTTCTTCTAACATTTAACTCTTTGGATAGGTTTCAGTGGACAGCTTCTAACAGAGAAATAAAAATTGGACCTTCCCATGTTGGTAGCTCCTTATTTAATATTTCACTTGATTTTTGGAGAGATGCATCAGTTTAGGGTCAATTTCATAGTAGTCATGGCTACAACTTTTAACCCACAGAAATATGCCTTTCATATAATTTAGAGAATACATTTGATAATGCCACTTGTATAAGCTAATTCTCATGCTAAATTAAATGCTTTTAAATGGAGAACATACAGATATGTTTTATTTAATGCTTGATGTTTCTATTATTGTTCACAAAGTATTGGCCAGGAAGGCATGTGGACCAGGAAAATGAAACAAGTCCCTTCCTAAAGATTTCTTCTTGTCAGTTCAGAGTGCTTCCCATTCTTCTTGCTCTGACATCCACTTTATTGCAAGCATTCTATGTCATTTTGTATTCATGATAATGGTTACTGTAGGCTTATTTACTGAGATGATTTGATGGTAAGTTGATATTTGCCCAGTGAGCAATCCAGAAGAATCTTAGAAATGTGAGTAAGGTCCAGCAAGTATTCTATAAAGTCAATGATGCTGTGATTTTCAACCCAGTGGGTTGTCCCTTGAGCCAGTAATGGGTGAAGATTTAATTAAATTAAAGTAATTAATTAATTAATTTTTTTGGCTGTGTCGGGTCTTAGTTGTGGCATGTGGAATCTTTCGTTGCCATGAGCGGGCTTCTCTCTAGTTGTGGCACGTGGGCTCCAGAGCACACAGGCTCATTAGTTGTGGCGTGTGCACTCAGAAGTTGTGGCGCGCAGGCTCAGTAGTTGTGGTGCGTGGGCTAAGTTGCTCCCTGGCATGTGGGATCTTAGTTCCCTGACCAGGGATCGAACCAGCATCCCCTGAATTGCAACTGTAAGATGGATTCTTAACCACTGGACCACCAGGGAAGTCCCTGGGTCAGTATTTTAGATGACCATTTTGTAGTGATTAGTTACTCCTCTTCAATTAATTCTTTAACCAGAAGCAGGTTAGTGGGTCTCCACAGCATGTTAATCTGAGAGCCTTATCATAAACGTAACAATGTCAAAAGAGCTCCTATCGGATTGTTACTACTTAGAAGATAAAAAACATACATTTACCCTTGCTTGTTTTATTTAGAGAATTAAGAAGCAAAAATCTTGCCCACAATTTTTAATAGTTTTCCCCTTTGAAACTCCATCTGAAAAGAAGTCAAACCTCTTCTTTGTCTCTATCTCTCCCTGTCTCTGTCTCTGTCTGTCTGTCTGTCTGTCTCTCTCTCAGTCTCCTTCCATCTTTCTCCTACTGTTTCATCAGGAATAAAAAATACTTTCATCACTTTTACAATGCTACCAATTATTCTGTAATAAGCACCAAGCTCTCCTCTCTTCTTTAAAAATGTCTTTCACCTCCATACTCCCCTCTACTCACATCTGTCACTCTAGTTTACACCCTCAGCATATCAAGCCTGACTTTCTGTAAAACTCTCCTCCAGCTTGTCTCCCTCCATTCAGATTGTCCCACTCACGTTGGACAGACCTATTTCATCTTCTCCTCTCCTGCTGAAAGCCCCGCAGTGCAACTGCCTCATCCACTAGCTCCTTATCTTGGCATCCAAAGGTCTCCACACTCTGTCTCCAAACTACATTTTTTTTTCTTCTTTCTACTGGTCCCCTCCGAATATTCTCTACTTCAACAACTTTAGCTATACAGATTCATTCAAATGCATTTTGATCGTGTTCTTTTCCACTCTTGGAATGCCCTTTTCTTCCTCTCCACTAATTCTGTTCAACTCCTACCATCTTCCCACCCTCTGCAATTAATTTTTTTCTTCTTTTTTGGTCCATATCAGGCCTCAGTAATCTCATGTCTGTAACATTTAACCTGTAAAACTTCGTATTTACACTAATATGTATAAAATAGATAATAAGAACCTGCTGTATAAAAAAATAAATAAAATTAAATTTTAAACTTAGTATTTATATTTAATCATGTCTTACCTTGTATTTTTTTATTTAATTTTGATTATTTGCCTTTTCATCTGTGTATAATTTGCCCCACCAACTAGATTGAAAATCTCTAAAAGCAGAGGACTCATCTTAAACTTTGTATTCCTACAGCACCTGATAAATGTCAAGCTTGGAACAGAGGCTCAATAAATGTATGTTGAATATACTGTTTCCCTTAAATTTTGGGAATCATATGTTTACTGCAATTCTAGATAAAGAGCTTCTGTTAGACTATTACATAATCATGAAAGAGTATTCCTTTCTGTGAAGAACCTGGCTATATGAAAATAAATGGGTTCATTCATCCTAAGAGGATTTCGGAAGAAATGTCTCACATCTCCTCTTCAGAAAATCTTTCACAACAATGCCTTATTAAAATGGATATTCTTCTAACACTTACAGAAAAATGGAATTCCACATAAATTGACTCTTTCTGGCCAGATACAGCTTGTATCTTGGGATGTACAGATGATCACATTTCCTATGGCTAGCTTTAATGCTATACCATGTGGGCAGCGTACTTTGGATTTACTTTTGGAAGCAACTTGTTTTGATGCATTTTTGGTTTTAAATTTCATCCAATTCCTTCTTTATCACACAAACGCTTAATATGAGCAGCTGAATGGATGCCTGATTACTCATGTTATTTGTTTATAGAAAAATAGAATCAAAATAAAAATGAAAAAGCTTGGTCCATTTTCTCTATGACCATACTTCCTCTGCGTCCTAGAAAAGGTTATGACCTGTGATGGTTTTTATTAGGTATTAGCTTGG
The DNA here is from genome assembly GCF_028023285.1 of Balaenoptera ricei. NCBI lineage: Eukaryota > Metazoa > Chordata > Mammalia > Artiodactyla > Balaenopteridae > Balaenoptera > Balaenoptera ricei. Next base: position 52,367,769 of record NC_082656.1, read on the forward strand.
CTGGAAAGATCTACATGAGTCCAACCATGTTTCCCATGCTGTCTTTTAGATCATCCTTTGTTTTATACTGGCAATTTCTATTTGTCAAAAATGCTGCTCTCTGAGAATTCCACTTTCCAATCTTCCTAAGGTTTTAATTAAAAAACAACAACAACAACAAAACAAGCCCCCAAACCCATGCTCTTTCTGCTATTTTTGCAATTCAAATATAATACTTTCTAACATCTTGTATTTCTGCTTCTTCTAAATTAGACTTTAAGTGGGTCTCATTTTGTAAAGCATCTGTCTCAGGCCCTAGAGTTGAAGATACGTATTAAATAAAAATTTGGTTTATTAGCTAACTGACTAATTATGAGAGCTGACATTTATTGTGTACTTAATATGTTTCAGGCACAATTCTAACCCAATTATTCTCAGAAAACCCAGTAAGTGATATAACTTTATTTACCCTATTTTATATTGTTGAGGAAACTGAGGTACAGAGAGGTTAAGAGATTTCCCAGAATCATACAGCCAGCATGGTCTGGATACCAGCCTTGCCTCCCAGTTGCTAAAGTTTCTGTTGTGCTAAAGCTATGCTACATTTTTTTTTTTCTACTGCTCTGTTTATAATTCTGTTTCAGCTAGGGCATTCTACTGTCTTCTATGCTTTGAAACTGTTAATTGAGCGAAATATCTAATTGAGAGTGGTGTTGCACTAAATATGGCTTTCTAACTATATTGTGGCATTCTGTCTGGGGATTTGGTTTCACCAGTTCTTATGTGACTGTCAGGTGATGAGGAAACTCGTCAGACTTCTCACAGCCCATAACCTTGGACTGGTCTAATGACTGACCTTCTAATTTATTAGGAAGGAATTAGAAAACTGAACTTGGTGGAGCACCTTGTTTTGGGGGAGATGAGAGTTCTAAGCCATTTATAGTGAATTATGTGCCTTTATACAATGCTGAGGCTGGAATGCTAAAATTACATTTCCCAGAATCCCTCTGGTTAACATTCGTGATGTTCTTCGGATTCCATGAATCAGATGTATTTCTGTGCGTCTTGAACCAAGCTAGATTGGGAAAGAGTCAGGGTTAGAAATATCAATTTTGTTTGCATAGATTATGATGACAATAATCACCAATTTCCCAATCTCACTGGCAATTTTCTGATTCTACAGCTTCCTAATCAAGGCAAAAGTTCCACGGCAGCTCAGGTGGTCCATGTTCTTGCTGGAGGCTCAGTCTAAAGTCTGTGTCTTTAGCCTTCCTAACAAATCTTTAGCTGTTTAATACACTATTACAAATCCCTTCTGCTTAAGTTTGGTAGAGTGAATTCTGTTCTCTGCAAGTGAATCTGACTGAGGCAACTGTATCTGACCAATACACTCTTTATGTTTGAGTTATTAAATATTAAGCCAGATTTTATAACTGTATCTTAGGATAGGAAAGTAACAAATGTTTGTTTCAGAATAAAATGTTCTGGGCATTTGTTATTTATTCCTGTTGGTAATCGTTCATTATTCTCATAAAAAATAAAAACTCTAAAATGATGTTAATAATTTAGCATTCAGGTTTACTATCTACTCAGTATATACTTATCTAGTGCTTACTCAGTGTCAGTAACTGTTCCTGGTGACAGGTATGCTGCAGTGAACAAAACACATGAAGTCTCTAGTCACATGTAACTTACAGACTTTCACCGTCAACTTATAGGTTGAAAGAACATCCCATGTGCAGTTAGGTTGCCAAATCAGTTCAAAGTATTTCAACAGCTTAAGCGATACTGGTAATACCTCAGAATAGAGAGAGCTCATTTTGGCATCGATGTTACTAATTTAAAGGGTGGCTTGCTTACTGGTCTATAAAATGGAGATTTGTATTTATTTCATCTGATGAGAATGGCAAAAATATCTCATTGGGGAAATAGCTATGAATCACTTATATATGTGGAATAAATAATTTGAAAAATCAATTTGGCAACAGTGATGGGAATCATAGTCATTTTTAATTCTTAGTACTAGTAATAATACAGAAAACATGAGAAGCAATAAAAGCTTTCTCCAACAGTTTGTATTAAAATGAAACTCAAGTTATTATGTAACACATATACCATTTAAATCATTGCAAGTGCAGGAAAGCCCTATAAAAATGGTCTATCAATTTTATCTACAATATGATCATATTCAAAGAGCATAAGGGAACTTCTTGAAATTGTGTTAAATTAATTCCAGTTTCAAAAGCAGTGACTGCACTATGGACTATGCATGCAATTTTGTGTGATGAATTAGGAAAGGGTGTGGAGATACTTTCAGCTACAAAATGATTAGATTGCTTATAATGCATGAAGGTTATTTTTCTACGGAAATTGTCAAGCTTGATATGATTTGTTTCAACAGGTCAGTATATATATACCTAGCCAAAATTAGAATATATATTTTATGTTTATTTTGTAAAGCAAAAATAGGGAAGTATGATTCCAGCACATTCATTGGGGATGAATGTTAACACAGTTAATCTCAAAGCAAAGATCTTCATGGTAAAGGAGAAGATACCTGCAGTTGTCACTGAAGGTGCATGCCTGTGCCTAGGTGCACGTGTATGTGTAGTTTTCCCATAACTGAGTGAGGGTGGTAAGAAACTAAAGGATAGGACTTCCCTGGTGGCGCAATGGTTAAGAATCTGCCTGCCAATTCAGGGGACACGGGTTCAAGCCTGGTCTGGGAAGATCCCACATGCTGAGGAGCAACTAAGCCCGTGCGCCACAACTACTGAGCCTGCGCTCTAGAGCCCGCAATCTACAACTACTGAGCCCGCGAGCCACAACTACTGAGGCCCGCGTGCCTAGAGCCCGGGCTCCGCAACAAGAGAAGCCACCGCAATAAGAAGCCCCTGCACCATAACGAAGAGTGGCCCCCGCTCGCCGCAACTAGAGAAAGCCCGCGTGCAGCAACGAAGCCCTAATGCAGCCAAAAATAAATAAATAAATAGATAGATAGATAAATTTATTTAAAAAAAAAAAAGAAACTAAAGGATATTACAAAGTTCTCAGCATAGCTGGTGGAAGGGACAAGATGGTGCTAACGGAAAGGAGCATAGCTGGTGGAAGGGACAAGATGGTGCTAACGGAAAGGAGCATAGCTGGTGGAAGGGACCAGATGGTGCTAACGGAAAGGACATGAGAAGATGACAACGCGGATCCACTGAGAGAGCTGAGATCTCAAAAGCATTTTTCTTGGAACCTTTATTACAAACGAAATAAAATACAATGATTAAGAAATTGATGATGAAGGCATCTAATATATAAAATGGTTCTGAGCTTTAAAAAGAATGGTACAGACCTCCTACGATCAGTTCACGCCTATTCACCAGTCCCCCATTTTCTCTCAATTGATGGTGAGTTTTATGATTTGCACATTACAACAAGGATGTAATGAGATACTTAGCCTTGACATATAAGCTGTATTTGTAATAAATTAAAAATGGCTGAGAATTTGTCAGAATGTTGAATCTGATTTCTTTAGAAACCAGGTGAATATAGAATATCAGAAGCCCAAAATGAAGACAGGAGTTGAGCTACGTGTTTTTAATCTATAATAAAATTTTTGAGTATCAATTCAGGCAGATTGTTGAAGGGATTAAATAATCTGTATTCAAAGATAAGACACAGTATCTGGGGACTGGTAGATATTTCATAAATTTTAGTGATTATAATTATTAATTATAAGAAGCATAAATATAATTCCCTTTGCCACCGGAGTTACTGTCTAAGGACATTAGGCGAAATGTAGCTTTCCTAAATGTAGCTTTCAGCTTTGTATGTCAGATTCCAGCACTGAGTTCTTGTCTTATTATATATTGAGTTTTATTTCTTATTTAATAATAAGAATCCTAGTTTCTTAAAACCAAGACCCTATATTGATCTTTTCATCTTTTTGGATCTCTCTCACACCAAAGTTGGAGTTCAGCCCCAAGGCAGGGTCCTGCTACCAGCTCTTGATGAATTCTTTCTGAATTTTCACAGGATGCCTACTTCCAAACTCCCCTACTCCTGCTTGAGTATCCAGAGTCTAGCTCACACTTGACCTCTGGATGAGATGATCTGAATAACAATGTAATGGGGAGAAATGTAAACAAACAAATGAAAAAACCAGAAACAACAGAAGAGATGCTTGCTGCTTTTCTCTGTATTGCAGAGAATGCTGGATAAAAAACTGTTCAAAATGTCAATATAAGCCATAGAAAAGGAATCCTTCTAATTATATTGTTAAAAATTCTATTCCATGAACTAAATTAAAATTAACCATTTTTAAATAACTCTCATTTTCTTTAGTCCCTGTTCTCTTTCTTTTCTGAGACTACTACAATAATAAATTGTTGTTTTCTGACATTTGGGACTTTAGGCTCTTTTTAAAGAGCTTCATTTTGTTTGTTTCCTAGAGGCATTTTTCTTATATTCATGTCATTTAGATTGCACTTTAATTATCCTTATGTCAAAGGAGTGATACACAAGGGTTTCCACTGGTCACCTGCAATCCAAAGGAAATCTTTACGAACCAAGACAATCTAAAGAAACTGTCCATCTCAGTGGTGACCCTAATCACCTTTATAAGGCCAAGTTTGCTTTAGAGCTCTATGCCCAGGTGGGAATAAAGAGAAGTGATATCTAAATGTAGCTCTCTTACTTATACTGTCTAGACAGTGAGTGTGAATAAATTAATGTATCTAAGCCTGTTTTCCCATTTACATATTATATCATATTATAGCTCATTAGAAAATATATGCACGCATATTTAAAGTCCTTTGCTTCACTGCACCTCTGGAAGTGACATGGGTCACCTGCAGCTCTCCTGGAGCTGGTCACAAATATATGGCCAGGGGACTCCCTCTTGCAGCATCTACTCAAACCAGCATGATCTGATCTGGAAATATGTCCTCAATATGTGCCCTTAGTGTTTCTGTAAGTAAGACAAGGATAGAGGCTTCATCAAGCTGGACTAAGTAATCTTCCTCAAAGGAATCATCCAGGACATCTACCCAACAACAGAAACAATGCTAGCTCTTTGTACATTAAAAAAACCCAAACAAACAAACAACTCCCACCTCCAAAACCCTTCAATTATGAGTATTTTAATGCAAATGGAATATTTAATTAGCTATAGAAATCTCCTTTTTAAAATTTAATATTATCTTCTCCATGGATTCATCTTTAAAATGTGTGGCTTATTTTCCCTCAGTTATATAAAAGTAGTTATGCTAAAAAAATAAAGATCAAATCCCTTTTGTTCCTCATATGCGATGTTATGTAAATTCAATGTATTACCATCCATCAAAGACCTAGGGCCTACCAACTGGCTAATATCAACCAAAGATCATCAAATTGCTAGATTATTCTTATTCTTCTGCCTTATACTTACTGGCCTTTCAATTATTTTCAATAAAAATTATATTATTCTGACCGTAAAATTAATGCATACTCCTTGCAGAAAAAGTTCAAAGAGAATAAAGAAGAAAAACGTAAGCCTGGTACTAACCAGTAACCAACGTTAACAAAGACTTTAACTAATTTTTCAAGCTGAGAAATTCTATTTGCAAGTTGTAAAATGATAGATTGTTTTTTGACTTTTATTTATCCTAAGGCTTATTGACTTTTAACCTTACCTTTGAATATTAATTGTTTCTAATGAGAATGTAAAACATTTATAAAATAAACCATTTAGTTATAAGAGTTAATTTAGTTTCAACCTGTGATCCCAATGAACACTGATAGACTTTAGCCATGACACATATTACGTATAATAAATGTAAATATAAGCTATGATAAAATGTCTCAGAAGTTACAAAACTAAGAAATAACTTACATTCGACAATGTTTTCCTTCACTGTAATTTTACCTACAATTCAATATATTGTTTACCTTCTAACTTTTGTCCCTTTTGGTGTTTTCCAAACACTTATTGTTAATTTAGAATTTTAGCCTCACTCCCTCACTTTACAGAGGAGGAAATTAAGACTTAGAGAAGTTTAGTAACATATAAAGGGCTAGCAGGACAGTAAGAAAAACAGAACCCAATTCTATTCACTCCTGGTTTACTGCATCACAGCCTTTTGGCCATATCATGCAGGGGAAAATGAAATGCATTTTAATTCACTTGAAACTGAATTTGTTTAATGCTTTTTTCCTCCAGCAGATTTGCAAGGAAGCTTCCTAATTATATTTTGTGCAGGCTAAAACTCAAATAAGTTTGCATTCCAAAAGTACACATGAATTAGGTGAATGGATGTGAAGGGAGATAAAGATAGAGAGGATTCTTGTCTGGAAGCCTGCAGATATTTTGGGAAAAGGCCTAGAAACAAGATTAAAGATTCACCATGGGTAATCCTTATATATCTCAGACATTTTTGCCTGGCTCTTGTTAATACTTCCTACCTTCACCATATGCCCTTGCTCCCTTCCTTACACCCTTTCTCTCAGACTATGGATGATAGTCCGTGTCTGCAACAGGATGGCCATGCAGATTGTTAATAATTTATATTGGTTGATTTATAGCTTCTTTCCTGAGCCCCCAGGTGCCACTCCCTCGTACCTACCCCCTCTACAGTACTGCTCCATGATCCAGCAACTAAAGGGTTAATGCCTCATGGAAGGGGAGCTTCAGTGTTTGCATCTATTTTAATTGTCTGATGCCATATCACATCGCTGTTAGATTTTTTTTTTAATTAATTAATTAATTAATTAATTATTTTGGCTGTGTTGGGTCTTCGTTTCTGTACAAGGGCTTTCTCTAGTTGCGGCAAGCGGGGGCCACTCTTCATCGCGGTGCGCGGGCCTCTCACTATCGCGGCCTCTCTTGTTGCGGAGCACAGGCTCCAGACGCGCAGGCTCAGTAGCTGTGGCGCACGGGCCCAGTTGCTCCATGGCATGTGGGATCTTCCCAGACCAGGGCTCGAACCCGTGTCCCCTGCATTGGCAGGCAGATTCTCAACCACTGCGCCACCAGGGAAGCCCCTAGATATTTTTAATATCACCCTCTATACACCAATATCTGTTTGTCTTCAATAACTTCATAACTTCTGGGAGAAAAGAAAAATGAATGGAAGGGAAGGTCAAAAAGGAAAGAGGAAGGATGGAGAGGTGGAATGGAGTCTGACAGGTAGAGAGAGAGGTAAGACAGAAGTTAATGATATTTTTCTAAGGGACTTTGTGTGCTTGTGGGCAAAAGCAGGGCTGCTTCAGGACCTGGTTACAGAAAATGGCACAAAGTTGGGGATGAGGGCCTTCTCCCAGTCCACGCATAGAACCCTTGACCACTTGTGCCACTGGTGGATTAGAAGTTAAGGGAATTATTCTTCTCACTTCACCATGATTCTTCTACCATGTGTAAATACCTATTTTGGAAGGGGGTCCCTGCCTATCAAACAGGACAGTGCTAACTTTGCCCTTCCTAAATTAGGTGAGAGAGCAGGGGAGCATCTTTTGTCACAGCTCTGTATCAGGTATCTGGGGCAGATGCACGTTCTTCAGGAACACAGCTGCACTTGTAAACTGTCCGCTCAAGCTGCACCAAAGTTCCCCTGCCCCTCTGGACTCTAAGTGACACTGCCTCACGCTCAACCACTGAATACTCTGCCAAGCTGACGGGCCCACCAATGAATATCCTGAAGACTGGTGGTGATAACACTACCCCAGGTAAAGTCAGTGTATTTGAGAAGTAGAAGTCCTGCCCCAAACCCAAACTGCACACACACGCACTCCGGCCACACGTCCCAACCCATGTTTACCCATTCATAGTCATGCAACTAATGTTGCAGAATGGGCTACATTTTTGTCGGGAAGATCCCCTCTCACTCCAGATAAGGGCCACAATCTCCCCCGGCATCTTTACAGAGATATAACTGACATATAGCATTGTGTAAGATTAAGGTGTCGATCTGATATATCTATATATTGCCAGATGATTACCACCATAACATTAGCTGACACCTTCATCATATCACATAACTGCTATTTCTTTTTAGTGGTGAGAACCCTGAAGATCTACTCTTAGCAGCTTTCAAGTATATAATACAGTATTATTAACTATAATCACCATGCTGTATATTAGATCCGCAGAACTTACTAATCTTATAACTGGAAGTTTATACTCTTTGGCCAACATCTCTCCATTTCCCTCACCCGCCCCCAGTCCCTGGTAACCAAACTGAAATTTCTCTTCTTGTACCTTCCACCGGTTGGTCCTATTTTCATTCTTTGGGGTTTTACAGAGAAATCTAATCCTTCTTTAAAGTAATTCTTCCGACAATTAAAAAGTATAGTCCTGTGTCCACAAACTCCTCCCTTGTGGGTAAACACTGTCTAGCTCTTCCATTATTTCATATATGTCATGGTTTCCAGTGTCTTTTTCATCCTATATCTTGGTTTTGAATTTCCTTTGAATTCCTCTTAAAATGCAGTACACAGAACGTGGCACCATACCACTTAAAATGGCCAGCTCAAAATAGAAACCACCACGAAAATCGCTATGTTTTTCAAACGCTGTTGTGTCTTGCTCGCTCCCCATACACCTTTCCTTAATTAAACTTTTTATTTTGAGATAATTGTAGATTCATATGCAGTTGTAAGAAATAACACAGAGAAATTTGTGGATTCACATGCAGTTGTAAAAAATAATAGAGAGAGATCGTGTGCACTCAACCCAGTTTTCTTCAACGGTAACACCTTATAGTGTCACAACCAGGATATTGACACTAATACAGTGAAAATACAGAACATTTTTATCACAAGGATGCCACATGTTGCCCTTTTATAGCCACATCTGTTTCCTTCCTATCCCCAACCTCTTTTTAAGCCCTGGTAACCACTAAACTAACCACTAAACTGTTCTCCATTTTGGGAGTGTTGTCATTTCAAGAATGTTATATATAAACAGAAACATATAGCATGCAGTATTTTGGGAATGGCTTTTTTTTTAATACAATTTATTTATTTATTTATGGCTGCGTTGGGTCTTTGTTGCTGTGCGCGGGCTTTCTCTAGTTGCGGCGAGCGGGGGCTGCTCTTCGTTGTGGCGCGCGGGTTTCTCATTGGGTGGCTTCTCTTGTTGCAGAGCACAGGCTCTAGGCATGCAGGCTTCAGTAGTTGTTGCACAGGGGCTCAGTAGTTGTGGCTCACGGGCTCTACAGCATAGGCTCAGTAGTTGTGGCGCACGGGCTTAGTTGCTCTGCAGCATGCAGGATCTTCCCGGACCAGGGCTTGAACCCGTGTCCCCTGCATTGGCAGGTGGACTCTTAACCACTGCATCACCAGGGAAGCCCCAGGAATGGCTTTTTAACACGCAGCAAAATTCCCTAAAAATTTGTCAGGTTGTTGCATGAATCAATAGATCATTCTTTTTTTAGTGCTGAGTAGTACTCCACGGGATGGATGTATCACAGTTATTTAGCCATTCACCCACTGAAGGACATCTGTATTGCTTCTAGTTTGGAGCTATTATGAATAAATCTGCCCTAAACATTTGTGCACAGGTTTTTGTGTAAATATAATTTTTCATTTTCCTGGGATAAATGCCCATAAGTGCAATTGCTGGGTTGTATGATAGTTGCATGTCTAATTAAAAAAAATTTTTTTTGATTGGCAGTACCATTTTACATTCCCACCAGCAATGCTGGAGTGATCCTGCTTCTCTGCACCCTCACCAACATTTCGTGATATCACTATTTATTATTTTAGCCATTCTAATAATATGTAGTAGTATCACATTGTGGCTTTAATCCACTTTCCCCTAATGGTTAATGTTGTTGAACATCTTTTCATGTGCTTATTTGCCATCTGTATATCGTCTTTGGTGAAATATTTCTTCATGTCTTTTACCCATTTTCTAATTGGATTGTTTGTTTTTACTATTGAATTTTTAATATATTCTATGAATTAGTCCTTTGTTGAGTAAGTAAATGGTTTGCAAATATTTTCTCCCCATCTGTAGCTTGTTTTTCATCCTCTTAACAGGATCATTCACAGAAGAAACATTTTTAATTTTCATGAAGTCTAATTTGCCAGTTTTTTTCTTTATGGATAGTACTTTTGGTGTCAAGTCTAATAACTCTTGGTCGAGTTCTAAGTCCCTTAGATTTTCTCGTATTTTTTCATTTTATAGTTTTATGTTTTATATTTAAGTGTGTACGTTTTAGGTTGAGGGCTTTCTTTGGTTTGTTTGGTTTATATTTATTTTTTGCCTATGACTTTCAAATTGCTAAAGCACTATTTATTGAAAAGATTATCTTTCCTCAATTTAATAGCTTTTGCATCTCTGTCAAAAATCAGTTGGGCATATTTGTGTGGTTCTATTTCTGGGTTCTCAAGTCTATTCCATTTATCTGAGTATACCTTTAGGAAAACTACACTGTCTTGATTATTGTACGTATATAAGAGCTGATTATACAGCTGACGGGCAGGAGGAGTCCTCCCATTTTAATCTTGTTTTTCAAAATGTTTCAACTATTCTACTTCCTTTCCCATCTTATATAAATTTTAGCAGAGCCTTGTCTTTATAAATATTCTTGCTGGAATTTTGGTAGACATTGTGTTTTACATGTATATCTTTAACCTGTTGAGTTAAAGGTTTGAGTTAAACCTTTGATTTCTTTCATCAGCATTTTGTAGTTTTCAGCTTATAAATACTGTACATGTTTGTTTATTAGATTTATACCAATTTCATTTTTTTAAAAATTGTAAATGGTATTATATTTTTAATTTAATTTTAATTTTTTAAAATTTCAGTATCTACATTCTTATTGCTAGTATATAGAAATACAGTTGATTTTTTGTATGTTTCTCTTATATTCTGTGTTTAGTGGGGGCCTGCAGTAGTCCCTGCCCCCCTGTGTCATGGAAGAGGTCTCTCTCTACTTTTTGTCCTTCCCCCAGGGGGAGACCACTGTTGATCCTGTTAGGCTCTTCCTTTCCCTCTACCAGAGGCAGGATGGTTCCCCTTCTGTCCTTTACCTTGGTGGCCTTGGGTGCCAGAGGAACTGCTGCCCCTCCCCTGGTGGCTTCTATGAGTAAATTTCCTGGGGACGTGGGTGATGTTTCACACTTGTCCTCTAGCAGCAACTGATCACCTCCTTCCAGTAGGGCACTAGTGGAGACCCACGGAAAAGAGCGCGAGAGTGAGTACAAATTCCCTTTCTATCTGGGCTCCCGGATACTCTAAAATGATATACCAGCTCATGCTCGACGCCTAAGGATTTGTTAAAATTTCAGATGATTTCTTCGCATTTGCTTCTGCCTCTTCCTCTTGGGCTGTGTCAGACCTGAAAAAAATTTGAGCTTCCTGGTTTTATTCAAAGAGGCTTGTCACTCTGAAATTAAGTTCATCTGACTGTTCTGCAACCTTAGATCTCTGATGGGTTGAAGAAAGTATATGATTTTGTTAATTATTCAGTTAGCACCAGGGCAGTATTATCTTGAAGATTTCTAGCTGCTAAGTGGGAGTAGAACTTCTCAGGAAATATAATCAGTTCACAAATCACACTAACCAGAAAAAAGGGGAAAAAAAAGATACCGGACTTTATAATTAAAGACGCTTATTTGTTGGCAGACACGTTAATAGCATGAATAAACAAGCCAAAGAGTGGGAGATGATATCTCCTACATATATAACCAACAAAGGGCTCAAACCCAAAATATATAAAGAAATCCCACAAATTCATAACAAAAAGAAACAAAAACAAGAGGAATATGGACACGAGTGAATAAGCACTTTACAAATGAGGATATCCAAATAGCCAGTAATCATTTTAAAGCTACATAACCTTATTTGTCATCAGGAAGATGCAAAAGAAAACCACAGTGACGTACCACTACACACACAGAATTGTGAAAGTTAGGAAGATTGCATATTGGTATAGCCACTTCAGAAAAGGGTCGACATCATCTACTAATGCTGAACATATGACTCTACTATGATCCAATAATTTCTCTTCCAGGCATATAACAAATAAAAATGTGGGGATCAGAGGGTGGTAGGATGAGGGGTGTGTGTGGATATTCATAGCAGCATTACTCTTAACAGCCAAACTCTGAAAACAAACCAAATGTACCACAGTAGAAAGAATAAATGGACTGTGGTAAATTCATTCTACTGAATACTGTGCATCAATGAGACTGAACTACATCTATATTTGACAATATAATGTTGAGAAAAAAGGCAAGCAGAAATGAATATGCCCTGTATAATTCCAATTATATAGTGAAAACTAGGCAAAACTAGTCTAGGAGATCAGAAGTCAGGATAAGAGATACCAAATGGGAGTGGAGTGGACCCTGTGGAGGACAGGGGCCTAAGGTGGCTTCTGTTGCGCAGGTGCTGACCTATTTATTGAATTTGGATCCGGCTACATGGGTGTATTCACTTTCTAATATTTAATGAGCTTATCATCTGTGTACTTTTCTCAATGTAAATTATGCTAACAAACAAGTTATTTTAAAAATTACCCTATTTCTCCCCTTCTGCCCACAACCATGGATAAATGGCTCTCCACGATGGCCAACTGAACGATGAGATTTTTCTGAGCCTCACTTTTGACATATATCCCTGAGATTTTATCGGTGTGCATTGACCATGTACTGAATTCAGTTATTTTCGAGGAGCACTCTGTGATAGCTTTAGCTAGTCATCCTCTTATGCTGTTGTAAAAATCACATCAAGAGCTGTATCATTTTCATAACACCTTGAGAGTAGCATTTTAAAATTTATTTTCCTCAATTCAAAGTAAATTTCTCAATATTGTGGTTCTAGCAACATATTTCTCCTATTTTATTAACATATTAATGTCCTTGGCATTCAAGCCTGATAAAAGCACAACTTGCCAGTAGGCAGGAAAACATCCAATAAGAATCGCTGCCAGACGTTAAAGAGTTCTGGATGAAAGCACTAGGACACTGAGAATTTAAAACTTGCACCAGTTCCACACCCTGAAGATGACCAGACTCAGGATTTGAGCTACTTATCTGTTTATGAGGTGAGGGAAATCCAAAGTCTGCTCACCCAAATACCCATAGCCCAAAAGGTTTACAGCATGACTATACTCAGCCAGGGTGCATTTAGTTTTTACAAAGTTATATTTACATCATATTGGCTGTTAATCTTTCTACTTTTCCAATTTAAAAAATCAGCTTAATGTTTCTCTTTCATCTTAAAATCCTCTGTAATATGCCCATGAATGGTGTCATTTAAATAAAGAAACTTAGAAGATTTGTGACTGGCAATTCGTGTTGTCTTCTCTAAATTATTATCACCATATATAATTTGGGGGAGAGTGGTGGGAAAATATCAAGCTCTACCGTATGTGTAAATTTCAATTCAAAACATAATAATATTCATATCCCCACTTTTTTTTTCCCGGTTACTGTACTCTCTCCAACAAACAACAGTCAAACTTAAAAATTTTTTGCGACATTTGTTACTTTTTTTTCATCTCCCTTTCCATCCTCAATTTACTCCAACATGACTTTACTCCCATGGCACAATCAAAACTTCACTTGTTAATGTGATGAATGACTAGTCACTCTTCTCCTTACTTGCCTGACTTCTAGCAGTTTTTCCCCCATTTGAGCCTTCCTTCCTTCTTGAAACCCTCACATCTTTTGCATCCCAGAACACTATACTCCTTTAGTCTTCCTCTTACCATACTGTCTGCTCCTTAATTATCTCCTTAGCTGATGCCTCCTTCTCTATCCAAAGTTATATATACACAGCCCATTTTCTCTCCTGAAGACTCAACAAGTTCCCTTAAGTCCAACTCCTAAATATCTTTGCAATCTGTCTGTTTCTCTCCCTTGCTACTTCTGTCACATCAGTAAAACTAACGTACCCTCCTATCCAGGCAATCTGGGCTTCTGGGCTTCCTTACGGTCCCTCCACATCGTTTACTCCTCTCCAATCCATTCTTCACATTATTACTCAATTGCATTATAAAATGTCAATCTGATGATGCCACTCCGATTCTTAAAGTCTTTCAGTTATATCCCTGTGTCCTTTAGAATTCCCAAATCCCCAATATAACACATCAGATACTCCATGATGTGGTGGTCTCTTTTTTCACCTTTGATTGGTTATCTGCACTTGCTATTTAGTATACACGATTAAAAAATAATAAAGTGCAGGAGATAAGTATTTTCAGATAGAAAGACCACCATATGTAAAATCCTTGTGGCGAGAGAACAATTTCATATAAGGAAATGACGATTAAAAGTATCAGCTTTCAAATGCCAGGTTTGTGGAGCATTTGACACTTGAGCCTAGAATCATGTAAGACTACTGGATGAAGCTTCTAAGCCACCAAGCTTTGGGGTCATTGGAAATTACAGGCTGGGTTTATACAAAACATAGGTAGTATGATGGTTAATCTTGTGTATCAATTTGACCTGGCCATCTGGTATTGCAGATATTTGGCCAAACATTATTCTGGCTATGTTTGCCAGGGTGTTTTTGGATGAGATAAATATTTGAAACACCCAATGTGGAGGGTCCTTATCCAATCAATTAAAGACCAACAGAGAAGAAAATGGTTGACCAGTAGAAAATTCCTTCTGCCTGACTGCTCAGCTTAGGATATCAGTCTTTTCCTACCTTTGGACTCAAGCTGAGACATTGGTTTTTCTTGGGTTTTGAGCCTGTTGTCTTTTGGACTAAAATTTACACCATTGGTTCTCCTGGTCTATAGGCCTTTGGACTTGGACTGGAGCTATACCATTGGCCTTTCAAGCTCTCCAGCTTGCGAACTGCAGATCTTGGGACTTCTCAGCCTCCATAATCGTGTGAGCCATTCCTTATAATACCTCTCTAGATCTCTTGCTCTGTCTCTCTCTCTCTGTTTCTCTTCTGTTGGTTCTGTTTGTCTGGAGAACCTTAATACAAATTTTGGTATAAAGAAATGGGGTGTTTCTGTAACAGATACCTGAACATGTGGAAGAAACTTTGGAACTAGATAATGGGTAGAGGCTGGAAGTGTTTTGAGGTACAGACTAGAAATATGGATGTTAAGGGTGATTCTGAGGAGAACTCAGACAGAAATGAGGAACATGTCATTGGAAACTGGAGTAAAGACAACCTTTGTTATAATGTCACAAAGAACTTGAATTAACTATGTTTTAGTGCTTTGTGGAAGATAGAACTGTGAGCTATAAAATTAGATATTTAGCTGAGGAGATTTCTAAGCAAAGTATTGAAGGGGAAGCTTTGTTCCTCCTGACTTCTTATAATAAAATGAAAAAGGAGAGAGGTGAATTGAAGAAAAAAATGTGAAGCAAAAAGGAACCAGAAGCTGAAGGTTTGGAAATTTCTCAGCCTATCCATATTACAAAAAATGAGAACGCTTGTTCTGAAGAGAACATTAAGATTTGGCCAAACAACCATTTGATAAAGAGATCATGGATGTGACTCATTGATTTAGTCAGTCATCTCAGCAGAAGCCAGGAATAGAGATTGGATTATGTCAGCAAATGCATTGCTGGTTTGAACTAAAGAAGACAAAGGAAGTGGGATGGAATGAAGTAGGGCTGTTGAACTTCTTGGAGTCTACAGAACTGGACCATAGAACTATTCAGCTGCAAATATGCACTATTTTTCAAGGAAAGGGAAAAATAACTCTGAAGACAATTCAGAGATCATCAGGGCTGCCACTGCCACCATACGCCCAAGGGGGCAAGTCTATTTCCTCCTTGGTTCCAAAGGGTGGAGCTGAGGGGATAAGGCCACCCCTCAGAGCTATGTGAGTGATGCTGCCACACCAGTGGGCCTGGATAACAGGGCATCAAATCTAAGAGGATTATTCTTGAGCCTTAAAATCTACTGAGATTTGCCTTTTTAGGTTTTGGACTTGCTTGGGACCCATCACCCCCTCCTTCCTTCTGATTCACATCCTTTCAAAATTCAACGCTGAATGAAACACGTCTTTTCATCTAAATCAAATTGCCTCATGTGCCTGTATCTCTAGACAGTGTGTGTAAGCTAGAAGAAAACTCTACAGAGCCTGGCCATGCTGGCACCCTGATCTTGGACTTCCAGCTTCCAGAACTGTGAGAAAATAAGTTTCTGTTGTTTCAGCCCTCCAGTCTATGGTATTTCATTTTGGCTGCCCAAGTAGAGTAAGACATGCAGGAAATAGAGGCTGAACAGTACTGCCATAGTGCTTACATGGAGGAATCTGAAAGCACTTGCTAGAGTTGTTTTGTCCTTTATTGGTTATAAATAGTAAATCTACAGTTACTATTTTTTATTGTCTTACAATGCTTGTTTAAAATTTTGCAATAAATTCTTTTGGCAGCAATAAACTCAAAAATGAGAGTGCATGTTTAAAGAAAAATTAAATACTGAATTTCCATTTCTCAAGATAACTAATGATGCATGTGTAACTTGCAAAAAATGTTTGTTGAATTTACTATTTACTGTGACGGATGGTACAGAAGCAGCTACAGAAGATGTATTTACATACCAATCCACAAAACACGTCTTTTCATCTAAATTAAATTGCCTGTTATTCTAAATTAATGATGTTTCTTTTGATTCCAAGCTTCCTTGAACACATTTGAAACCTGAAGTGATAGTGGTTAATGTCTGGCTTTATGATCAAAAGACCATCACAGACAGTTAAATGATGCCAGGCTTACATCAGGGTCATTAAATGTTTCAAGGAGAAAATAAGTGAATTCCAATAATAGATTTTTTTTGTGCAATTCGTGAAGTCAAAGAAAAGCTTTTGGACGTTCATTCTGTTGAAAGTGAAAGATCTGATAGTACTGTGAATGCTACTGTAAACTTGATTAAGTTCAAAATTGAACAAAAAATTATTTGTTGTGGAAATAATATGAACATAATACATGTGTGGTGGAGCACAGCATTTTGGTAAAAACAATATGCTTACTAAATTAAGAAACTTATGGGGTAGAAATTTTCCTCTACCTGCTGTGGTGTACATATAAGTAATAATTACATCCAAACAAATAGCAATATCTACTAATCAAAATAGAACCTGTAGATGTCACATTTTACAATTTTGTTATATATATGCACAGATAAACTAACTGGACTATAAAATTGTTGCAATGAGGCAGAAGTTGAATTAATTAGAAAAACCTTCAGCAGAACTGTACATACTTTCCCACTTTGCTGCTCAGCATTGTTTGGGTTTTAGAAATGTTTTAACTTCTGAACTACTTTGAAGTCAACCTAAGGGTCCTACAACAATAATAAACCTTTTGTAAATTAAACCATCCCTCTAAATTTTGGTTGCATTTGTTGAAAATCACTTGAATATCTTTGATTAAAGTGTTTAACCAAAGGGCTATAAAAATTCTAATTTTCAAGCTTTAAAAATTTGCAATTATTACAGCCAGGAAGATATTGACAATATCTGTCATACAGAGTGAAATAAGTCAGAAAGAGAAAAACAAATACCATATGCTAACACATATATATGGAATCTAAAAAAAAAAAGAACCTAGGGGCAAGACAGGAATAAAGATGCAGACCTACTAGAGAATGGACTTGAGGATATGGGGAGGGGTAAGGGTAAGGTGGGACAAAGTGAGAGAGTGGCATGGACATATATACACTACCAAACGTATAATAGATAGCTAGTGGGAGCTATCTGGGAGCAAGCTAATAGCACAGGGAGATCAGCTTGGTGCTTTGTGACCACCTAGAGGGGTGGGAGAGGGAGGGTGGGAGGGAGGGAGATACAAGAGGGAAGAGATATGGGGACATAGGTATATGTATAACTGATTCACTTTGTTGTAAAGCAGAAACTAACACACCATTGTAAAGCAATTATACTCCAATAAAATGTTAAAAAAAAAATCCATATAATTATTTTGTCAATTGACCCACGTCAATATATAGCATTATTTTTCTTCCAGGGCAGGATTGAGGATCCAGTGTAGTATTATTATATTGTATTATTTGTTGCATTAATTATCTATTTCTGTATAACAAGTTATCCCAAAACTGGATGGCTTAACACAATAAACATTTATTATCTATAGTTTCTGTAGGTCACGAACTTGGAAGTAGCTTGGCTGAGTCGCTCTTGAGGTTCCCGTCAAGGTATTGATGGAGCTGCATGCATCTAATGGCTTGACTGGGGCTGGAGGATCCACTTCCTGGAGGATCCACTCACATGATTGGTAAGTTAGTGCTGGTTGTTGGCAAAAGGTCTCATTTCCTCCCCACACATGTCTCCTCTGAGGCTATCTGAGTGGCCACTGGCTTCCTCCAGAGAAAGCAATTCAAGAGAGCAAGGAAGAAGTGACAATGTCTTTTGTGATCTAGTCTTGAAAATTTCACACTGTCACTCCTGCCATATTCTGTAGTCACACAGACCAACCCTGATTCAGTGTGAGTTGGGACTTTACAAGGGTGTGTACATCAGGAGGTGAGGCTAATCGAAGGTCATCTTGAAGGCTGGCTACCAAACTTGCCATGTTTCTTTTTATCTCTTTTAACTAAAAAGACTTATTTAAAAAAATGTTTCAAAGATCTGTTGTATAAGCCCATCAATACAATAAAACAAAATACTCAGTGAAATAAATTATTTAATTATGTTTATTGCCACTTTTTACTCTCAAATATGTCCCAGTTTGGACCGTAACTTACGTGGTCATTTCTAGAAACCACCTCTTCCTAGAGTGCTTTCTGAACTTACCCCAGAATCAATTAATTTCTCCCTTTACAGTCTCCTCTTGTATCTTGAACTTTTTACACAACACTTATTCAACATTCTCTTCCCCTCTAGAATGTGACTTCTACAAAGGCAAAAAGTAGGTTTAAAATGAATAAATGGATTAAATACTATACTAATTATCAAGATTGTTTTAGTATTTGATCATTATACTCAAACATAACTGTACTCCAGGGAAATGCAGCCATATAGCAAAATATGAAGGTAAATTTAGACAATTCAAATGCCAACTACAAAGTATTTATGCATTTATTCACTCAACACATGTTTACTGAGCACCTCTACTGTGTGCTAAAGGCTCTTCTAGACACTAGGGATTCAGTGCCTGGGTGTATGTGTAAGGTTCTTTTTCTCACAAAGCTTCCATTCAGGAAGAGGGACTCAGAATGAGGCAAACAAACTAATAAATTAAAAAAATTCCAGATTGTGATGCGTGCCACATACAATAAAAGACCTTAATGTGATAGGTAGGTCCTGGGAGTAGTAGTAAGAAAAGGCTGCTTTAGACAGGGGTTTAGGGTGACAGCCCTGAGGAGGTGGCATTTGAGCTGAGATTGGCACAGACAGGAGCTATGCATTCCAAAAACAGCAAGCTCTTTTTACAGGAAGGGACTGTGCATGAAATGTAAAGAATCTATTTTAGAATTGCCTATATACAAGAACAACTAGATATTAAGAAATAGACCCACAGACATAGAAAACAAACTAATGGTTACCAAAGGGGCAGGGGAGGAGGGATAAACTAGGAGGATTGGATTAACATATACACACTACTATAATAGATAACCAACAAGGACCTACTGTATAGCACAGGAAACTATACTCAGTATTTTGCAATAACCTATAAGGGGAAGAATCTGAAAAAGAATATATATATATATACACATATATATGTGTGTGTGTATATATATATATAATCTGAATCACTGTGCTGCACACCTGAAAGTAACACAATACTGTAAATCAACTATACTTCAATTTAAAAAAAGAATCTATTTTAGAATTGCCTATATACAAGAACAACTAGATATTAAGTCATAGGCCATGATGAGAAATTTTCTCAAAGTGCATTTAATTTCCTTAAATGGAAAAGTATTTCTCTGGGCTATTACTGTTACTGTTATTATTACAATACTATTACCTGCCTCTATGCAGTTGCTGTTGTCTGGTGAATACAAATGTGGTTAAATGATTTACTCACCATATACTTTGTAAATTTAAGCCATCTGTGAGTTATAACATAACATGTTATATAATAACATGTTAATACATGCACCTGGTTGTGTCTCAGCTCATAATAGAGTATGAATCACCATTCCTGGGTTTGAGGGTTTGCAGAAATCCTGTCCTTTTCCTTGAAGTCATTCTGATGTATTCAACCTACTCAAGCAAATAAGATGCTGATATGAAAATACAGCCATGACTCATTCAATTCAGGTCATGTCCCTAAGATGATGCTTTTGACACATGATGTTCCTTAGCAGTGGTGGACACATTTACTTTATAAACCAACTCTGACATGGATTTTGGTATCAGAATAAGCAAACACTGGAATTTCAGATTGCTGAGTATGCACTTGGGTTTATAAATCTTGATCATGACAGTATATTTTTCCTTATTCTGCACTGTATATAATCAAAAGAAACTATCTGGTTGCATTGGGTTGTGCATATGATTTTATTATTCCAAATTATTTGCTCTTTGATCCTCTCTAAATATTACATTTATGGAAGTACATTTACACTTGGCTTATGGCATTTTGTGCAACGCATATACTCCCGAGAAATCTTGTGCAAATCCAACTATTGTAAATGAAATTGTTTCTAGAAGCATTAGAAGAGCTTGGATTTTAAAAGCATCCTGCAGAGTCATTTTTCTAAGTAAGAATCTTCTTATAAAATGATCATCACTTCTTATTAAATCTGTAGAAAGGTCAGATTTTCATGGGTTATGTTTTCTTAGAGTACATCTATATACATCACATTTCTTATTCACAGACACTGCTGTACTTTAAGAAACACTTTAATACCTGCATGTAATCTATAAGCATGCAGTCTATTTTAGAAATGATCAAAGATGATGACAAACAGACCCTGTGTCTATGGTATTCATGAAACAATGTCCACAATATTGCTCTTTGATCTCTGGCCTTTTCTAATTGATTTTGCATCTGGATGGCCTCAGTACTGCATTCCAAGCAAGTCTGCATGCTATAAGGATTTTTTTCCCAGCATTTTATAACTATATGTTTCTTGAAGTTGAACTGTAGAGTGTCCTAAGAGTATCATTTTGTTCATATTGGGGTTTTCTTTTGGTCATAGTGCTTTTATTTGACATAAAACAGGTAGTTCTTAATAGCACATAATAGTGCAAAGAGCATTGATTTTAGACTCAAAAAGTCCTATGTTTTAATAATGGCTCTTTTTCTTTTAAACTGCATGGTCTTCAGCAGTTTATTTACATTCCCTGGACTCTGATCCCTCATCTGAAAGTCAGGTAATGAAAGCTCATAGGGATTTTTTGTTGATTAAAGGAACTAAGTGGTAACTATCATTGATATTAACAAGAGGTACTATTACTTGAGAGAGATTTTTAAAAAACATTCTCCCTTCATATATATGTATGTATGTAAATGTACATACATACATATGTATGTACGTCAATGTACATACATGCCTACATTTCTCCCGAAACATGGTCACCGGGGGAGAAAGATACCAGATAGTGTCACACCAGAATTTCAACCTTCAATCACCTTTAAATCTTTTTTTCTTGATACTTAAAAAAAATCGATGCATTAAAATAAATATAATTTTAAAATGAGATAATCTTAGAGAAGGTGCACACTCTGCGTCCTAAATGCTTTAGCAATCTCTCATCAGTTACCAGGATCACTGAGACACTCCATCTTTCTTGGACATAGTTTTATTTCATTAGGATGAAACAAGACATTTGTGGCCATCTTACCTCAGCATAACTTACTTTAACCCCTTGCCCTGTGACTTTATAAATGTCAAGATACTGCCAAAAATTCCCTACACAATGTTTCACCAAATATTTGCCTTAGCTTGTTGAAAGGAGCCCTATAACCATTTTTAAGAGCTACATTGTGCATACAGGTTAGAACTTATAAAATGATGCTAAAGGCAACTTTTCCTGTTGTCTCTCTTTCATATCAAATAGAAGAGACTTTAAGACTAAAGTATTACTAGAGATCAAAAAGGGCATTTCACAGTGATAAAAAGATAAGTTCTCCACTTTCATAATAACCTTGCATGTAGCTATTAACATAGCCTCGAATATATAAAGCAAAAAGAAGAAACTAAAAAGAAAAATAGACAAAATCACAATTATAAGTGGAAGGTTTTAACACCAATTTCTCAGTAACCAAAAAATTTAGTAAGGATATAGATGATTTTTCACTATGCAATTAATGTTTTACCTAACTGACCTTAATAGAATACTGCACACAACAATCTCAGAATACACATCTTTTTCAATTTATTAAAGTTGGTACACACTCCTAAGTCTCAATAAGTTGCAAAAGACTACAATATAATAACTTAGAAACCGATAACAATAACTAGAAAATCCCAATACGGACTTTCATTATGGAATTATGGAAAATTATAAATAAAATTCAAAATAATACTGGGTAAAAGAAGACATTAAAATGAAAAACAGAAATAGTTCTGTACTGAATGAAAATAAATTTGAATATATAGATTAAATGGGCAAATTCCTAAGAAAAGCACAACCAACAAAAAACAACCCAAGAATAAATAGGAAATCTCAATAATGTTAAAACTCTGAAAGAAGAATATTTATTAAAAACTTCTGTAAAGAAAACTCCCAGTGGATAATGTCTTTTATATTGATATATATACTTTCAAAATTATTGTTTGGTTTAAAACACAACAGTTTAAAATTTGATCCTTTAATTGCAGTCTGATGCAATAATATTCTATGTAAATAATTTTCTAGTAGTAATTGTCCATTACTACTAAAACTTAATTGTTTTTAATATTTTAAAAAAACAAATGTCCATAAAAGGCACAGTTACAACTACCAGTAAATCATATTACTGATATATTCTTGAATTGTTCAGTTTTGTGAAACTTCACTTAGTCACTAGATATTTACATAGAATATTATTACATCAGTGTGAAACGAACCAAAGTTCAAACAGTTAGGTACCTATAAAAACTACTGAATAGATAGTTGTGTTCTTTTTGTCCTGAAATTATTTGCACTTTTTTTTGGAGAAATCAGTAATTTTGTAGAGAAATTTGTAAAGAAATTTTGTAAGGAATTTCAAGTGAGGTACTAATATCAAAAAATAATATTGAGGGACTTCCCTGGTGGTCCAGTGGTTAAGACTTTGTGAGTCCACTGCAGGGACCATCAGTCTGATCCCTGGTTGGGGAACTAAGAGCCCACATGCCATGCAGCCAAAATAACTAAATAAATAAAATAAAATAGAACAAAATAAAATTATATCCAGCATTTAAAAAATAATAATAATATTGACTCAGTTGGTACAACAATAGCAACAAGAAAATATCCCAAACATAAAGTAGTATAATTAAAAATATTCACATATTAACTTTTTTACTTTTGAAAGGTAATATTTCTTTTGCTCTTATTTTCTTATTTTCCTTTTTTCAGCCTTTTATTTTATTTTTAAATTTTTTCCCCATTCTCTCTCTCTTTTTTAAACTGAAGTATGATTGATTTACAATGTTATATTAGTTTCTGGTATACAACATAGTGATTTGATATTTTTATTGATTATATTCCATTTTAAAGTTATTATAAAATATTGGCTATAGTTCCCATGCTATACATTACATCTTTGTATCTTATTTATTTTATACACAGTACTTGTACCTCTTAATCCCTTTCCCCTATCTTGTCTCTCCTCCCACCCCTCTCCCCACTGGTAACCACTAGTCTCTTTTCTGTATCTATCAGTCTGTTTCTGTTTTGTTATATTCATTCATTTTATTTTTTAGATTCCAAATATATGTGATATCATACAGTATCTGTCTTTCTCTGTCTGACTTACTTCACTAAACGTAATACCCTCCAGGTCCATCCATGTTGTTGCAAATGGCAAAATTTTACCTTTTTTATGGCTGAGTAGTATTCCATTGTGTATATGTACCACATCTTCTTTATCCATTTATCTGTTGATGGACACAGGCTGCTTCCATATCTTGGCTACTGTAAATAGTGCTTCTATGGACACTGGGGTGCATGTATCTTTTCTAATTAGTGCTTTTGTTTTCTTCAACTATATACCCAGGGGCGGAACTGCTGGATCATATGGTAGTTCTGCTTTTAGTTTTTTGAGGACCCTCCCTACTGTGCCAGCAGCAATCGCCTTGGTGGGAGGTACAGCCGTAGCTGGAGGGGCTAGAGCGAGAGCCAGAGCCAGGTGCAAGCTGGGCCTTCTCCTGTGCTCAATGGCCACCGCCACCCTATTGGGGGCAGGGGTGGGGCGGGGCCTGAGGGGATGGAGCAGGAGCCCCAAGGGAATTGAGTGTGATGGCAGTCTCCACCTTGGCTGGGGACGGGCCAAAGCTTGAGGACTTGGGGGTGGAACGTCTGTGCTGGTTCCACTTTTTCCCTCAGGTGTGTACACCTCGGATAGAGGCTGGGTTGGGGCCGGAGGGGTCGGTGCCACACCACTGAGCTGGCCTCACCCCTTTCAAGTGTGTGAACCAGAGAGCATGCTGGCAAAGACTGCCTCGGCCCTGATCAGGGGCAGGGCTGGGGTCTGAGCCGGCTCAGGTGCCCCCACGCGTGGGCACTCCCCTTGGCAACGGCAGCCTTCGCCTTAGTGGGGAGCAGCACCAGAGAGAGAGGGGGTGTAGCACTGGGTGGGTTATGGCAAAAGCCAACCAGAGCCCCAGGTGGTGTTCGACCTGCTGTCTCCGTACTGTGTGCCCTTTTCAAGAGCAGAGTCTTGGTTTCTTAGAGCCTTCTGGTAAGTCCCACTGGTTTTCAAACCAGCGAAGGGGGCTCATCTTCCCGGTGTTGGACCCAAGGGCTGGGGTACCTAAGATGCGGCTCAAACTCGCTGCTCCCCAGGGAGGAACCGTGATCCTGTGACATCCCCCTCTTCTTCCCTGTCCCCCAGGAGGTGTGCGGTCCAGACCAGATTGCTCGTCCTCCCTTTCTGCCAGACTCCGTGCAGATCTTCCTTTACAGCCTTGGTTTTAGAAGAGCTCTCCTGCTTGTCCCCAGCTGGGTTTCAGTGAGAGTCACTCTATATGCAGCTGTAGTTTGATGTGTTCGTGGCGGGAGGTAAGCCCAGCATCCCCCTACTCCACCATCTTGATCTCTCCTTGTATTTTACTTTAATTTTTTTACTAGCACAATTATTTATCAAAGTTCAATAAAGGAATATTTTCATGGTCTCATTACATAAGTTCTTTGAATTACTGATTTTTTACTGAAAATAATTTAGTTTATAGAGGAAGGAAGGGGTGTCAAATGCACTGAGTAAGGGACTGATAATTTTGAGTAATTAATAAGGTCTGCTCTTCCCAAAGATACCATGAAGACAGTGTGAGGTGAGCCATAGACTGGGAAGGGATATTTACAACATGTATAACTGATAGGGGGCCTATATTCAGAATAATAGGGAACTCCTAAAATTCAACAAGAAAAGAATAACTCACAAAGGAAGCTGGCAAAAGACTTAACGGCCGCCTAAAGAGGGTATCCGAACGGTCAAATACCATGTAAAATTAATACCAATTACATTCACAGTGAGACTCTCACCACTATCACTAAATTCAAAGAACTGACCATTCCAAGAGTTGATGTGGATATACAGCCAAAAGGAACTTTAATATAATACACTGCTATTGGCAGAGTAAATTGGTGTAACCGCTCAGGAAAAGTTCCAAACTTGAAGACATGCAGTTTCTATGACCCAGAAATTCCACCCTTAGATATACTAATACCCATGTGTACCAGATGTTCATAAGAATACCCAAAGTATATTCACAGCAATATCATTCATAGCAGCCGAAAGCTGGGATCAACTTAAGTGTTCATCAACAGTGAATGTGATAAATTTGGATACAAGGGAATACTATATAGGTATGTAAATGAATGAACTGCAGCTACAAAGAGCGTGGAGGTATCTTGCAATTGCAATGATTAACAAAATAAATGAGAAATGGAACACATCATGATGTGTGACTCTTCTCATAAAAGCAGATGAAATTAAACTGTGGTCCTTAATGATTCCTATTTAGGTAGTAATTTGAATGAAGAAAAGCAAGAGAAGCTTCACTCTTAAAGTCAGGGTAGTGTTTATCCTTGAGGAGAATGAGAGGCTTTGGACGGGGAAGGCGTACACGTGGAAAATGGCACGCTGGTGGTCTTTTAGACTAGGTGTTCACTTTATAATAATTCAATGAGCTGTATGTTTTTAATTTGTGCACTTTATATGTGTTTTTTTTTTTCACGGTGAAATCTGTTTTTTTTCCTTTTAAAGGAAAGAACTCTTGCTAATATTTTTTGGTTTCTATTTCTTGTTGTTTTTTTTTTTAATTAATTTTTATTGGAGTATAGTTGCTTTACAATGTTGTGCTAGTTTCTGCTGTACAGCGAAGTGAACCAGTTATACATAGACATATATCCACTCTTTCTTAGATTCTTTTCCCATAGAGGTCATTACAGAGTATTGAGTAGAGTTCCCTGTATATACAGTGGGTCCTTGTTGTTATCTATTTTTTTTTTTAACATCTTTATTGGAGTATAATTGCTTTACAATGTTGTGTTAATTTCTGCTGTATAACAAAGTGAATCAGATACATATATCCCCATATCCCCTCCCTCTTGCGTCTCCCTCCCACACTCCCTATCCCACCCCTCTAGGTGGTCAGAAAGCACCGAGCTGATCTCCCTGTGCTATGCAGCTGCTTCCCACTACCTATTTTACATTTGGTAGTGTATATATGTCCATGCCACTCTGTCACTTCGTCCCAGCTTACCCTTCCCCCTCCCCGTGTCCTCAAGTCCATTCTCTACGTCTGCGTCTTTATTCCTGTCCTGCCCCTAGGTTCTTCAAACCTTTTTTTTTTTTTTTTTAATTCCAGATATGTGTGTTAGCATACGGTATTTGTTTTCCTCTTTCTGACTTACTTCACTCTGTATGACAGACTCTAACACTGAGTTATTTGTAGTGAGGTGGAGGGACCCTGGTGTTATTTTCGTAACACTGTCTGAAAGGTAGAGTGACTCTAGTAGCCATGGAAGAGGAGAGTTTTCATGAAAACAATAATTAACTTATCAGTCAACAAAACACCAAACCACAACATCTGGAAGACAGAAACGAACAAATCGGCTCTACAGCTCTTTCTTGTAGAATGCATGAGACCTAGAACAGACTTAAATATTACAGGCATCTACAACCTACTGTGTAAGGTACTGGGGGCATTTGCGGAAAAGATTATAAAAGGTTTCACCTCAAAGCATCCTAGCATCCTAGCTAAACTGGTATGTCTTGTGAGTCCCTTGGCTGGGTCTGAAGCGCCATACACATAGCTATGTATAACTATGATCCCAAATAGTAGAATCTGATGCTCTTTGCAAGTGTTAAACACTGCCTGGGTGGAGTAGTTTCTTTATAGGGCCTTTTAGTGAACCATGAAAAAGTTGTTGGTTCCATTCCAATTTAATTTTGTAAAGGCATTTGTATTACTGCTGCAGGACAAATATTGTTCTAGAAAGTAGACTCTGGATTATTCTGTGTCCCTTCTTATCTCCAATAGCCTGTTTCTTTATTAATAAAGAACCATTTTCTATGTTTAGAAACAGCAGCCGTGGCATTCCTAAACATATTCTGCTTTCCATAATGAAAAAGTGAGAACAATATAAATAATTTTAAAATTTAACAATCAAATTATGGATAGTCATATGGAAAACAAACTAGGGAACTTGGAAAATGATTGCACCTTAAATAACATTTAATTTTTTAACAATAAAAAAACCAAAGAAAGTATAAAAATAATCAGGGCTACAAAATGAAAAAAAAAAAAACATTCTACAAATATCAAGCTCAGAACAAAGATATTTTCTACAGATTAATGAAAAATATCATACTTTGAAGTTTTCTGTAAGCTAATCGTCCACTTCAATATTTCTAGACAAAGCCTTTGATCTACAACCAATGATGGGACAAAATTTTTGAAGAGAGAAAACAGGGATAGCTACAATAGGAAAGAAATCATCTGCCAAGTAAACGGACAAGTTATTTTTTAAATAAAGGTCCTTTGAAAATAATGACAGAAGCTGAATTTTGTTTCAATATTTAAAAACATAAAGAGTCAGTCCTAATATGAAAAATATATACTGTTTTACTATCATGGGCTAAGTAACAGATACAACAGCAGAGAGAGTCAGTAGGATCCAAAGTATTGTCTCCTACTTGATAAAAGTGGTTCCGTTTGCCCACAGTCTGCCAGGATCTCCCTCCTTCCAGTGGCTGAATTCCTGCTCTCCCTCTTCTGTAGGCTCCCTGTGAGTACGGCTTATGCTTCTCATTCCTAGCATTTCCATGGTATCCAAATAAAAAATATTTTTCATGAAATAGGAAGATCCCATTTATTTACTTTTACCTTTGTTCAATATAAAGGGCACATTAAATCTATACATTCCTTTATTATAAACGGTCTTGATCATAAAAAAATCAACATGGTTATATTATTTTTATGCCTGTTAGGCCTCAACCGATATTTCTAGAGTGATATTTTCTCTATTTGCAGCTTTGGAAATATACTATCACTCAACCTAAGTGGGTTACTAAGCCAGTCATCTTCCACTCTTGCATTTAAGTGACTATTAGGACATACTTTATGAAGTTTGAAGTGACCCTCCATTCCTTCTCATGTAAAATATCTATAAGATAGCAGTGACAGTCAGATACCACTTCTAGGGAAAAGCTACTATATTTTCTCCAAGGTCATAATTGTACTAAAGCATCCAAGGGCAATGTTTTCAGACTGAATCCTATTTTTCCCTGAGACATATAAAAGAGGATTGATAAGCCTATAATTCAGAACCCACTTACAGACTTACAGGAAAATTATATATTTATAACATTCTTGATGAAAGAACATAGGTCAAAGGCAAAAAGGAAACAGGGGTAAGAAAATACAAAGTAGGAAAAAAATCCCTGAGTCTTTCTTGACTGTAGAATACATTTCTTGGAATGCTAAAGTGCTCTTTTAAAAAATATCGAGGACCGGAACTACCCTGGTGGCGCAGTGGTTAAGAATCCGCCTGCCAATGCAGAGGACGCGGGTTCCATCACCGCTTAGGGAAGATCCACGTGCCGCAGAGCAACAAAGCCCGTGCACCACAACTATTGACCCTGCACTCTAAAGCCCGAGAGCCACAACTACTGAGCCCACATGCCACAACTACTGAAGCCTGCGAGTCTAGAGCCTGTGCTCTGCAACAAGAGAAGCCACCGCAATGAGAAGCCCGCGCACTGCAACGAAGAGTAGCCCCCGCTCGCCGCAACTAGAGAAAGCCCGCGCGCAGCAACGAAGACCCAACGCAGCCACAAATAAATTAATTAATTAAAAAAAAAAACAAAAACAACTGAGGACCTGCCTCAACAGGCGAGCACATGCTGTAACTGAGCATCAGGGTAAGCACTCTATGAGCGCTGAATGGACTGGATTTCAAGAATGAAATAAATTGACGAGCTGTGCAAACTAGATTTCAAAATGATATCGCCACAATGTCCATCTTACTGGTCTTAATATGAGTGTCTAGCGTTGGAGTTTTCCTGAAAAACTGTTGGTTTGGACACAGAGTTCTCTGTGAATATCATTTCCTCTTGCATGCCATACTCTAAATCATTGGAAGTACAAGGACCTGAGTTCATTTCAACTCTTTGGGGGGAGGAGGAGTTCCCTCAAAAGACTTTTATCATCTTTCTCCATTTCACTCAAGATACCTTTAATACGAGAAAAATTAAGCCATCTATTGTTCAAGATCTTGATTAGGATGATAGTTTCATGGGTGTATACATATGTCAAAGCTTACCTAATTGTACACTTTTTAATGTGCAGTTTATTTTATGTCTTTTATTTTATGTCTTAATAAAGCTCTTTAAAAAAAAATTAAGCCATCAAGTGTAAACACTAGTGTCCATCCCTTTGCCTTAATCCCTGCCAACACCATACATTTCCTCTTTATCCTGGTCACCTTCCTCCAAACCGGAGGTGGTTAGTCCTTCTCCTTGCCAAAGCCTATCCCTCCATCTTTCCCCTTGATTACGTCCATTCCCGACTCTTTAGGAATCTTACTCCATCAAGTGTCCTCTCTTGCTCCTGAATTTGCCCCTTTCTAACTCTGCTTGCACTTTTCTTTGTGCTTTCAAAGGGCTCAAGTTTCTCTCACCCTAAAAAGAATTCTCTAGCTGTAGATATATTCTTCAACACACTGCACTGTCTTCCTCATCTTCTTCTGATTTAAATTCTCAAGAAAATGGTGTCTATTTTTTCCCCTTTACTTTTTACTTTCAAATTGTGTTGTCCAGCTTCTTGCTCTTAAAAAATTAATCAATTTCTTCCTAATTACCCAATCTATTGGCCATTTTTTACTCAATTTTTAAAAAACATTAACTTAATAATGTATTTGACTACCTTTTTAAAACATTCTTCCCTTTGTTTGAACCGTGTATTCTTCTGTCACCTTTCACAGGCAGTTTCTTTTCATGCACTGTAAATTTCCGCTTTAGGAAGACAGAATTAGGTAAGTTATCTTCCAAACTCATTTGAAAACTGCAATTTTGTATGAATGACTGACATTTTAGAAGATGTGGAAATGAGACCCTTTGGGGAAAAGAAATTATCAGATAGAATGAGGTGTTTCTGTAAAACAATTATACTTATTCCCCTGAGGAAAGTTACCTGATAGATGCCAATTTCAACAGGTAGTTGAGCAGTTGTCACCTGGATGTGAACTTCGATGCTCTGAACTATAGCAATTATCATATTGTTTCTTACTATCATTTAGCTACAGCTCCTACTTTCCCATTGGAGTTTAAAATGAGCCCTATTTCCTAGGAAAGAATCTGAAAAAGTATTTTAATAGTTTTTCTGAATGCTGATGGGACCAGTGAGCAATATTTCTGTGCTCACAACCCAAAAGCTCCATGTTCTCAGCTGAGATCATTCCATTAGATGCAATTGCTTTCCTGAGCTGTTGTCTTCTGCAGGGAGAAAGAGGCTGACCAAAGTTCGTCTACTAGATTCACTCCTAATGCAAGGCTAAAAAATAGCACTTTAATTGCACACCACAAAGCTAGTCAATATTTTGACCTGCTCTGGAAATTAGCCAAAATATATGTACAAAAACTGGAGCTAGTCAGAAAGCCACAAAAATGAAGGTCTACACCTTTGGCAGTGCTACAGCATTGCTGGTTTCAGGGTCACTCATTTCCATGGACCTTTACCACCATCCATACATTAAAGATGGAACACCCTGTATTGAAAATCAGTAACACCAAGAAAAGTGCCAACTTAAAGTTTCCAGTAGTTTCATGCTTTGCAAACATTGCTTTTGTTGATGATCTCATATTTGCACAGAAAGAGTTCATATTAATCTTAGTAGTCACATCCAAACCATGAGATTTAACTAATGTCAGATGCTCTTTCACATGATGGTGTGCCGAGTTAAATTATTTTAATGAATAAGTAAATAAATAAGTGATAACATATAAACAAAATACTACATTTAACATAAAGTGAAATATATATTACAATATATAGAAATATATATTGAAATAAATACTATATATGTATTTAATGTGTATATGTATATATAATATACTTTAAATAAATTGGAATTATTATGTGAAAAAAGAAAACCAGATATCTGCCACATTTTTACCTGAAGAAAGTACCTGGTTTCCAAGAAATTTATGCTCCAGCAGCCTTGTAATATTAAATAAAAATCTGAGGGTTAGCATGTGATTCAGAGATATCCAGGACCTATAATTTATTCCCAAACAGAAGGAGTCAATATAAATGCTGTGAATTTCATTGCTGCCAGAACACCTATTTAATTATGAATAAGAAATGCTTAGAAATGTTGCCTCTTTAGGGATCACAGTCCTTATTCGGGACACAAGACCTTGTAAGCCCTTTAAAAATTACCCATCATAAGTACAACACTGTCATTTTAGTTCAGCATTAGGGAACTCTGCACTGGAGTAACCCCAGGGCTCCTTAGTCTGTTGGAAAAGATGGTCATGAGAGTGCATTGAGGCTTTCTAACATTCTAAGAGACTTTGGTTACTGGACCTGTCTTTAGTTATTTTTTTTTTCACTTGAGTTGGCTTGGTGTGATTTCCATACTATGAATTGAATCCAGCTGTTGAAATAGTAAGTTAGACAACACTTTACAGTTGTTTTTTGTTTGTTTTTTACTGCAAAGGTATGTCCTCTATATGTTAGCCTACCATAATATGCAAAAGCCATTCAATTAAAACGATGGTATGAGTACAAAGATGTCAATCTCTTTCTGACCCAACTCTCCCAGGTATATTCCAAAAGATGAAGAAGTTTCCAAACTCTGTCCAAGTCTGGAAGATCACAGAAGAGTACAAACATGAGCCTACTTTTATCAGACATTATCTGATGGGTCAGTTTTGGGTCAGTTTCCCGTCAGTTTCCATGATGGGAAATACTTTCCATGGGTTTAAATCTGTGCTTAGTACGTATCATAATTAGGATGTATTCAGTCCCAAATTACAGAATATGTCCAAAACCAGAACTTCTCAACTAGTGTGTGACAGTATGCCATGAATGGGTGGCAGGTGGTTGAGACGCTAATCTTGGGCACTGTTAAAGTGGGCAGGACGGGCAGACAGAAGCAGCTGAAATCTTCGAGCAACTTGTCCTTTGTGAGGATTCTTACCTGTTTACTCCAGTATACCATACAAATATGATTTTATATGTTGCCATGATGTGTAAAGACTGAAAAGCACTGGCTCAATAACAGACATTTAGTTTTCACTGAAGTAAGACATTTGGAGGTAAGCTTTCCAGGATTCGTTCCAGAATTGATTTCATGGCTCAATAATATCATCAAAGACCTAATCTCATTTCTTACTTCCATTGTACCTCACTTTCTCAGCAGGTTGACACTTATCTTCAGGCTTATCACCCTGAATGGTTGCAAGGGCTGGCAAAGTCCTAGAATTCACATTCTCAAATAAAAATATCCAAAGCAGGAAGGAGAGAAGGGGTCAAAAGCAATCTTTTTGTCATGTGGCCCTCTGTTTTATAAAGGAGAAAACACCTTTCCCTAAAGTGCTCCACTATACTCCCCTTTACATCTTTACATTGTATTGACTAGGGGTTACCTTCGTATGTATATTGGCAAAGCCATTACCATGAATGGCTTGGAAAATCATGGTTCATTCATAGGGGTGGGCATAGAATAAAACAGGAGTGCAGTTAGCAAGAAATATAGGAGAATGACTGCTAGGTAAGCAACAGTGTCTGTTGCTGAGAGATTAATCAAAAGAAGAAACAGTGTTGCTTATAATTCTAAGAGTGATAACCCATTTCAAGCTAAAGGGAATATGTTAATTTCTTAAGTCTAACTGGTCTTTTCTCTAACCTTCAAATCTACCTGCTTCAATTTTTTACAGCTTCAATTTAGCATTTTCATTAATTATAAAAAATGTTTTAATATATTACTGTAGTCACAGCAATATTTACAAAAATATTTCAAAACAGATATCTGATAAAAGATTTATATCTAAAATATACAAAGAACTCTCAGAACTCAACGATAAGAAAGCAAACAACTCAATTTTTTAAAATGGGCCAAGGTTCTGAAAAGACATCTCACCAAAAAAGGTGTATGAATGGCAAATAAACACATGAAAAGGCGCTCATGCTATTTGTCATCAGGGAAACTAAAACAATGAGATACCACTACACAACTATTAAAGTGGCAAAAATCCAAAAAACTGACAATATCAGCAGCCAGTGATGATATGGAACGATAGGAACTCTCATTCTGCTATTGGGAATGAAAAATGGTAAAACCACTTTGGAAAACAACTTGAAAATTTCGTAAAAATCTAAATATAGTCCAAAACCCAACAACCATGTTCGTGGGTATTTAAACAACCAATCTGAAAACTTATATCCACACAAAACTCTGCATGCAAATGTTTATAGCACCTTTATTTATAATCACCAAAAACTGGAAGCAACCAAGATGTCCTTCAATAAGGGAATGGATAAACAAACTGTGGCACATCCACATAATGAAATAATATTCAGTAATACAAAGGAATGAACCATCAAGCCATGTAAAAAAAAATATGAATGCATTTTACATGCATATTACTAAGTGAAATAAGTCAGCCTGAAAATGCTATAGAGATGGTCATCCAATTAGTGGTTGCCAGTGGTTAGGAGAGGTGAGAGGGTTAAATAGGAGAAGCAGGGAAGAATTTTTTTAGAGTGGTGAAATTATCCTGTATGGTGGTGCAATGGTGGATAAATGACAATATGCATTTGTTAAAACCTATGGAACTTTACAGCACAAAGAGTGAACCTTGCTCCGCAACATATGTAGAAAGGGAAATACAAATTAAAACAATGAGACATCACTATACATCTATTAGAATGGCCAAAATAGAGAAACATGCAACACCAAATGCTGGTGAGGATATGGAGGAACAGGAACTCTCATACACTCTGGTGGGAAAGCAAAATGGTACAGTCACTTGGAAGTTTGGTGGTTTCTTACAAAACTAAACACACTCTTACCATATGATCCAGCAAACACACTCCTTAGTATTTATCCAAAGGACTTGAAAACTTACGCTCATGTAAAAACCTGCACACGGATGTTTACAGCAGCTTTATTCATAATTGCCCAAACTTGGAAGCAACCGAAATGTTCTTTCCTTCAGATGAATGGATAAATGATAAATAAACCTGGTATATCCAGATAATGGAATATTACTCAGCACTAAAAGAAATGAGCTATCAAACCGTGAAAAGACATGGAGGAACCTTAAATGCATATCACTGAGTGAAAGAAGCTGATCTGAAAAGGCTACATTCTATATGATTTTAACTATACGACATTCTGAAAAAGGCAAGACTGTGGAGATGGTAAAAAGATCAGTCAGGGGCTGCCAGGGGTTGAGGGATGGGATGAACAGGTGGAGCAGAGAGAAGTTTTAGGTCAGTGAAAATACTCTGTATGATATCTTAATGATGTCATTATATATTTGTCATGTCAGTATATATTTGGTCTAACCCTCAGGATTAGTACAACACCAAGAGTGAATTATAATGTAACCTATGAACCACAAGGTGATTATGATGTGTCAGTAACACAGTCCATCAATTTTAATAAACATACCATTCTGATGTGGGATATTGATACTAGTGGAGGCTATGCATGTGTAGGGGCAGGGGGTATATGGGCAATCAATCTCTGTACCTTCTGTTCAGTTTTGCTGAGAACCTAAAACTGCTCTTAAAAATTTGTCTGAATTTTTTTTAAAGAGTGAACTTTAGTACATGTAAATTAAAAAAAATCATTCACAAAATCAGGAAGTCCTGGGACAGAATGCAGACCGTGACAAAAAGAATCTGTGTAAGGAATGTATGAAATAATCTCACTAAAAGAGTTGGACAAAAAGGTGCCCTCCTAGGTAACTTTGGAAATGTGTGGAGACTGCAAGACTAAAGACAAAAGGAACTGTACATAAGAACTATACTTTAAGTGAGAAAGCTCTTTTTTTCATAGCAGTACAAGTTAACAATTCTGAAAGAACTATACATGTATACTAGAATCGAGCAATTAAGTAAATGCAGAGCAGAAAGTGGGGGATAGTTTCTCAATGTTGGGCTGAGAGGTTACAGACAAGCAAGAAGAGAAGGCTGGAATCATCCCTGTGGTAACGGATTACAGTTGGAGGCATCAATATGAATTCATATTTACCTTGATATGCACACAGGTGGATACATCCAGAAATATTTAAAGGTACGTGCACAATGGAATATTACTCAGCCACAAAAAGGATGAAATGATGCCATTTGCAGCAACAGGGATGGACCTAGACATGATCATACTAAGTGAAGTAAGCCAGACAGAGAAAGATAAGTATCACAGGATATCGCTTATATGTGGAATCTAAAAAAATAATACAAATGAACTTATTTACAAAACAGACATAGACCCACAGACATAGAAAACTAAATTATGGTTACCAAAGGGCAAAGGGGGGAAGGGATAAATTAGGAGTTTGGGATTAAAATATATACACTACTATATATAAAATAGATAACCAACAAGGACCTACTGCATAGCACAGGGAACTGTACTCAGTTATCTTGTAATAACCAGTAATGGAAGAGAATTTGAAAAAAGAATATATATATATATATATTTATATGTATAACTGAATCACTGTGTTGTACATCTGAAACTATCACAACATTGTAAATCAACTATATTTGAATAAAAATTTTTTTAAAAATTTAAAAAAGCAATCTTAGCCACTTTGCAAGGAAAAAAAAAAAAAAAGCATGTGTATAGACACAGTTTAGTACGCACACACATATATCTTCTTTCTTTGCCAACTGAGAGGGCCTTGAAGCAACAATACCCCAGGAGCAACAAACACACCTAGTGCCCAGATCTTGGTTTCTAATACCGTTCTCCAACAAATGAACTAAGGCTTCTTAGAGAAGTGGATGATTCTATAGCTGGGGCTGGGACTATACTAGATGAGTCTGGACCATTTGGAAGTGCCAAAAAGTAAGGAAATGCTCAGATACACATAACCATGACGTTAGGGGTATGTCAAAGGGACACAGGAACCAACTGAAAGAGTTTCCAATGACCAAAGCCACAACAATTTGAGCTACAAAATAAAGAAAGTAGTATTGGATTATAACCCAAAATATAAACTAAGTATCTGAGTCCATAGTGTTATAAATAAATGGTTATATCATAAACAAATGGCAAAGAATATTCTCCAGTGCAGAAGATCCCAAATAATTATGTAGGTTCTCCTCCCCCAAGGAGATGGACCGCAGCTCCCTAAGTATGGCCTGCTCACAGAGACTTCCTTTCAAAGAAGATAGTATGGAAATGGGGCGAAAAGAGTAACTTTACAATGGAGAAATGTAACAAACACTACCTCAGCTGGGTGATTATGAGTAACAGCCACAGAGATAAGTCATGTTGATAATGTGTAGCATTGATATGATGCGATGAGAATGGTACTTTATCTCTGTGGTCTTCATCCCCAGAACCAATAACCCCAGTTTAATCATGAGAACATCAGTCAAATGTCAATTGAGGCATGGTCTACAAAACACCTTACTAGTACTCCTCAAAACTGCCAAGGTCATCAAAGAAAAGGAAAGTCTGAGAACTATCACAGTGGAGAGGGGACTAAGGAGACATGATGACTAAATGTAATGTGGTTCCTGGATGAGACCCTAGAGGGGAAAAGGACATTAGGTACAAACTGAGGAAACCTGAATAAAGTACAGGCTTTAATTAATAATAATGTATCAGTGTCAGTTCATTAATTGCGACAAAGTACTATACTAATAGAAGACGTTGATGGGGTACTCCCTGTACTATTTTCACAATTTTTCTGTAACCTAAAACCATTACAAAAATTTTAAAGTTTTTATATTAAAAAATGGGAGAAATTAGTGTTGCTACTTTGAAAAATGGTTACTTACTGAATTAATTATAAAGTGTTAACTACCCCCCCCCCCCAATCAGATTAATGAATACTGGCAAATAGCATAGTGAAGTGAATAAGACCATTGTTCCAGACCTGAGTTCATGTTTGCCCGAACTACCTATGGGTGTGATACTCAGACACATCCTTTAGTCCCTTAGGACCTTGATGTTTTCTCCTATAAATTATGGAAATTGGATAAATGATATTACAGGGCTCTTCTAAAACAATGCTATAGACAAGCAAAATACATCAGCAAAATCAACAAGAATGCCAATGGATTGATTCTATCATATCACACATAATTTGGGAAGTACTTACCGGCTTCTCCCACTGATAAAATACCAGTTTTAACTTCTATTTAATGAAGTCTATTTTTGAGATTTGGATGGTAAGTTATACTGGAACATAAAGAAGAAACAACGCTACTTTATCCTGGTGAAAAGTAGTATCTCCTTTAAAATTACGCTTTTCTCTTGAAAGCGTACAAGGTAGGAGTAAAAGGGAGAAGACTTTACACCTATTATACTGTTCACATATTCTCAAATAATACCACATTTTAAATAATATCACTTTCAGCTCCATAAAATGTACTGCACTGAGAAACCATAACTAAGACACAGGGGGTAAGAGCTAAGTGTCTCATCCGTTTTCAGTACAAATAAAAGATTAGGTCTGCCTTTTTCTTTCAAAGAGGACCCTGATGGGATGGATTGGATGGAAGCCTTTCATGACTCACCTCTAAATTTGGTGGTCTGTACCCCCAGGGTGATTGCAAGGCCACATAAGAGGCAGGAAGTGGAAGGAAGTAGCGCCAGCAGCCCAGAATTGGAGTCAGGACACCTGCGTTCTAATGTTGACCCTTTCATTACTTAACTAGCAGTTTCACCTTGAACAAATAATTTTAATCTTGCTGAGTTTCTCATTTGAAAAACGAGATGTTGGATCAGATGCTACATTAAATGAATGGAACTCAAAAATGCTGTGGATTTGCTCCCTTCTTTTGAATAGCAAGGGCCAGGGATGGAGCATCGTCTGTTCAGGGCTGGCTGAGCTAATCCTGACCTCTGTACTGAGCAGTATGGTTAACATTGCAGACGTGGAGAGGCCACAGCCCACCTGAAGGGCAGAGGAAATAGTCCAGGAGCAATGGTTTCCATATGCATTTCCAGAGCTGAGACACAGGAGTGCTTTGGAGCTGGCAGGAAAAGGAAGCAATTTATCCCCTTTCACATCCTTCAGAAAGCTTCCTGGGGAGTTCATGACCTTGGTCTATCAAACACCTTACTCAGTATTATTTCTTGAAAGGGAAGCCAGAAGCAACCTTAAGAGTTAAAGACCTTTCATTTTGAATTTTACTATATAAACCTTGTTTAGAAGCCCAGCTTGTAAACCAATCTCTTTGTACACAGGTTTAACAAAATCTGTTTAAGCAGAATTTGGAAGAGTAATTTTGTGATGATATTATCAGGCAATGCATATTAATGCCATAAAGAATGAAGTATGTGTGGTTATTCTATTTTGCTTAGTCACAAGTAATGTTCATTCTGGTAGCAATTTTTGAGGCTGTGCCCATTGTATTGTTTTGTTCAGTTGCAAATCAGGTAAAAATTAGCCATGCCTTTGTTTCTCCCATTAATTCCATAAGAATATCCAACCAATGTTATGTCTAACTCACATAGAGGAACATTCATTTCCTGACTTTTCCTTATACTCTTTGCCTAGACACATATCAACCCACTCCAACCCCTACCAACATAGAGAGGGAAAAAATTGAATTCCCATTAATGATACATATTTTTTAAAAAATTCTCACAATATAAGTATAAATGTACACTGGAAAAAAAAAATAAGGTAATGGCCAGGGATATCCCATTGCCATCTGATATTTTTCCCCATCCCTCAATTACATTGACTTTTGATCGTCATTTGGGAAATTTATTTTCAGTGGTGCCTGAAGCCAACAATTACGTGCGTTAAATTGTGTACTTTAAATACATAGCCCTTCTCCTCACACATCTCAGGCTGCCACCAAGGGTTCTGGCTGTTCCTGTCTCCAGCTTGGTTACATGGGCATAGCATAGGAGCAAAGGACCAACGCTACCATTTCCATTTCTGGAAGACGTGCCAATACCCCACCTTGCAAATATAACTAGAACGTCCCACTCAGCAGCTCAGTGTACGAATAAGGGACTGCTACATAACAATACATTATAGATTTTGTATGCATACAATTAAAATTGTGGCTTAGTTGTTTTTAAGACTAAATGCATATACCATAGGGAACACATAAAAAACCAGTGGCTTTGTTTCTTCAATTGCAACTTAAAAGTAGACTAACTAGTATCATATTTAATACAGGAAGGGGCATTTTCATCATCTTTATATACATAAAGATGTGTGTGTATGTATATATACATACATAAACACATTTCATATTTCATATATATATACATTTTCATCATATATATGTTGGAGAGTTAGAAGCTACCTTCCTATTGCGGCATGAACATCTTTAAGTAAATGTTACTCAATTTCCATAAAAATTGTTCTTTAGAATGGGAAAGCGCTGTAAGCTTAAGCTTTGTGTTACACAAATATCTCATAAGAAAAAGGGTATCATGAGAGAGATTACTATAAAACTAAAATTATATAAAAAAGGCAACAAAACCCCCCATAGAGCTGTAGTATTCTAATGTGTAGCACACAGTATTCCAGTGCATTGCACACAGTAAACGTCTTCTTTTGAACGGGTTACTGGAACGAATCCCAGAGGGACAAGACATCTCCGGGGATAGTAGGCACCTGAGATGGCTTCTGCTTATATCTGGGGAATGATTCTCAGGAGGCTGCAGGTTTGCCACTGAGCTCCTCTTTACTCCTGGGGTTTAGACGAGATGTAACCAGGTGTAGTAGCCTACAGTCTTTAATAAAGGAAAACCCAAGTCTTTTAATATATTTTAAACAGGATGTTCCTTTCCTAGACTGAGCATGTCATGAACGGTGAGAGGAACATCGTTCTCTCCTGTAAACAGACTTACGCAACAGGGCTGCTGAGAAAAGAGGTAATAGGGCCTGACAACTGGAGAATTGGATTGCCTTTAGTTACCAGATGTTCAGATTTTTCAGTGTGCTGGTTCTTTAGAAGATCAGAATTATGTCTAAGAATTGGATCATCGTTATGAGAATAGCAACAACCTGATTCTGTTGGAATGGTTCTCAGAAAAAATTGTTAGTTACCACCATTTGGGAAGCTTACTAAGCCCTAATAATAAAGGTGAAAGTTAAAAAGTAATGATACAAGATAACATTGAGAGGTGACTATAGGTCAAATATATTGTTATTTGCTTGAGAGATACTCTCAGCCACTTCATCAGCTCCCTCCTGAATACCTGGATTCAGGTACTTACATATGATTTCATTAAGTACTCTAATATTCTTCGTCTCTT
The DNA here is from genome assembly GCF_028023285.1 of Balaenoptera ricei. Lineage (NCBI taxonomy): Eukaryota > Metazoa > Chordata > Mammalia > Artiodactyla > Balaenopteridae > Balaenoptera > Balaenoptera ricei. The sequence goes on from NC_082656.1 coordinate 52,408,721, forward strand.
TCTCTCTCTCACATACACACACACACACACACACACATCCATAAATACATCATAATATGATGCCGAAGCTAGATAAAGGCACTTTCCACTTTTCTAAAGAAATCCAGAAATCTAGGTTCCTATGAACTAAGTAAACTAAATGGTCAGGCTGTGCTATTAGAGACTCTCTAAATGACTATAAGCATTGAATTCATCATAAGTATGTTATGCTTCATTTCTTGAAAAAGAAACAAAACTCCAGTGCATTCATTAATGTGTCAGCTTACTAATACATAAATGCAATCACTATGCAAAATTGCTTCAATGATTTGAAAGGTATATTTGGAAAAAAAATAAACTTGTCTCTGGGTTCTATTTCAAATCAACTGTCATGGTTTAAATATAAATAACCAGGGGCAAGTTACTGAGGAATCGACTGTATAGTATATTTCAAAAAGTGAAAATTCACAGAAAACAATTTCAAAAGCTTCTTTTCTTTATATTTGCCATTTGAGGAAAGATTCCTTTTGTCTGGACAATGTTAATAATTTCTTAGTCTTTATTCTAGTTACATTCATAACTATATTGATCAGGGCATTTTCACTAGCCAATCTCAAAGTTAAACAAAAAACAGATATAATTATTCAAAAGTACAGAGAAATCAGGCGGGGCTGGGTACTCAAGCGTGCTGCATCAAGTCCCTGAAACTAGCTCGCTCTCTCTCTCTCTCTCTCTCTCTCTCTCACACACACACACACACACACACACGCAGTTCTACTTATCTTTCTATTGACATTATCCTTAGGATAACTTTCCCAAGGTGGCCAGGCTAGGCTAGCAAAGTGTGTTTCCCAGAACAATTTCCAGATATTATTAACAGGGTGAGGGGTAGTTACAAATAATCAAATAATTTTAGGACATGTTTGGTTTAATCAAAGTTAACTTTCTCCTTTACCACAGGCTTCTCTGAGCCTTTAATATACTATGCCTCTCCAAGAGGGGGTAGAAATCATACCTGCAGCCGTTGCCAAAATCATCTGCCCCCAGAATCTTCTTTTCCCTTTTACTGAGGCAGATCACCTAGCACTAGTGTGACAGGGAAATAAATCAGGAAGCACATAATAAACTGTCTCAGAAGAGTCGCTCTGCATCTGCGTTCCATGCCCCCATTTTCTTGGTTGCTTGGCTTGTTCTTTGAGGACAGTCATACAGTTTGAAATGGCCTCATCATTTGAGCCCTGAAGGGGAGCCCTGAGACCCATCACTCCTTCCATCAGATACACGTATGGCTCCAGACCCTCCAGGCTTATTTCCTTTTAAGATCTTGTTAGAAGAGTATGGGGTGGGGAAGGGGGGGAGGCGGGGAAGAGGGGAGGAAGGATGTCTGAAGATTAGTGACTCACCTGCTTGATCTCGCTAAGGGAGAGAAACCATTTGATATCAGCTATTTCTCTGACCATGTCCTGCTCACTATGCCAGATTTCTCTCTCTTGGTAAATTTAAAAATTAAATAGAAAATGTATTGCCATACAGATATTTACTTGAGGAACTAGCATATATACTAAAACTTGTGTCTCTCTCTAAAGGAAAATTTCATAATAATATTTTGTAGGGAAAATCCCAGGATACATGCTGACATTACAACTCTCCTCCTCACCCAAATTAGATAATCACAAACAGAGTATTAAGAAATTTCCTATGTATGAAGATGAAGGAAGCTCATTCAAAATAACACAGGAGCTGGGGAAAATTGGCTTACCTTTCTTCTTTATAGGACCTTTCAATCACATCAATGACATTTTCCCAATGAACTCACAGCATTCTATATTATAAGTTGCACCTTGTTTGCATAACTTGTTTTATATCTCTTGGCAAGCTCCAAGCCCTCTCAGTTTTGTATATTTGCATGTAACTCTGATCACAGGGAATGTGTTTTGAGACAGAAGGTATGGTTCAATAAATCAAGGTGGGAGGGTTAGGCACAGAATTTACTGTGAGAGTGGCCACTGATTCTAGAATAACTTTCTGTTCTATGCTTAGTAGAATTCCTGGCATTTAGTAGAACTTAAGTTAATATTTATTGAATTAATTGAAGATCATGTAAAGGCAACTGATAATTTTTCAATGTTATAAACTTTGGATTTTTGATTTAAAAAACAGTCTTTCAGTTTGGCTCAATTGGGTTCAGATTCTAATTTGTCATGTAAGTCTTCTAATGGGTATTCACTATTGTGGATTGTGTACCTTAACTAGTAAGTAAACAAACAAAAACCTAGGTCCCTGGTAAGCTAATGACAGATTCTGAGAACTGAAAAGAAAGGTCTCCGTGTACTTGATATGCTACATAATGATGGTAGTTATGTTTTACTTTGCAACTAATAAGTGAGACATTAAATATATGCATACCAATTTACATTTCATTATATGCTTACTGGAGAGAAATGGTTTAATAAATGTTTTATCTATGTACCCACTCTCCCAGTCGCCATTCAGAATTTTATTTGTGGCCTAAAATCACATTCCAAGCCTACCAATCCTTGGAATCTCACTTTTGTAACATATTTGTTGTTTGTTTGTGAATATGTGTATGTATTCAGTAACTATAACATCTATGAAATCAGAGAATCACATCTGTCAATCACTCCAGCGACTAGTACAGTGCTTTGTACAGAGTACACACTCAAAAAAAAAGAGGTAATGATATTATTCTCTTTTCATTCTAAAACACAAAGGATTAAAATACGCCAAGACAGAGCAGAAGTAATAAGTATTTTGCAGTTTATAATACCTGCGACCATAGCAAACACAAAGATCTTTGGATGGCACTATTACTTTATACTGAAAAAAGTCTTCCGAGGCACAAAAATAAGCCTGGACATAAGGAGTGGAGGAACAGTTTTGCTAATTGCTTCTCCTTGACATTTAAACACTGACTAACAATACAGCCAGGTAGTGAGGTTAGGAAATATCAAGTTTTAGCTTTAAAAATATAATTTCCTCTCATTCTGAAAGATCACATTGGAGAAGTGACATAGAGGGTACTTCAAAACCCAAGTGAGTCAGCAGACATCAAATAAAAACACCCACTAACACTGATGCAGATCCCAAACCCCCAGCCAATAAACAAGGTTTAAAGCCCCTTAACAGCCTCCAGCAGCTGGAAGGACATAGGGGGTGGAAGAAAAATGCCTCCCTTTCCCGTCACCCTGTTCTCCAATAGCTCCCCATGTTGCCCACCCATTCAGTTAATTTACTAAAAGCTTACTTATATGGAGGACAGAAATAAGAACTTCTCAGTGCAATAAAACTCAGACACTGATGAGATTAGAGGAATAAGCAGACTTTCAACAAGAGGTATGTGACATTTCACACTTCTGAAAAGTCTTCAGCCAGGTAAAGCACTGTATTTCCTCTTATATTGGCTTTGATAGCACCCAGCTGGAGCTCAGCAAAATTCACACATCTTCCGGTGACAGCACTGGCTTTGGGCTACCTAGGCTGAGCCTTTCACAGCTGGAGATAGTGTAAACCAAGTATAAAATGTAGGTAGGATTACTAAGAAATCCTTTGCTTTCATTCATTTTATCTCCCAAATATGCCCTGTCCCCATAACAGATTATCCTAGTAGCCTGCCTAATCACCTCCAAGCATCCACACAAATCCCAAAGACGTCAGTATGTGTTTTGTTGCCCATATTTCTACTGAAAATCCTGCCTAGGTAGCAGTATCTAAAAATACTCCCAAACACTGTTGCTTTTTCGGAAGAGGCATTCTGAAGACTGCTTCTGTGCAGTGGAATTCCAGAAGGATTATTTTGCCTGTTCTGTTCATTAAGGTCAATTATATTTATGTTCAACATCACTCAGGACACATAAGTGCATAAGTGTGTTTGCAACTCACCCTGGAAAAGGCAGGACAGGAAAGTAATAACCCATAGTCACATGGCATTTATTTTCCTCTATTGATATCAAAGGGATTAAACATAGTCTAATTCCATAGTCGAATGCTCCTGTGAAAGTAATATTTTCCTTTTTATAATGTAGGGAGGGCCTGAATCTGCTCTTATTTCCAATTATATCCGTAATCAGGTTTACCTGTGTGACATCTTCCCCCATGTGGGCTCACTTATTCCCCTTCTAAGCCAATTTAAGGGACTGGATCTTGTTTAAAAGGATTTTTAACTTTTTTCTTGACTCCTTGCAATTTCTTAACAGAATGTTTTATCTTTTTTTTTTCTTTCTTTTCAGACTGTTTTTCTACTGCCATCCCTCACCCCCATTTCTGATTCTGGATCTCTATTTACTATGAACTTCTAAGCACTTCCAGGCTTTGGCACCTTTGCCCTCTGGCTAAATGCTGCTCACTATTCCACTGCGAATCAGACCTTGACATTCAACACCTGGAGCTAATGAGAAAAACCTGTTTCGTAGAAAGGACTACAAGCTTAATGAAAGTTTGAAAAGGAGTCATGCAGACAGAGTGCTTGTTATGGTTGAGTAAACCACATGGCTTTAGCATCCTCTTTAAGAATTAGGGCTTTTGTGGGTTCCAGGAGGGAAGTATTGCTGCAGCAGAAAGAAGGCATAGTAGTGCTTAAGATCAAAGCTTTTCATCTTACCTAGAGATAGGATAACCTAAAGTCTTATTCCGTTAGTGCTCCTTTATTTAGTTTTAGAAAATATCATCTGCAGTGCAAAGAATAACCTATCTCTTGCATTCTCAGTTATCTAAGTGTGTGGCCTATTAACTACGCTGGAGTGCCTCTTGTAATAATTATATTAATTTTCACTTCCATTCAATTAAGGGCACTGAATATCTACAAAATGCAAAGCCCATACAATGGTGTACCAAATCATCTTAGTCTTCAAGAAGATTTTAGTCCAATAAGAGACGCAGAGGAATCCACTCTGGAGGGCAGTGAAAGTGGGCAGGAGTTTCTATCCGGAGTTTGGTTTTGCACTAATAGACCTGCGATTATTTTAAAATTAATACTGATTAAACCAACTTTTATTGACTACTATGTTCCAGGTATTAAGAGGCTATAAAGATCAACAAAAGAAAAGCCATGATGAGGTGAAGATGACAATGATGATGGTAGAGGTGATGATGATGATTTTGAACTTTGGTGGCCATTATTCTGCCTATCACAAGTGGTATAGGTAAAGGGGAGCCACAGCAGATTTTTAGGAGTGTTATAGGGAAAGTCATCAGTATTTATGTTGGATTAAAAGAAGCAAAGTCAGAGGCCACTGGGAATCTAATTTGACAGTCCTGGTGGGAGGTAATGATAATCTATACTCAGAAAGCAGTCACAGAAAGAGTGAAATAAATTGCATTCTCTTTGGGAATTAGAATATGCCCTGCAGTTTTTGAGAATAAGATATCCAGCCATGCACCTAAAGAGATAATGAGTCTGCACTGCATATATCTGGGCTTGACTTCTGGTTCTGTCACGTAACTATAATATTAAACAAGATAGCTTACTTTTTGAGCCTCAATTTCTTCATCTATAAATATAACTAGTTATATCCATACCATGGGATCATTTTCAGGACTAATAATTATGTAATAATTATATAGCATGGTGACAGATATTTAGCAAGTTCTCAGAAATAGTAGCTATTATCAGTCTCATGCTGTAGCTTTTACTCTCATGTGTTAGCTTTGTAATATCGGCACTAAGACGGAATATCTAGATTGGGATAAACCTGTCTTACAAATGGGTCTCACATATCTGTTCAGATTACTAGCCAGAGGATTTGTCATATGGTTATGTCAAAATCAATTACTGAGACAACTGAAGTGAATAGATAGGAGAGATACAAGATCTGAGACCCAGAACTCAGTTGCTTCCAGGGACCAAGCAGGTAAAATGTGAGTGTAAACTGAACCAGATGAAACTAAGATCAGATGGTACCTAAAGAATGTGTGCCATAAATAATGGACTTCAACTTTAAAATGTCTGCAGATCCTGGCTTGCAGCTCAGAGTGTAGTTATTTACAACAAACTATTTTACTGTTATCCACAGTAAGAAATAGATTTTAACACATCACAACAGCACATATGTAGATATGCATAAAACAAAATTTCTTAATACTTAAAACATGTGAATCTTATTGATATTCTCTATTCTATACTGATCCATTCCATCCCACTCCGTTTCTTTACACTCCTTTCTATCTCATCCTATCCTATCGCGTTCAAATAAATCCTGGGCCAGATCTTTTAAATTTATTTTTCTAGCCACTAATGGGTCACGACCCACAGTTTATAAAACTCTAGTTCATATCAGCAGATTAAAATAATTTTTGGTTTACCTCCACCAGTAAATTTATTTTTGAAATAAAAAACATATATGGGGGGGACCTTCAAGATGTCAGAGGAGTAAGATGTGGAGATCACCTTCCTCCCCACAAATACATCAAAAATACATCTACATGTGGAACAGCTCCTACAGAACACCTACTGAACGCTGGCAGAAGACCTCAGACTTCCCAAAGGCAAGAAACTCCCCACGTACCTGGGTAGGGCAAAAGAAAAAAGAAAAAACAGAGACAAAAGAATAGGGATGGGACCTGCACCAGTGGGAGGGAGCTGTGAAGGAGGAAAGGTTTCCACACACTAGGAAGCCCCTTCGCGGGTGGAGACTGTGGGTGGCGGAGGGGGGAAGCTTCGGAGCCACGGAGGAGAGTGCAGCCACAGGGGTGCGGAGGGCAAAGCAGAGAGATTCCCGCACAGAGGATCAGTGCCAACCGGCACTCACCAGCCTGAGAGGCTTGTCTGCTCACCCGCCGGGGCAGGTGGGGGCTGGGGGCTGAGGCTCAGGCTTCAGTCGGATCCCAGGGAGAGGACTGGGGTTGGCTGCGTGAATACAGCCTGAAGGGGTTAGCGCACCACAGCTAGCCGGGAGGGAGTCTGGGGAAAAGTCTGGACCTGCTGAAGAGGCAAGAGACCGTTGTTTTGGGGTGTGTAAGGAGAGAGGATTCCTTCCCCGTGTGCCCACAGAAGGCAGAGCACCGCCTAAGCGAGTTCCAGAGATGGGGGCGAGCCATGGCTATCAGCTCGGACCACAGAGACAGGCATGAAATGCTAACGCTGCTGCTGCTGCCAGCAAGAAGCCTGTGTGCGAGCACAGGTCACTATCCACACCTCCCCTCCCGGGAGCCTGTGCAGCCCGCCACTGCCAGGATCCCATGATCCAGGGACAATTTCCCCAGGAGAACACATTGCGCACCTCAGGCTGTTGCAATGTCACGCCAGCCTCTGCCTCTGCAGGCTTGCCCCACATTCCAATTATGACAACCGTACCTTCCCTCTCCCTGGCCTGAGAGAGCAAGAGTACCCTAAGAAGCTGCAGCTTTAACCCCCTCCTGTCTGGTGGGGAACAGATGCCTGAGGGTGCCCTACATGCAGAGGTGGGGCCAGAACCAAAGCTGAACCCCGGGAGCTGTGCGAACAAAGAATAGAAAGGGAAATTTCTCCCAACAGGCTCAGGAGCAGCAGATTAAATCCTCACAATCAACTTGATGTACCCTGCATCTGTGGAATACCTGACTAGACAACGAATCATCCCAAAATTGAGGCAGTGGACTTTGCAAGCAACTGTAGACTTGGGGTTTGCTGTCTGAGACTGATTAGTTTCTGATTTTTATGCGTATTTTAGTTTAGTTTTTAGCACTTGTTATCATTGGAGGATGTGTTTATTGGTTTGGTTGCTCGCTTCTTTATTTATTATTATTATTTTTAAATTTTAATCATTTATTTATTTTTTTAAGATTTATTTATTTCTCCCTTTTCTTCTGAGCCATGTGGCTGACAGGGTCTTGGTGCTCTGGCCTGGTGTCAGGCCTGAGCCTCCGAGGTGAGAGAGCCGAATTCAGGACATTGGACCAACGGAGACCTCCTGGCCCCGTGTAACATCAATTGGCGAGAGCTCTCCCAGAGAACTCCATCTCAGTGTTAAGACCCAGCTCCACCCAATGGCCAGCAAGCTCCAGTGCTGGATGCCCCAAGCCAAACAACTAGCAAGACAGGAACACAACCCCACCCGTTAGCAGAGAGGCCACCTAAAATTATACTAAGTTCAGAGACACCCCAAAACACACTGCCGGACACGGCTCTGCCTGCCAGAAAGACAAGATCCAGCCCCACCCACCAGAACACAGGCACCACTCCCCTCCAGCAGGTAGCCTACACAAGCCACTGCATCAACCTCACCCACTGGGGGCAGACACCAAAAACAACGGGAACTACAAACCTGCAGCCTGTGAAAAGGAGACCCCAGACAAAATGAGAAGACAGAGAAACATGCAGCAGAGGAAGGAGGAAGGTAAAAACCCACCAGACAAATGAAAAGGAAATAGGCACTCTACCTGAAAACAAATTCAGGGTAATGATAGTAAATATGATCCAAAATCTTGGAAACAGAATGGAGAAAATGCAAGAAACATTAAACAAGGACCTACAAGAAATAAAGAGCAAACAAACAATGATGAACAACACAATAAGTGAAATTTAAAATTCTCCAGAAGGAACCAATAGCAGAATAACTGAGACAAAAGAATGGATAAGTGACATGGAAGATAAAATAGTGGAAATACATGCCACAGAGCAGAATAAAGAAAAAGGAATGAAAAGAACTGAGGGCAGTCTCAGAGACCTCGGGAAAACCTTAAACTCACCAACATTTGAATTATAGGGGTCCCAGAGGAAAAAGAGAAAAAGAAAGGGTCTGAGAAAATATTTGAAGAGATTACAGTTGAAAACTTCCCTAATATGGGACAGGAAATAGTCAAGTCCAGGAAGTGCAGAGAATCCCATACTGGATAAATCCAAGGAGAAACATGGCAAGACACATAGTAATCAAACTATCAAAAATTAAATACAAAGAACAAATATTAAAAGCAGCAAGGGAAAAGCAACAAATAACATACAAGGGAATACCCATAAGTTTAACAGCTGATCTTTCAGCAGAAACTCTGCAAGCCAAAAGGAAATGGCAGGACATATTTAAAATGATGAAAGGGAAAAACCTACAACCAGAATTACTCTACCCAGCAAGGATCTCATTCAGATTCGATGGAGAAATTAAAACCTTTGCAGACAAGCAAAAGTTAAGAGAATTCAGCACCACCAAACCAGCTATACAACAAATGCTAAAGGAACTTCTCTAGGCAGGAAACACGAGAGAAGGAAAAGACCTACAAAAACAAATCCAAGACAATTAAGAAAATGGTAATAGGAACATACATATCGATAATTACCTTAAATGTAAATGGATTAAATGTTCCAACCAGAAGACACAGACTGGCTGAATGGATACAAAAACAAGACCCATATAAATGCTGTCTACAAGAAACCCACTTCAGACCTAGGGACGCATACAGACTGAAAGTGAAGGGATGGAAAAAGATATGCCATGCAAACGGAAATAAAATGAAAGCTGGAGTAGCAATTCTCATATAAGACAAAATAGACTTTAAAATAAAGACTATTACAAGAGACAAAGAAGGACACTACATAATGATCAAGGGATCAATCCAAGAAGAAGATGTAGCAACTGTAAATATTTATGCACCCAACATAGGAGCACCTCAATACATAAGGCAAATGCTAACAGCCATAAAAGGGGAAATCAATAGTAACACAATTATAGTAGGGGACTTTAACACCCCAGTTTCACCAGTGGACAGATCATCCAAAATGAAAATAAATAAGGAAACACAAGCTTTAAAAGACACATTAGACCAGACAGACTTAATTGATATTTACAGGACATTCCGTCCAAAAACAACAGAATACACTTTGTTCTCAAGTGCTCATGGAACATTCTCCAGGATAGATCATATCCTGGGTCACAAATCAAGCCTTGGTAAATTTAAGAAACTTTAAATCGTTTCAAGTATCATTTCCAACCACAACGATATGAGACTAGATATAAATTACAGGAAAAAAACCTGTAAAAAATACAACCACATGGAGGCGAAACAATACACTACAAAGTAGCCAAGAGATCACTGAAGAAATCAGAGGAAATCAAAAAATACCTAGAAACAGATGACAATGAAAACACAAGGACCCAAAACCTGTGAGATGCAGCAAAAGCAGTTCTAAGAGGGAAGTTTATAGCAATACACTCCTATCTCAAGAAACAAGAAAAATCTCAAATAAACAACCTAACCTTACACCTAAAGCAATTAGAGAAAGAAGAACAAAAACCCCCCGAAGTTAGCAGAAGGAAAGCAATCATAAAGATCTGATCAGAAATAAATGAAATAGAAACAAAGAAAACAATAGGAAAGATCAATAAAACTAAAAGCTGGTTCTTTGAGAAGATAAACAAAATTGATAAACCATTAGCCAGACTCATCAAGAAAAAAAGGGAGAAGACTCAAATCAACAGAATTAGAAATGAAAAAGAAGAAGTAACAACTGACACTGCAGAAATACAAAGGATCATGAGAGATTACTACAAGCAACTACATGCCAATAAAATCGATGACCTGGAAGAAATGTACAAATTCTTAGAAAAGCACAACCTTCCAAGACTGAACCAGGAAGAAATAGAAAATATAAACAGACCAATCACAAGCACTGAAATTGGAAGTGTGATTAAAAATCTTCCAACAAACAAAAGCCCAGGACCAGATGGCTTCACAGGCGAATTCTATCAAACATTTAGAGAAGATCTAACACCCATCCTTCTCAAGCTCTTCCAAAATATAGCAGAGGGAGGAAAACTCCCAAACTCATTCTACGAGGCCACCATCACCCTGATATCAAGACCAGACAAAGATATCACAAAAAAAGAAAGCTACAGGCCAATATCACTGATGAACATAGATGCAGAAATCCTTAAAAAATACTAGCAAACAGAATCCAACAGCACATTAAAAGAATCATAGACCATGATCAAGTGGGGTTTATCCCAGGAATGAAAGGATTCTTCAGTATACACAAATCAATCAATGTGATACACCATATTAACAAATTGAAGGGTAAAAACCATATGATAATCTCAACAGATGCAGAAAAAGCTTTCAACAAAATTCAACACCCATTTATGATAGAAACTCTCCAGAAAGTAGTCATAGAGGGAACCTAACTCAACATAATAAAGGCCATATATGACAAACCCACAGCCAACATCATTCTCAATGGTGAAAAACTGAAACCATTTCCTCTAAGATCAGGAACAAGACAAGGTTGCCCACTCTCACCATTATTATTCAACATTGTTTTCAAAGCTTTAGCCATTGCAATCAGAGAAGAAAAAGAAATAAAAGGAATCCAAATTGGAAGATAAGTAAAACTGTCACTGTTTGCAGATGACATGATACTATACATAGATAATCCTAAAGATGCCACCAGAAAACTACTAGAGCTAACTGAATTTGCTAAAGTAGCTGGGTACAAAATTAATGCACAAAAACCTCTTGCATTCCTATACACTAACGACAAAACATCTGAAAGAGAAATTATGGAAGCACTCCCATTTACCATTGCAACAACAACAACAAAAATACCTAGGGATAAACTTACCTAAGGAGACAAAAGACCTGTATGCAGAAAACTATAAGACACTGATGAAAGAAATTAAGGACGATACAAACAGATGGAGAGATATACCATGTTCTTGGATTGGAAGAACCAACATTGTGAAAATGACTATACTATCTAAAGTAATCTATAGATTCAATACAATCCCTATCAAACTACGAGCGACATTTGTCACAGAACTAAAAAAAAATTTCACACTTTGTATGGAAACACAAAAGACCCCGAATAGCCAAAGCAATCTTGAGAAAGAAAAATGGAGCTGGAGGAAGCAGGCTCCTGGACTTCAGACTATACACAAAGCTACAGTAATCAAGACAATATGGTACTGGCACAAAAACTGAAATATAGATCAATGAAACAAGATAGAAAGCCCAGAGATAAACCCATGCATCTATGGTCAACTAATGTATGACAAAGGAGGCATGGATATACAATGGAGAAAAGACAGTCTCTTCAATTAGTGGTGCTGGGAAAACTGGACAGCTACATGTAAAAGAATGAAATTAGACCACTTCCTAACACCATACACAAAAATAAACTCAAAATGGGTTAAATACCTAAATGTAAGATCAGACACTATAAAACTCTCAGAGGAAAACATAGGCAGAACACTCTATGACATAAATCACAGCAAGATCCTTTTTGACCCACCTCCTAGAGAAATGGAAATAAAAACAAAAATAAACAAATGGGACCTAATGAAATTTAAAAGCTTTTGCACAGCAAAGGAAACCATAAACTAGATGAAAAGACCACCCTCAGAATGGGAGAAAATATTTGCAAACAAAGCAACTGACAAAGGATTAACCCCCAAAATATACAAGCAGCTCATGCAGCTCAATATCAAAAAAACAAACAACCCAATCCAAAAATGGGCAGACATTTCTAAATAGACATTTCTCCAAAGAAGATATACAGATTGCCAACAAACTCATGAAAGGGTGCTCAACATCACTAGTCATTAGAGAAATGCAAATCAAAACTACAATGAGGTATCACCTCATACCAGTCAGATTGGCCATCATCGAAAAATCTAGAAACAATAAATGCTGGAGAGGGTGTGGAGAAAAGGGAACCCTCTTGCACTGTTGGTGGGAATGTAAATTAATACAGCCACTATGGGGAACAGTATGGAGGTTCCTTAAAAAACTAAAAATAGAACTACCATTATGACTCAGCAATCCCACTACTGGGCATATACCCTGAGAAAACCATAATTCAAAAAGAGTCATGTACCACAGTGTTCATTTCAGCACTATTTACAATAGCCAGGACATGGAAGCAACATAAGTGTCCATCGACAGATGAATGGATAAAGAAGACGTGGCGGCACATATATACAATGGAATATTACTCAGCCATAAAAAGAAACGAAATTGAGCTATTTATAGTGAGGTGGATGGACCTAGAGTCTGTCATACAGAGTGAAGTAAGTCAGAAAGAAAATAACAAATACCATATGCTTACACACATATATGGAATCTAAAAAAAAAAAAAAAAAAGGTTCTGAGGAACCTAGGGGCAGGACAGGATTAAAGACACAGACGTAGAGAATGGAGTTGAGGTCATGGGGACGGGGAAGGGTAAGCTGGGACAAAGTGAGAGAGTAGCATTGACATATATACACTACCAAATGTAAAATAGATAGTAGTGGGAAGCAGCTGCATAGCACAGGGAGATCAGCTTGGTGCTTTGTGACCACCTAGAGGGGTGGAATAGGGAGAGTGGGAGGGAGATGCAAGAGGGAGGGTATGTGGGGATATATGTATACATATAGCTGATTCACTTTGTTGTATACCAGAAACTAACACAACATTGTAAAGCAATTATACTCCAATAAAGATGTTTAAGAAAAACATATATAGAATGATATAGTTACACATTTACTATTAATATGTTTATTAAATGTGAAGAAAACTTTCTCTTTTTAGGTGAAAATATAAATAGCAGTTACATTGTTTTTCCTCAGCACCCCTTGGCGAGGTCTAAGCCAACCTCCCCACCTGACCTCTTGTGTGACTTTCAGCCAGTTAGTTAAATCTACAAGCTTAGAATTTCTTTTATGTTAACTGGGACTGATAGTATCTATTTCATAGATTTGTTGGGATAATTTAATTAAATACTGTGTCTAAAGCAAGTAACCCAACACTTGACCTCCTCACAAGAAAATGTTATTTTAAAATTAATATTATTTGGGTAAACTTTTATTGGCTACTTACTATGTTCCAGGCACTGAAAGGATTCAAAGATAAATAAAAGATACGATGAGGAGGAGGAAAAGGAGAAGGAGGATGATGATGATGAAGTAGAAGAACGTAGATGATAAAGAAGACGATGAAGAAAAAAGAGATGTTATAATCTAGTAAGAAAACCATCGTATATAAATATTACAAAATGAGCCAGAATACAAATGTCTTTATAGCACTGTGCGTATCATTCTGTATGAAGTAAATATTTTTGAGTACATGCATATTCATGAATGAATGAATGAATGAATGAGTTCCAGCTTTGGCCATTGTCCTGTGTCACCAAAAGTTGTGACATATTGCAGACCCTTCATTAACGGCACTTGGGCATCTAAGGTAATAAATAAATGTGATTATTGAATTTCCCATAGTAACTTCTGAAATTAAAAATGCCACATCAAACGTGTGAATTTCTAAAACAATGATTAAAAGAGAATCACAGTTCTTTATATTTTGAACAGATTATTTTATTTGCATCAAAATGTTATGGAGAGGAAATAACTGCTATTAAACTTCTTCTCTTCTTACTCAGTAATTAGAAAGCAGAGGCATCTAACTACATACCAGCTAAGGAAACCTATGGTCATATATTAATAACACAACAGTTTTCTTCAAATAAACTGAAAATTAGTTTAAACATTTTATAGATAACTCACTTTATAAATCAGCAGACAAGGCGACTGTAACTATATTACTAGTTCTTTTCACATAAATATTAAAGGGCCATCTTCAAATATATGTTCATTTTAAAATTTTCTCTCACTCACCACTTCTTTTCTTTCGAAAAGCCAATAGAAAATCTTCCTAAACAGGTCTCATGTTATGGAGAATGTAGAAATGAGTTTCAGATTTACTTTTTGATGCAGTAAATTATGTTTTATCGTTCAGAGGATGCAACCTATAAGGTGACACATTGTAGCCAGATAGAGAAGTGACATTTTTCAACTGCTACTGGCTCTAGTTCTGTTTTTATTAACCCTCTTGCTGTTAAATCTAAATGCAAGATCTATGGAATCAGATGTGAAATAATAACTTTCTTTAGTGCCATTCAGGCAATGGAGAATGATTTTCCATTTGCAGAAATATCATCTAGGAAATAACCTGCAATGGCAATTTGTCAAGAAAAGAAAATCCATCACCAAACTTGATAACACTAGTAGAGAGTGAGGCATGGACATAGTTTCACAGTTACCATTTGACCCTAGGTATCCCCAGGATTATCAGTCTTCCTAAGTTTCTCCCATTCCTCTGTCATTCCCTCAGCCTCCACTCACCCTTCACCAAAGGGGCAGTTGTGTCTCTCTATTCAGCATTTGGAGTGCACATAGCTTTCAAAACACTGTCCCAAATATTCTCTCATTCAATACAATAATCCTGTGAGGTTGACAAGGTAGGATCACTATCTCTATTCTATAAAAGAGGAAACTGAAGCCATGATTAAGTGACTTGTCTAAGGTCATGCATCGAGAAAGAAGCAAATACGTGAATAACACCCCTTTCAGAATCATTGCTCTTTGGCACACTGATGCTCATTTAGGCATTAGGGAAAAAATGAAACAGAGTCATAAAAACCAAGAAGCCTTGAGCCCACAAATACTGTGCTTCACTACTATCTTATTACTTAAGTCATTATTTACTTAATTATTTTTGAGCAATTGATCAATTTGTTTTATAAAGTATACCAATCATCTATCGCCATAATAATGCTGTGTACAAACCTCCCCCAAACTCAGAGGTTTCAAACGATAAGCATGTATTCTGGCTCATGAGTTTCTCGATCAGCTGGGTGGTTCCACTGATCTCAGTTGAGCCTACTTGTGAATCTACAGAAAGCTTTGAACTGGACTAATGGCTCTGCTGATTGTACCTGGATTCCTTTCTGTGTTTGGACGTTGACCGGACATAGGCTGATTCTGAATGGTGTCAGCTGGGACAACGGGATTCTCCTCTATGTGGCCCCTTAGTGTCCAGCAGATTAGCCAGTCTAGTTAATACAGTGGTGACAGGGTTCTAAGGGAGTGAGCGGAGGAGCAGAAGACCTCTTTAGGTCCAAGTCTCAGAACTAGAATGCTGTCACTTTCAACACACTCTACTGGGCAAAGCAAATGACAAGGGCAGCCCAGGTTCCAAAGGTGGAAGAAGAGACTCTATGTCTTAATGGGAAGAACTATAAAGTTACATAGCAAGGAGCATGGGTGAGGAGCCATTGGGGCCATTTTTGCAATCAATCTAATAGAGAAACAATCCCTCATCATCTCCAAAATAGCAAGGGTTTGGAAATACAAAAACGACTAAAACTACTCTCTTTAATATGTACACATTTATAGGCTAGTGTGAGAGACAAACGTGTAAGAAGGTCATTAAAATACAGAAAAATAGAAGTATAGTAGGCATGAAAACAAACAGTGTGATCTACAAAGCTCAAGAGTATAAGACATGTAACTTTCTTAATTTTTCTGTAGCCAAGTTAATTTGTATCTTGAGTCCTACTTTAATCTATAGCCAGATTCAATCAATTCTAGGCAACAAATCAATTCCGATTTTCCTAAATTAATTCAGTGTCTTCTCAGCGAGGTCAGTTTCCCACTTTCCCCCTTGTCATGGCACCAGGGGCCCAGACCTTGTCCTTAATTGTGTCTCACTGGTATCCATGGAGATTTAGTATCCCACCTGGTCCTCAGTTTAAATACACAGATCCTTCCTCATTCCCTAATGAGTTTAGTGCCTAAACTCAGCCAAATATGTGTGACTCTGTAACAAATGTTAGAAGACACAATTTAGTGACCTGGAGAGTAAACAGATAATAAAGAAGCATAAGTTTTATTTTGCACCAATATTTAAAAAGTAATATTCATGGATATGATAATTTTGATATAAGCACTGTTTCAGAGTGAAGAGGATATTTATTTTTTAGAAACCTAAACAAAATTGAATATGGAAAGAACACTGATCTGGGAGTTGAGAACATGAATCCCAGCCCATATTTCATCACTAATTAGCCATGTGCTTCCAGCAAAGTCTTTTCGCTTCTCTGGTCTCAATTTCCTCATTACTTTATTAAGGGAGCTGGGCTAGAAAAATATCACAGTCCCTCTGGGAATTCAAATCTCATAGTTCTTACAAAATTGAAAAGAGCCATTTGTGGCATTAAGGAGAGAGAGAGAGAGACAGAGAGAGAGAATCAAAAGAAAAATCTAATAAGATCACAGATTACAGGACATCTGAGGATGATTTATTAAGCTAGCTGAGCTAATAGTCATGATTGAGTAATACATATTTTAATATTATATAGGGATATTGTTATGATAGGAGAGTTTTAATAGTCAAAATACTATATACTCCCTTATGGTATGAATATTCAATTGCAAAGTAACATAGTTCATTGTAATTGTCTTAATTAACAATGTCCATCTCTGCTTTGCTCCTCAATGTTAACATAACTGTCAGTGACTAAAATATAGAAGGAAAGGAAGTCACTTTTAAACTCCCTAGTAAGAAGCATAAATGCCAACACATTCTAATTCAGAATATTATTATTATTATTTTATACTATAGTTAGTTATGAATCATTCCTGACAGATTTACAATCATTGATCTATCTACTAATTAGGGAGGCATTTCAATACTGATAAATGCTACTTGCTGACCATATGATTGGTTTCTCAGTTTTAATATTATATCAATATTTCAAGAGTATTTGGTAGACATAGTTAACAATAATCCAAATGAATTAGACTGTGGTGAGTGCTGATTTAATGTAATCATAAGTAAATCAAATTTCTAGGTAAACTTGACAGAAAAGACTTTGGGCAGAGGACATCTCATGTTACTGAAACTGATGTGAGTTCTCTGCTTAACTCAAGCTACACAACTTATAATCTCATGTTGAAAAGCATTAATTCTGAGTTTTTTGGTAACATGAATCTTGAAAGCAAACTACTGCTCATGTTCTAGTTGTCAAATAGTAAGTCATACAACCCCATGCCCTTGAGATTGACCAGTTTCAAACATCTATGGTCCATTTTATTTAGTTGGCTGCTAGTGTCAACCAAGTCAAAAAATAAAAGTTATAAAAGCTAATTATCAGACATAGTTCTTACTTTTGTAAAGATATTAATTGCCTTGTTAAGGATGAGGAAAGCCAAGTACCTTTTACTATTTCTACCTTCAAGAAAAGCTAACAGTCTAGCAAATTGATGTTGCAGATGGAAGAAACCATTTAACACTGACATAGTGTTGATTCTTCAAATGTAAAAGATGTAGACATAAACATCCTGTCTTTTCCCCCATCCCCCCAGCCACTGCCCAATAGCAACAATCTGGGAAGGGACTAGGTATTGCCATGCACTTGGCAGACATTCAATAAAGTTAGAAAATAATGAATAAAATATTAACAATTGGTGTTATAAAAGGTACTCCCGTCCCCCAATGCGACGAAACAAAGCACGTCAACCCTGATAAAAGCCATTTAGCTCTGATATCATGAACTTACTTAGATAACCCTGCCATTTGTCTTCTTTTTATTTTTATTTTTGTCTATCGCCTTCTTACTTCCCTCGGTTCTTTAGGCTACTCTGCAATGGTCTCGGGTGTTTGAGTCTGTTGGGACCCTCGGCCACCCCAAGCCTGCAGTAGAGTAAATCAAACAGGAGTTTCGAGTGCCACAGAGGACATGCCTCTCAGTAAGACAGTATGGCATCCTGCGAAGCTTTAGCTCAGAAGGGCTCCACTGCTAGGAAGGAGTGATTGGCTAAGAGAGTTGAAGCTTTTCTCCCCAAAATGGGTGTAGTCACACAGACTTCCTGAAAAATAAAATGGGTGGAAGTGGGTTGGTGGTCCATCCTTCTCCATATGTCGGTTCGTATGGAAACTGCCCATGCACAAATGCCATCTGTCAAAGGTAATGTCCTCTGAGGGGCCCATTCAGATTCCCTGGGCTGCAGAGGTAAGCAGATTGCCTCTGTCTCCTGCATCTCTCTAAACGCCTAAAGCCATATGGTCTTCAGAATGCTTTTACGTAGAGACAGGTTAAGTAAACCATAATAAACCCATATAACGGATTACAAGGCAACTATGAAAATTCATGAGGTAGAAGGCTATGTATTGGCATGGGACAGTTACTGATCAATTGTTAAGGCTACAAAAACTTTATTCAATGATGTGATATTTTTGTAAAAACTCTAAGAGACCCACGGCATTCATATTTCCTCTTACTTAGGGTACATCATCAATTTATTCTAAATATTAATTATAAGAGTTATTCTAATTGAAGAAAAATTTAAGTTGAAGTCAAATATATATCTTAGAATTAAAGTAATGTTATTTGATGTATATTGCATGTTATATGTTTTTATATTGAATACTACATATTACATCATAATATATTATACATTATGTGGCAAACTGTCTATGCTATATATTAAACAATATGTATTATATCTGTATTCAGTATTTTGTTATATGTTAAATGTATCTTACATTTTATGTAAAGACTGGCATGAAATCACATTTGAGGGTTTCTTGTTTGCCTTTTTCAGTGTTTTAAAATTGTTTCTGCTTTCCACAGGTACTACTCTTGCAAATTAGGAAAAAATGTTTAAACTTCTAAAAAATGAAAACGTAGGCAGTTAAATAAATCAGATAGCCAACAGGCTTGCATTTTTGTCTCCTCTCTTGATTTTCTATTTCCCTGATGATAAAAATGAGACAGAAGGAGAGTGGGAGTACAGCCTAGACCTCTACCTTGGAAAACCTACCCTCTGGGGATCTGCAGAGTCTGGCATGTTGTCTGCATAGAGTTTTTGCAGGGAATGGAGAGTGGGTATGATAAATCAGGAGGCAAATGTGAAACAGGCACAGTGGCCAAAATCAGGCTGTTTCCCCACGAATGGAGCTTGGAAACCTGCCACAGTTGCGTTCGGGTCCACGCCAGCCACTATCTCTGTGGGCACTGTCAACGCCTCTGGGAGCGAGCAATTCTCACCGGCTGGCTGTCCCTTTGTCAGTGGCCTTAATGGAGGCAGCTGCTCCCTGGCCCTGGCAGCTGGCCCCAAACTGCTGACTGCAGCGATCTGGGCAGCTTCTGAAGCACAGTCAGTCACGTCTCCACCTTTTCTCAGAAATACAACTACAAGGTCCAAAAGGGAGAAGCCAACAGGGAGCCTGACCGTCACCTCCAACTTCTTAGAATGTGGACAGCCGGCGTACTTCTCTTCAGACAGACTGCCGGACAACAGCTGACCCTCTCTCATCTGCCTTCTCCCCATCTCCTTCCTTCTTCACTCTGCCTTTCGCCCACTGGTAGACCCCCATATCTTTTTCCAAATTGTATGACTTTGGAATTTATCATTACCACTTCTAATGGATCTGGGTAAGTTTTACAGAAGGGGAAAAAATAAAAGTAGAGATGGAAGAAAGGGAAAGCATTTAGACATGGTATTGGGCAGATATGTATGTAATTTCAGAATTGGGACTGTTGAGCAAAAAGGCTGCTTTGGCTTCCACTGCATTTTGCTTATTGAGGAAATTGTCAAAAAGCATCTGAGGAAACCTTTAGTTTAGCAAGAGTAAGACCAGAACCGTGAACTTGACTGCTAGTATTGGATGGCCGAGATGGAGCTGCCCAGGCAAGGCCAGGGAAGAAGCCCAGGGAAGAGGAAGAATTTCAAGTGGTTTCAAGAAGGCAAGTGCTCAAGACCAGAGAAAGCAGCAGAAGATAGCCTCTGGCAGATCTCTGAAAGTTTGACACCTACACAGGGCTTCTGCCTTCATGCAGTCAAGGACAGAGATGTATGAGCGAGGAGGGGGACTCCACATACACAGGGTGGGTTGTGGGGAGAGGAGAGTGGGAATAGCTGATCCAGGACCGACCAGAAGGAGAAGACCCAAGAGGATCGGCAGAGGCCCCAGCCAGCAAAGGAAAGTCAAAGACAGAGAAGGTGGCCAAAAAGATCACAGGGAAGAAAGAGGAACAACGTGGCTATTAGGGCAGAAGAGTAAAATTAACATCAAAGGGAGCAAGGAAACTGTCATTTTTTTCTCTTCCCTATTAATAGGAGTCTGAGATATGAGGGGGAGGTTTAAAAATGAACCAGGGAGCAAGTAGAAATGTGTCACAGATATGAGAACCTCTCCATTTTCAGTCCGAAAAAGTCTGAGGGAAGGCCCACAACTTGAACTCTGGGAAAGATGATTCAATTCTCCTCCCCGGCCTACCAACATGGGTAGAGTGAAGAATTAGCATAGGTTGAAACTTGCTGGGCACAGCAAATGTTGACTTTCACATGAAACTACCAGTGATTCTTGGTATGTTTTCTTTGGAATCTTCAAGTTCTGCTTAGAAAATTCTGTTAAAATCACTGTTGTGTATTTCAGATATTCCAGTAATACTGTGAAGTGGAGGAAGGAGATTGGTAGGATGGCAATTTATTTAATTTATGCTATTTCTTTTCTGGTGGGAGTATTTAAACTGGTGACTCACGGACAAAGGTATTACGCAAGGATTTCTTCATGGGAATGAAAAGAAAGGAGTGAGCTGTCTTTAATTATGGAGAAGAAGTGTCAAAGGGCATTTAAGAATCTTCACATAGCGATAGGATACAAACATTTGGAAGAAAGAAAAAGAATTAAATATTCAAGTTGAATCAATTGCACACACCTATTTACCTAATACCTGCTATATGCTAGAACTATATTAGGTGCCAGTCATACAACAGTGCATACCATGTGTCCTTACACTTTTGGCATTCAGAGTTAGTGGAAAACACAAGCTTGTAAAAGCAAAAAAATAAATGCCACACATTGTGACAGGTTCTCTTTAAAGTTAAGAGCATAAGGTAGCACAAAGGAAGGGATTCTCAACTGCAATGTTTACTATTTGATTTCAGTGGTAAAGAAAATTTGAGTAGAATTTCAGGAAGGAAAATAAATTGAATAGCTTTGATCGTGTTAACACTGAGATGCTTCTGACTTTTTACATCAGTCTAATGAATAAATTCCAGTGGACATAACCTATTCAATCTATTTATGGTTCCTCTGACAGAAAGCAAACTTACATATTTTTTTCTTAGCAGCCATTTAAATGTTTATCGGATAAGCTTGCAAATGGTATATGGTTTTCTATGACTTAAAAGAGGTCTCAGAATTTATCCTGCAACCTATCATTTTCCTACTTGTACCCTCACCTCCAGGGACCTGGAACAGATATTCCTTAAATGTTTTATTTTATATCCATTTAAAAAACTACCATTGCTTATTCATGAAGACTTGCCCCTTGTGCAGCTCAGTTGCTTGATGCCAGAGGATGATAATATTCTAACCCACGTTTCAGGTTGAGTTTGAACTTCAGTGTTTACCATCACCTCTGTGTTTAACAGAATACCATAGTAATCATCACCTCTTGCCAGACCTTTTTAATAAATGAGTGACGTATTCTCCTGTAGCTAAGTCCCTTTGGTTGCTTTGAATAGCTCTCTCAAGCTTTCTTCTTTCCTCTGTTCTTTCCTTCATAAATACTTTAGAAGAAAATACCATGAAAACACATCACTTTCATCACAGACAATACTCATTAAAAACTTTAGAAAAATAGTTACTTCTCTGTATAAAATTCACAAGGTTAATAAAGTATTACAATAGCTCTCTCTCTTTGTTAAAAAAAGTATTAGTCTAAATAGTCCTTTAGTCTAGGATTATAAGAATATTTTAAACTACTAATATATATCTCAGAATGTTAACAGAGGTCTAATGATTATACCAACATGCCCATTATTATAACAAAGTAATATGAAAACTTATATAAGATATAAAACACAGATCCAGGTCAGTCAGCAACTACTAATGATTGTTAATGGGTTGCAAAATGCCCAGGCCTAATGGTGTTATTCAGGGTCCAACGTGTGGGATCATGAGCTGTAAAGATTTGATAGAGGTGACATTACATGACCATTGAAATGGAAATTCTCTAATGGCACTGAGACACACTAGATGTATTAAAATATCACAACAGTAAAATGATCCATGTAATGATTGGATTTTCTTCCACAACCAACAGTTTTCTTGTGGGTTGAACCTAAGAATGTTTGTACATACACAGCAGGAAATAGAGATAAGTAACAGTGATGATAGAATTGAAGAGAAAGGAAAGGAGATTTTCAAAAGAGGATAAGGAAGTGATACGTTTTAATTAAGCGATTTCCAAAGGCACACAGGAGGCAATAGTTATCACTGCTGGTATAATATGCTATCATACTAAAACTTGTAGTATTCAAAATATCTCTGGTGCCATGACAAATGCTGGGTTATTCCTCTCTTCAAAGAAGGGAAGTTTCTTAAGTTTTATGACTTGCTAGAAGGGTTCAGTTGTCATTTACTGTATTTCTAAAAATTAATTTTTACAACATCCAGTTTATAGTATGAATAAACTAGATACAGTATGAATCTCAGTCCGCAATCTCAGGTGTGCGTGAAATGTGATATTGTAATTTTATGATAATAATTTAATTTCTATTTCAAGCTACCATTTCACTGGATGGTAGAAAATTAATTTCTTAAGGTTCTACATAATGTTGAGGCATCGGGGTAGGGGTATAACCAATGGTATGCCGGTAAACCAGCTCTCTGAAAAAAATAAGGGGGGGGGGGGGAAGAGCCCTAATTAGTGCAATTTCCATAGTGTAACTACTCCTACAAAGGCCATTTTATATTACCTTTCCCATCACTGAAGGCGTACAGCTGGGAAGGAATGTACACAGTTGGCTCCCGCACGCCAGGGTGAACCAGTGCCCTCACAACACTGGCACGTTATCTGGTCCTAAATGTCATCAATTATTCCCTTTCCAGCTTGATTTCCATCTCTAGGTCCCTCCCACTCGAGGCCTCTCCTGATCTTCCGCTGCTTTGGGTTAGGTCCACAATGCTCTCAGTTATGCAAGAAATATCCTACTAGGTACTGTGAAATTTTATGAGGCCTGGGCACATGAAGCAGACATTTTCTCTTCTCCAGCACTAGGATGGGAACTGAGGGACGGCTGGTTCCATGGCTACAGCTCTGTGCTTTCAGAGTCTCAAACCCATCAGTTGTTCCCTTGTCTTCTCGAGGCAATGGATCAGGAGAGAGATGCCTGCCAATTTCTCGGCTGTCTTTGATTATGGAGTGACTCCCTCTAACCTTCCCCTTACCCCAAACACCCTTTACCCAGTTTCAGGAGAGGTTAAAATAGTTACTGTTTCATTATATGGTCTCCCATATGTTTTTGTTCTGCCCTGAATCCTAGGTTTTGGATATTCCAAAGCCAGGAATTTTAATCCTTTGTCATCTGCATTCTTCTGTGACACAGTGTACTTTAGATGCCATAGCTGAGGAAAGTCCATGGGGGATGGGGATGTATGGAGACACAGGAGAATTTACCTGTTAATATTTTTAAATATTCCCCTCATCTATTTCCTCTTCTGTTAAGCTTGATTCTGAGCACTCTAAGTAAATGAATATAATACACACACACATATTTTATATATATAGGCATATATACATATATAGAGAAGCTGCATATATGCAGAAATATGTGTGTTGTGTGTATATATGTATGCATATATATATGCTAAGTTAATTTTTTCATAACTTTCATAATAGATTCATTTTTCCTTGAAGATCATGCATTGCAATTCCTTCTTGATTCAGGAGTCTCTCTTTCCATGCACATTACAGATTGTCACACCTCCTGTATTTCGACTATGTTAGAAGAGTTAGTTAGAAAAAAGAAATCTAAATATTATATGGAAAAGAGGTCTGAAAGCCGAGCCTCTCTGAATTTCTTCTTTGTCTCTATCCTGGTTTTTGTTTCCACATGGTGAATGCAGCTCTCTGGTATTCTCTTATTCTAATCCTCTATAGAATAAGTATTTTCCAACTTTTAACTGTTCCTTGTATATCATCATTTTGAGATCCATCCGCTTCCGGATCCCTCCTTCAGACACATTTCATTTGGCAAATACTGTTAGAGGGCAGCGTGGGTACAGTGCTCGAAATGTGGTCCAAGCACCACCAAGCAGCCTAAACATACAATAGGACTCTCTCTTCTTTGGATTTAGATTTTACATCGTTATTAGTCAACTTAATTTATATCATTAATTCCTACTCGTATGCTTCAGTCTTCTGTACCCCTAAGATCCTTTCTAAGTGAGCTACTGTGCAGACAGCCTAGGGCAGTGAAAGAGCATGGGCTCTAGGGTCAGGCTGGCCTGGGCTCAAGCCCCAGCCACGTCCACTGCACTCCACTGAGTTATCATTTACTTAGCCTGTCCCAGCATCTCTGATCTATTAAGGCAATTCTTGTGAAAGCACTCGGCACAGTATGTTCACTTAGCAAATGTTCTTTCCCCCATTCTCTTTTTCCTGGATTTTACATTTATCCCTGTTAAAATTTCTGAATTTTATCTTGGGTTTGGCTCACATGTGCACATTACTAGGAATAGTTTAGAATCTCCATCTAACTCTTTGTTCACAACTTATTTAGGTTAAATGAAGAGTATCTGTTGTACATTCACTGCATGCAAAGCAATGAACTAGCTGCTAAGAGTAATGGAAGATGCAGAAGGTAGTTCGTATATATAAATATTAATGAAGCATGGTCCCTCCCCTCAAACGGTTTAGAAGCTACTGGAGGACAGCTCTATGACAACAACACACATGGTGTAAATAGAACAGAGGTGTATGCATAGTTGTGTAGGGACACACGGGAGGAAGTCATTATATAAATTTGAATAGAGCTGTTAGAGTAGAGGAGGTTGTTTTCAAACTGATCCTTGAGTGATGAATAAGAAGGAGGGAGAAGTTTCCATACTGGAGGAAGCCGGAGCACAGAAACAGAGGTTAAAAGATTAAAGTCCACCAAGAATTGGTGATTAAATTGGATATTATTACATCATAGGCTGGCTGGAGGGAGGGGTGTGGTGCCATCTTTAAGTTGATGACCAGGGCTTAATTAGCCTCAGTCACATTTCAAGAGATGAACTAAGATTGTTTGTCTCCAGGGTTAGAGAGCGATTTTCCGATGATACCTAAAATGAACTGGTTTCTGAAAAAATCAGTTCTGTATAGTGCAAATGCTCCCTAGCTCCTCCGTGCAAACTTGTATTTTTGATTTTCTGATGTTTTCCTTCTCATAAATCTCTCAAGAAATTAGTTTAATTTAAAATGTTACTTTAAAAATTGTCCTTTAATTGACCAGTGGGAGCCCTTTTAAGCTGGCTCCTTATTTCCTTTGAAACAATTGTCTTATTTTTTATGCACTTCCTTACTTTATAGCACAAGATTTTCTAGGCTCTTCTTTTCCCTTCCCTGCTGCAATCCCAAAATAAGCTATGGCTAGTGGGAACTGATATTCAGAAACAAAAATCTAGATGTTTAACATCTAGGGATGTTTATTTTTACTGGCGTGTCCTTGCTTTTAGGCCTTTTCAGCTGACCTAGTAAGGGAAACAAATTACATACATATATATGTATATATATATATATATGAATATATAATTTATATATGCATTTATATGTATTTTTATATATGCATACATTATATATATATACACCATGTATATACATATAATCATGAGTTCATACTGATAATTGAAATTTTAATCTAACACCACAGGGTTCTTAATCAACTTCCCCCTTTCTGTGTATATATCTTTCTTCTCTCACAGTGAGAACTCCAGCTTTCAAAAACCGAGAAAAGAAAACTACAGACCAATGTCCCTAATGAATATAGATTCGAGAACTCTCAACAAAATATTAGCAAACTGGATTCAATAGCACATTGAAAAGGTTATACACCAGGATCAAGTGGGATTTATCCCTGGGATTCAAGGATGTTTAACATATACGAATCAATAAATTAATAGATTGAAAGATAAAAATCATTATCATCTCAACGTGTGGAGAAAAAGTATTTGACAAAATACAACACCCTTTCATGATAAAATGCTCAACAAATTGGATATAGAAAGAACATAACTCAACACGATAAAGGCCATATACGACAAACCTACAGCTAATATCATACTTAATGGTGAAAAGCTGAAACCTTTTCCTCTAAGATAAGGAACAAGGCAAGTGTGCCCACTCTCACCACTCTTATTCAGCATAGTAGTGGAAGTCCTAGCCAGAGCAATCAGACAAGAAAAAGAAATAAAAGGCATCCAAACTGGAAAGGAAGGAGTAAAATTATCTTTGTTAACAAATGATACAATCCTAAATAAAAAAATTCTAAAGACTCTATCAAAAAACTCTAAACTAACCAACAAATTCAGTAAAATTGCTGGACACAAAATCAACATACAGAAATCAGTTGCATTTCTATACACCAACACCAAAACATCTGAAAAAGAAACAGGGTTTCCCTGGTGGCACAGTGGTTGAGAGTCTGCCTGCCAATGCAGGGGACACGGGTTCGAGCCCTGGTCTGGGAAGATCCCACATGCCGCGGAGCAACTAGGCCCGTGAGCCACAATTACTGAGCCTGCGCGTCTGGAGCCTGTGCTCCGCAACAAGAGAGGCCGCGATAGTGAGAGGCCCACGCACTGCAATGAGGAGTGGCCCCCACTTGCCGCAACTAGAGAAGGCCCTCGCACAGAAACAAAGACCCAACACAGCTAAAAATAAATAAATTAAAAAAAAAAAAAAGAAACAAAGAAAACTATCCATTCACAATAACATCAAAAACAATAAAATACTTAGGAATAAATTTTACCAAGGTGAAATACCTGTACACTGAAAAGTACAAGACTTTTTTTTTAATATATAAATTTATTTTATTTATTTATTTATTTATTTTTGGCTGCATTGGGTCTTCATTGATGCAGGCGGGCTTTCTCTAGTTGCAGCGAGAAGGGGCTACTCTTTGTGCAGTGAGCGGGCTTCTCTTTGCTGTGGCTTCTCTTGTTGCAGAGCACAGGCTCTAGGCGCATGGGTTCAGTAGTTGTGGCACGTGG
Source organism: Balaenoptera ricei (assembly GCF_028023285.1). Lineage (NCBI taxonomy): Eukaryota > Metazoa > Chordata > Mammalia > Artiodactyla > Balaenopteridae > Balaenoptera > Balaenoptera ricei. The sequence goes on from NC_082656.1 coordinate 52,436,486, forward strand.
GCTCAGTAGTTGTGGCTCGTGGGCTCTAGAGCGCAGGCTCAGTAGTTGTAGCGCACGGGCTTAGTTGCTCTGCGATATGTGGGATCTTCCCGGACCAGGGCTCGAACCCGTGTCCCCTGCACTGGCAGGTGGATTCTTAACCACTGCACCACCAGGGAAGTCCCAAAACTACAAGAGTTTGGTGAAAGGAACTGAAAATGATACAAACAAATGGGAAGATATCTATGAAACATGAATTCACCCTGGATGGGAGGACATGAGGTCTCCAGGGAAGAGACCTTAGAGTGAGAAGGTAGCCAGGGGCAAATCTTGGCAATAGAATTAGTAGAGAAATAGGAGATAGAGAAAGGTTCTTCAAGACAGTAAGAGATGAACTGAAGTGTGACCTACTATGAAATCAACTAGAGAGAGAGGAAGGGGAAGGTGGAGAAAGGCAGGACTGGGACGGGAAAAGGAGGAGCAGTACCGGTCCCAACCCCTAAACCCTGACCCCCAGCACACCTTGTGTCATCTCTTTTTCTGCTGGGCTCCACAGCCAGGCCAATGCATAGCCATAGATCTGATGAAGCCCTTCTGTGTGTGCTGAGTGTCCTGCTCCTCTATCCCTGAGAAGAAAATAAGCATTTGGAGAAAAACCCAAAAAAAAAACTCAAATTCTTCCCTTGAAATTCTTCCTAGGAAAAACAACTACCACCACAAGAACTTTTTCCCAAGAAAGAAATTCCCATACTTAACCAGAACCAAATCCATGTCCACTCAGCTACTGGGTATTTTAAGCTTTTGGAAAAGCCTGTTTAACTGCAAAATAAATAATTTTTTTCTTGCTAAAATGAGCCAAATGGACTACACCACATAATACTTCTCACACCATCTCCTTAACTGAAAATTGTTTCCCAAGGACACTATCCACTCAGCTCCTATTTGGGTGTCAATGTTAAACATTAAGGTGAAGTTTGTTTACAATTAGGGACCCTGAAGTATTTGTAATCTGCCTTGACCTTTCTTTCCTGTGGACAGCCCCTAAGATACTACACACACAAGGAATAATTTTTAAGAAAATAGGAATCACAGAGCCACTTTATTACTACCTAAAACAGCACCCAATGCCTCAACACAGGGTCTCTTTGGTAAGGCATCTGAGCATATCCTCAAATCAGTTTTGACTTGATTCCAAAGAAGAGCTGCCCATTTTCCCCTTTCATATAAATTTTAGAACCAGCAATCCCAGGTGTGCCTGGAGGCTCAGAGAAGGAAAAATGGCTCTGCTGGTTACTTGGAAGGTAGAAGATTGAAGGCTGAAGGTTGAAGGTGAATGTTGGGGAAGAAAAATGGGGGGAAAAAGCCACCTGGATGCCTTGAGTAGGCAGTCCTGACAAGGTCTGCTCCCACATGGTCACAGGGAGTGACAGGGAGGACACTGGGGTCTCAGTTTCTGCCTTTCAAGTGGAATAATCCACCCTACTAGCAAAGCATAGTCCAGTAAATAGCATGGGCTCAGGATAGGCTGGTAGGATAAGCAACTCATCCTCCCTTAGGAGAAAGCCAAAAAGAAGCATGGGTGGAACCAACTTGCCTTGGAACGAGGATCAGTAAAAGCCTCCTCCCTTACCGAAGCTACTTGCTTTTCCCATTGACAAGTCTTTTTTGCCAGTTAGAAAAGAAGTTGATTTAATGACAGACTGGAGAGATTTACGGGAAATCAGAGACACGATCTATCTTCACAACTGCAAAGACTCTGATTTAGTCTCACGTGGCATGGGTATGTACATCAAGATGAGGCAACACCATCATTTATTAGATACATAACTAGTTTTAGGATCTTACCGGATAAAACGTCTCTGAGTAATTAATGATAAAAAGGAGGGGCATCAAGGAAATGATATCACAGGGTGCTCAGTTCTGTGCTTAGTACTCTTCTGTGTTTTAATCAGGAGTGGTCCGAGGAAAGGCTCACAGGTGAGTGACTTTGCAAAGAGTGCTGCCCTTAATGAGCGTGCTCAACGTGTCAGAAGATAAATGTAGAACAGAGTGATCCAGTAAACCGAAGAATTAACAGAAGAGGTTCACACAGGGTAACTGCTGTATAATATACCCAAGAAGAGAGACATTGTGCAAGTTCAATAGGCAAAGATTTGACAAAGCATGGGGTAGACAGGAAAGTACGACAGGGTGGGTGACAAGCTTGCTTTGAGTCTGCAATGAAGCCATGTCTACAGTGTGAAAAGCATGTGTGACCTTGCATGTATCAAAAACATTTTTTCAACAAACTTATGGTTACCAAAGGGGATAGCAGTGGTGGGGGGGGGGAGAGATAAATTAGGAGTTTGGGATTAACATGTACACATTACTATATAGATAGATAAACAACGAGGACCTACTGTATAGCACAGGGAACTCGACTCAGTATCTCGTAATAATGGAAAAGAATCTGAGAATGTACAATGGAAAAGAATCTGAAAATGAATACATATATGTGTGTGTGTATATATATAACTGAATCACTTTGCTGTACACCTGAAACGAACACAACATTGTAAGTTAACTATACTTCAATTTTTAGAAAATGGTTTAAATAAATCTTTTTTCATGAGGTAGTAGTCTAGCCATTGTCAGGGAAAAATTGGTCAGAACATTACTGGCATGTGTGTGACAAACTAATGAGGGTTGTAGAGGATAGAGGAGAGCTGCAAAGATTCTGTAATTGAATATCACATCTGAAAGAAACATTGAAAGAATGAAGTCTGTTCTGTTTACAAAAAATAAAGCTGAGGAGAAATTTAATAGTCATTCAATAGAAAAAGAGCTGTCAGACAATGGTGATAAGCAGTTTTCTTGTCCCAGAGTTGACAAAAATCAAAGAAAATTGGCCTGAGAGATTTATAATCACCTCCCTATTCAGCCAAACTTGAAATTCATTTCCTATTCATGAACTGCAATTACCTCCTTGATTTATAGATAGATAGATAGATATGTATTATATGTACATATCTATATCTATCTATCTATCTACCTACACACACAAGCTAAATTCATCCCCTGGTCATATTACTCAAGTTTTTTTTTTTTTTTTTTAAGTCCAAGTCCTATTACACAGTAGTTAACATAACACTACTTGCAATTAAGTCCTTGATATGGTCTTTGGCTGTTGTAATAAACAATAAAGATTTTCCTGTCTTATAACTGGTAGACATTGGTCAGGTGTGGAGTCTCATTCCCTGAAGCAATTCATTCTGTTTTCAGCTTAAGAAAGTTTAGGCTTCCTTGGATATTGATTTACAGAAAGAAGGCAAATAGAAAATTAGCTCCCATGTGAATGTGTTGGCTTTTATGATAAAGTACTTTGGGCTAGGCTGTACTGTCGTTTTCTTAAGTGGTCATAGTCTATTAGGCAAATTAATCTTCCAGGATCTAAATTACACCAAAGTATAACAGTATAACATCTTTGTGTATTATAGACATTAATTCTTATTTATGGTATGTATATTACAACTCTAATGTAACTAATTTACAAGGTTATGTATTTTGCCAAGTTAAATGCTTTTTCAAGATGTGTTTGTGTAAGAATCCAATACATGAGCTGTTCCAGGATGCTCTTCCAGGTGATCTTGAAGAAAGGAATGAATTCTAGTGGTGTGCAATAGTTTAAGAAAAAGTAGCACTTTGGTGGGAGGATGGAATGTGGAATATTCTTTTTAGTTCTGTGTTTAGTCGTTTTTTATTAGTCCAAATACATTAGGTAGAGATGACTGGAGATACAAGCCATCTCTTGTATCAGTTATAACTGATAGATCATGGGTAGATAGACAGATAGATAGATAGATAAAGATAAATAGAATGATTTCAGACATCTTTCTCTCCAAACTTTTATTTCACTGACAAGTAAGAAAGGGAGGTCCAGAAGGGTCAGATAGCTGGTCAGAGCTTAGCCCACTCTGGACTTCAGAATGTCTTGCTCATATTTGTAGTACATGGTGTTGTAAAAGACATTATCTGTTAATAATGCCAAAAAAATAGAGAAGCACCAACTTCTTTTGTAACTTTACATCTTTTAACCAGGATAAAATAATTTCTTTTAATCAGTAAGACAGTTCTACTCTCAGAATTTGCTATTAAATTTCAATCCAGAGAACAAGATGCCTTTGAAAATTTATAATAGAAATTCTAACAGAGTTTTAACTTACTAACCAATATGAGTCTGTGCTATAAAACCAGCCATGCAAAGACCATGGTTCATTTAACTACAATGTTATCAACATTGGTCTTAAATTAAATCTTCATACAATTTAACAAGATACAACAATACAACACCCATGATTTATTTGTGATATATATGATGTAATCATAAAAACATCAGGTCACCAGAGCCAGCATTTTGCATCTTTATAATTCTTTAAATTATTTTTCATTTGTCATTTGTAAGAAGTCAAAATAACATCCGTATGCATAGAATACAGAGTATCTAACAGTTAGAGTCTTCTAAAAGATTTCTTATAACTAACAGTAATTTATTAAGTAATAAACCAGGAAGCTCATTAATGCAAAACCATTCATTTTCTTTTAATATTGTTATGAGAGAGATTCCATTTTACTTTCAACTGTAAGTGATTGATATGAGTGCAATTTTTCTACCAGTAGTTAAAGAATGATTACATTTTGGTTATGTCAAATAATTCTCAGGGTTTAATAATTTTTGTAATGTTACCTAGCATTCTATTAATGATAATGCTCCAATAAATTACCAATTCTTACTACGCATCCTAATGCATCCGATGGGTGTCAGGTGAGGTGTGAAGCCTTGGCAATAGACAAAGTACAAGCTTTGTCCTCAAGGTGCTTACAGTTTAAATAGACACAAACATAGACACAGAGAAGCATGATGAGGTCTTACAACTGCAATGCACAGGACATTTATCAAGTAGGACATTTTGGGTCACATAGAGGTATGACTTTGTGTGGCCTCTTGGCACACTGGCCAGCCGGCCCTCATAGTCTGACATCCAGACACCTCTAAGAAACATTTCTTGACTCTCTTCTCCAACGCTCCTACTACATGCATCCCTATATTTATTATCTAGTCAGTGCCCCACATGTGTCTAGGATTTGGGGTTACTCAATAAATGTTGGTCTAATGAGTTATCTTAATTAACGCCCTTTGGCTCAGAGGCAGGTTCCCAACCATTCAGGTTGTGAATTTGGTAGAACCTTTAGTTGAGGTGTGTGCTTCTGCAGAATGAAGTCTGTAACAAAACGGTATGAACTAACAATGAGTGCCCCCTTCTTGTTTCTTCAGGCTACCTGCTGGCCCCTCTCACTCATATATAGAAAACAATGCAGAGGAGAACAAATATATTTATATTATTTAACTTCTAAAGTTCAATGAAGCATCTGTTTCTGGTAGCCAGACACCCTACCCCAGGTTCCTAGGCAGAGTAAACAAATAAAATAAATTATGTTAGTTCTCCCACTCTATCACTCCTGCTCTCCTCCACTCTCCACTCCATGGCCTATACACACATATGTCTGGGAAGTTAGAGGAAATAAGAGTTGGGGACAGAAGGGAGATGTAGAATGACACGTATGGCCTCCTCCTGGTTAATCTTGGTAATGAAGACAGTGGATGAATTTCCTCCCAAGCTTGGGGGTGATTTTCAATGTATAGCTGCATCTCTCCTGGTACTTGCTGTTTAGCAGAACTCCAGATCCAACTAGAACTGTTGGGCAATAGGGAAGGACAACAGAAAGAAGGTAGAGTGATAGAGTGAGGTGGAAGAAGGCAAAGATTACCCCATGTGTGCAAGGTAAAAATTCCCAGGCTTCCTATAGCCAGACAGTAGGGTAGAGGTGTTAGCTGGGAGTGTTCTCAACAACAAAAAAATCTTCCCAGGATGGCAAGGAGACCCAAATAATAGACCTCTGATGGGTAGAAAGCTCGTTGGTTGGCAGGTGGGGAGAACTGGGGAGGTGGTAAAAGCCCAACCACACCTTATCAGGATTATCATCTCCAACTAGTACTGAGGAAGCCCAGCCAAAGGTCATAAGAGTATTCAACATGCCTTGTGAGAGACCAGTAGTGGCCTCCATGCACACTAAGAGGGGCAGCCATCAAGGTCTTAGATGCCGTGCATCAAGAGCCCTGGGACAGTGCTGGGTTTTGGTCTTGCCCTTCTCTGAAAGCTCCTTCCTGTACCCAGAGGAAGCAGCTTTGCGTTGAACAGTGCCTACGGCAATAATGCCTACCTGAGGCTAGAATACTTTTTGATTACACTGATTTTACAGAAATGGGAGAGCATGACTTGCTTGCTCTAAGCAGATGGGGGTCTCAAGAGTCAAGGGAAGCATATCAGGTATGAATTAAAGCAAAGCTCTTGTTTGCAAGCATCTGATTTGTGAAAGTAAAATTTATTCTTGTTACATGCTGGAGGAATACTCATTGCTTCCCTTTTGGAACATGTGGAAATTAACTGTTTGTTAGAAAAAGATTTGGAACAGAATTCCAGTTCCTCAATTCTAGGAGAGGAAAACCAAAACAAAAATTAAGATTAACCAGGAAAGGGCATGCAGCAGTATGAAAGTATAAAATATTATTTTCTGTTGTAGGCTTTTACACTAAATCCTCTTGTCAGCTCACTGAACTCTCTCAGATGAATCCCAAAGGCCTATTCACCTGCCCCTCCAGATGCCCCTCTCCTTTGCAACCCGTTCACATTAAGGACTGTGAATAACCACTGTGGAAAGAAAAACAAAAAGGAGCAAATACCATTCAGGATTTGAAGGATATCTATAGAGCCAGTGTTTCTGCAAGGACAGATTGAAGAAATGGTTACAGGCTGGGGAAGAAAAAGAAGGAAGTCCACAGAGGAGGGTGAAGAGACATCTTTATAACCCAGGAAATGGGAAACTTTGGTTGAAAGTTCCAGCGAACTGAATCTGGAAGGTAGCTCAGTGCCAAGCTGCCCTCAGAGCCAGCAGATGGAGATATATTTTTATTTTTAGTCATTCTCTAGGACACTGGTTTCTGAAAATGTGATCCCTGGACCAGCCGCATTAGCATCATCTGGAAACGTGTTAGAAATGCACATTCTGGGGCCCAACACCAGATTTACTGCAACAGAAACTCTGGGTTGGAGTCCAGCACTGTGTTCAACAAACCCTTCGGGTGATTCTGATACACAAGTTTGAGAACCACTGTTCTCTGATATGAAAGATGCTGGGGATAAAGCAGGTCTTCAACACTTCACTCTCCTCTTTGGCATTTCTTCTAACCTACTGGCACTCTTTCTGCAAATTTCAGTGTGGGTGTATTCATGAGCTTACTAGGAAGTGCCAGCTGAAGGTACTGGGCAAGTTAGAACTTACACTTCATTTTAAAATGGTCCTAAATAGTTCGTTGACTAAAATAAGGGGTCGTAGTTATCTACTTATGACACCAGGGATATCAACCAAGTATGAGTAATGAAAACCGTATCACAAATGCCTAAAGATGCCATTGATTATAAGACACATGTGAAAAGATGTTAAAAGACGAGAGGTGTTAAAAGATGGGAAAAAAAAGAGGAGATGATGAATTATGATCAGCTAGAAGAGCAATATATTAATTTATAATTATAATTAACATAATCTAGGTAATATTAGTAAGAAAGCAAAGCAGATACTCAGTGCTTTAGGGACAGGACCCAGTTATTAGGAAAAAGACAGACATAAGTTAACTCTAGAACAACATCCAAAATGATGGGATGCTGGGTCCCTTGACTATGGAACCTGAGGCCTGGGGTGAGGCAAGTCCATGGGTGGGAGGTTTGTGGTCTGGTTATGGGAATTAGAAAGATCCATTCAGGTCAGTGTACAACCATGGAAGGGGAAAAAACTCCAGATATTGAAATACTGAATTAGGATGCCACTAAGAATAAAAAAGAATGAAGAAGGTTATCTAGAAACACCATAGAATAATATTATGCACTTTCTTCACAATTTTGCCTTCAGTTTGCTCCATCTATCTCTAAGTCTCTGTTCCTTCCTCTGTAGAATGGAGCTCACAATAACTGCCTCTCAGGATTATTGTAAGAGGCGTAACTTATGTGTGATAAGGTCACAAAATTTAATCCATCCGACAATTCAGATATGTAGAGGAAAATGCAGTACTTTCATTTTAATTCATGTTAATCTGCTCTTTCTCCTGAGCCCTACTCGTGCTTAAAGGAAAAATAAATAACAAATGCCTACATTAAAGTAACACTAACAGATAAACTCTCAAATCTCAGTGACTTAATCTAGAAAGTAAAGTGTATTTCTCTCTCATGCAACAACCTAGTGTGGATGTGGTCTAGTGACTCTCTTCCAAGCAGTAACTCAGGGATCAAGGCTCCCTCATCTTTTATCTCTGCCGTCTTCAACACTCTCACAGTCACCATGGACATCAACATCTAAATGATGGATGGGGAAAAGGAGTTGAAGAGGGCATACTGACACTTAACTATCTAGACCAGGAAGGGATACAAGTTACTTATACTCATGGATTGTAACAATGCAATTGCTTACATTTCATTGAAGATAACTATTCAAATGGTCCACCTAGATAGAAGAGGAACTAGGAAGACATCTCCCAATTACATTTCTACAGTATGGAAGGGTAGCACAAATGTTTGCCATGAATCATCTCCTCCAGAGTCTAACCCTCAAATATCCAAGCACACCTTTCATACAAAACTCACTCACCGGGCTTCCCTAGTGGCACAGTGGTTGAGAACCTGCCTGCCAATGCAGGGGACATGGGTTCGAGCCCTGGTCTGGGAAGATCCCACATGTCACGGAGCAACTAGGCCCGTGAGCCACAACTACTGAGCCTGCGCGTCTGGAGCCTGTGCTCCGCAACAAGAGAGGCCGCGACAGTGAGAGGCCCGCGCACCGCGATGAAGAGTGGCCCCCACTTGCCGCAACTGGAGAAAGCCCTCGCACAGAAACGAAGACCCAACACAGCCATAAATAAATAAATAAATAAATAAAACAAAAAAAAACTCACTCACCGTCTCAAGAGAGAAAACCCAAAGTTCACCCGGTTACTGTGGCTAGCTCAGGGTCCAGGATTTCTGAATGATATGCTCAACACTCCATCAAAAGTACATGTGGCTGCATTTGGCCTGGCAATTTACAGACTAAATAAAAAAAGCTACCTAAACCTCCTCTCATTCTCTCAGTCCAACATACATACTCAACCAGTATACAATGATGGAAGAGGGACAGGATAAGAGCCGTAGGAACTTCCACTGAATGACAGTGGGAGATACACAGCGGATGCCTGTCTCTAGCAGCGTTAATATCCTGCTGGGGAGGCACTGGGAAGGCCCCCTAGTATGGAGACAGGGAAAGTTCCTAGACCGGACCCTGGTGTGCTCTCTGGGAAGAGCCCCTTGTCCACTGTTCTCTGTAGTCCCTGGCCCTGCCTCCTGGGAGATTATCCCGGGTTTATTATTCCCATGCCCACATTTGAAGTGAGCCCTGGGAATTATGCCCTCCTCAGTGACTCAGTACCCTCATGCCATTTGCCAGTGATGCAAATTTGGAGGCCCAAAACCTTTTTTAAGGCTTGAGCAGTCAGAGACATGCATCTCTGGCAGTATAATTACCTTGAAAACTTAGCAGATTTTTTAAAAAATCTATTTGCTTCCAGACAGTGCCATGTGACAGTAATCGCACTCAAAGTTCTTACCTAGACATAATTATAATCCAAATAAAAACATGTTTGTTTCTTCACCTCCATACTTCTCTCTCTCGACTAGCTGTTTATTATTTTGAGGTTATCAGGTTCGGATGAGAAAGGCCACGAAATGATGCTTGTCCCCTCTCTGTACCCTTGAGAGACCTCCTAAGGGCCAAGGAAAATGGAGGCACAGGCAATGGGGGACATGAGTTTCTTCTCCTGTACTGAGAGAAGGGAGAATTCTTCTGCTTCTAATTTAATGCTTCAGAAGAGTAGGTACCCCTCCATGGGGTTGGTGACCCCATTAGACGATGACCTCTTGGAGGGCAAGACTGAATTTTTCAATTTTGCATCTTCAGCAAAATCGTCCTGGGCACATAGAAAATGCCTAATAATGTTTGTAGAATAAACACATATGAAATTATCTTTCATTAGAGCAATCAGTAATATGTCTTTACTTTAGTTCAGTGACTTTCAAAGTATGATCCCTGGACCAGTGGCATCACCGTGATATGGGAGCCTGTTAGAAATACAAATCCTGGGCCCTACTTCCGACCTACTGAATCTGAGGTAGGACACCAAAATCTTGTGCTTTAATAAAGCTTTCAGAGGATCCTGCTGCACACTAAAGTTTAAGAACCATTACATTAGTTCATTAACATTTTTTCCTAAGAATGTCTAGGTTTTAAAACTTTTCTCTGCAAAGAAGCTAAAACTTTTTCCTTTTAACGTAAAAGCCTATTGAATTTGATAAGCAAGGAATTTCCTTTGATATTTAAAAAATATTTTTAATATGGGGGTTGCATGTAAAGATTCCATGAGTTTATGAACAATGTGTTTTGAACCCTGACTTTCTGTAACTTTTCCAGAGATATCCTGGCATTGTTTCATGTACAGGATTTCCATTAGAAGTTAGGTGAAGTTCAGAGAACAGGTCAATAGCAGGATACGGTCTCAGATTACCTGGGCAGAGATTCCACTGCCCCTTCCACAGAGAGTCCTTCCACGCAACACACTTCATTGTACGCTGCTCTGGTGACTTCCTCATCCAGGGTCCCGAGGCTGCCTGTAATCTCACATTGCCCACTTATCACAAAGTTGAAGTCTGAGTCGTTTTCACACTATTCTTTGAAGAGACTGTTGCCATCTAGAAGGATACTGTACCTTTAAATTTTCAATTTTATTTAATAGATAATATTGAAGCTATCAATTTTTCCTAATAAACTAAAACAAGTTATCTAATAGTCTATTTATCTAATAGGCTAAATTTAAAATCACCTAGTACGATTTTATCTGAGACATATAGCTTCAATTTAATTGGCACTGAATGTCATTCTGAGCTGACTTTATGACAGCTAATCAATATCTTTAATAGTATACTTCGTGATGCCATCATTTCTTTGAAGTAAATGTCCTAGAGTAATAGAGCAGTGTCTAACGTGATTAAAGCAAACATATTTCAACCACAATAATTCAAAATGTATAAATATGCATTGCTTTGCTTTTATCACTCTTGTAATTCGTCCAGTGCTATCCATTTCAGCCAAAAACACTTAGAAGGTTTGTAACTTTTTCTTCCTAATCCCTATGTAAATGGACATTAGTGACTAATGGCTTGTTTACCTAGCAACCCTTGATAAATATTACAACCAGCATTGCCTGAAATAAATAAAAGTTGCAACTAACTACAAACAAGCTTTCCTGATAGTATAGGACAGTTTCTCAGATTTTAATGTGTGTGCTAATCACATGAAGATCTTCTTAAAAATGTAGCTTATAATTCAGTAGGTCTGGAGTGGAGACTGAATCTTCAGTAGGGATTCTGCCTTTCTAACAACCTGATGTTGATGCTGCTAATTCACAAACCACGCTTTTGGCTGGCCAGTCACTAGAAGGCGACATAATGGGAAAGAAAGAAAAGCGAATGCAGAATAACTTATAGGGAGTTATTCTGTCCTGCTCATCTTCTTTATATGAAAATAAGCAGTTATTAAAAAACATTCATGCCCAGACAGGACACTGCCACTGAATTTACGCTTACAAATTGTTAGAATCTCTATATTTGTTGGTTTGTTCCAACAAATATTTATTTAGATTTAGTTTATGTTTATTAACTATCCAACTTGTACGAATTTTTGGAGTAGTGTCTTTTGATGGGGACATTTTCTTGCATTTTTGGCCAATGTAGAATAAAAGGGCTCCTACTTTTCACTTCCATGCTAACAGGGAAACAAAGGTGAGTATAGGATGAGTAGAGATGGCAGATTCGTTTGCAAGCTTGTAAGAGTAAACAGCACACAGATCTTTTGCTCTAGATTATTCACCATCCCTGTAAGAATTGGAGGAGCAGTCACTTGTTCTGAAGTGCAAGCTTTTTCTTTTCATAAACATGACGTGCTTTCTCCCCAGCAATCCATACGTTATCGGTGATCACAAAGCTATGCTTTCACAGAAAATTCTTTCCAGCACACGACTTGGCCAGTTTTGCTTGGGCTTGCAGGTATTTCCCATTTCCCTGCCGTTAGAGCAGAAGCCTCTCTATTTTCTTACCTCTCCAGACTTCCCGCTTCCCCCTGCCCTCCCCTTCGGGTTCCTCTTGATGATCCTGATTGAACAAGGAACACACAACTTGGAGCGGCGCTCCTCTTTCTTCGTCATTACTGTTATTTTTAACTTGAGAAATCTACCTGGTCGGACACCGGCCCGTTTGCCAGCCAGAGACAGCTGCTCTCGGGGGCTGCCACAGCCATGGCGCAGGCCACGCGCCGGGAAATACGCCACGCGCGGAGTTTGGCGTGGAGTCGGGTTGGACCACAGGCCTCGCTGACGGCTCATCTTCACTGTGATTTGCTGGCATCGGGAACGGGCGCTCCACCGGCCCAGAGAGAATTCTGCTGATCTCCTGCTCTGTCTCTTCAACACACATACACACATGCACAGACACAATCACATGCGTGCGCACGTGCACACACACACTTATATTCACTCTCCTTGGAATAAAATGAAAGTCTTGTGAGGAGATTGGCTGTGTGCCACGTTACCACAGGCTAGACTGTAGGTACTTTGGAGAAAGCTTGCAAAGGAACATATGGGCCTCATGAAAGAAACACCTGCTTGTTCAAAGTGAAAAATAAAAAAATAAAAGTTGCCCCACTGTTCATTTGGAACCCCTAGAAGGAAAGCTGACTGTGATGAAATGAAGAGGATGCTGGAGGCTTTTTTCAGACAGTATCCTTTCTGCTGAGGCATCTCTATTCCCTTGATTTTTAAACAGATATCATTACGGATGTGCTCTGTATTTAGACTCCGGAAACATATTTAAGAAGTTCTCATACTAGGCAAGTTCCAAAATTAAATCGCTCCCCTCCCTCCAACAAGGATTGCTTTTTAAAATCAAGATTTAGTTTGGCACCAAACAGCCACTAAGGTCAAGATTTTCAATAGGATCCTTGTCCCAAAGTGTGGGACATTTTGAAAAAGAATTTACAACTGAAAGCAACTGATCATTGCTTTCAGAAGTACCACTCTAATATCCAGAAATAATTTGGTAGACAAAAATAACTTAGAATAACTTTTTGAAAAAAGTTTACTGGTGCACTTAAAAATGATCTAAAAGTATATCACGAAGACTAAGTTCCTTTCAATTAAAATTAGAATTTAAGATCACAAGAGGGAATATTAAGTCATTTTTATCTCTATATTCCAATATAACAAATAAAGGCTATGGTCTTTCACTTATATTCAACAAGAGTAGAACATATAGAAAAATTCCCTTCCACATGATTGGTCAAGTAAGGGTTCTTAGAGGCTAATGAAATTCATTATGTGTCTACCAAATGGGTTACTGCACACACACACAAATATATACACGGATGTAGAGATGTATACAAATATATACACACATATACATATATAAAGTATAATCTAATTTTGGTAAACAAAATTATGTATTTACAAATACATGGTATTTCTTCACATAGTAAAATATGTGAAATCATATAAAACAAAGTATTTTTTCTGAGGAATGAGATTAAGGATGTTCTATTTTCTTCTTTTTGTTCAACTGTACTTTCTGATTTTTCTAGACTTGGCATCCGTTACTTATGTAATAAAACAACAATAAAGAGTGAGAGGAGGGAAACAGGGTACTAACCTTACTCAGCGTAATTTAGACCTGCTTTCAGGTCACCCCGAGAGGTCCTCGAGCTCATGAAGGAGAGCAGGCACTGACGTCGAGACCCTTCTCTGCCAGGATACACTCCTAGATCTTGGTAGGGACTCTCTTTATCGAGAGCAAACTACTGCTTGTGAGCTAAATTCAGCCAATAGCCTGTTTTTGTAAATAAAGTTTGACTGAAACACAGCTACACTTATCTATTTATGTACTGTCTGCAGCTGCTTTTGTGCTTCAGCCCTTCCCTGCTACAACAGCAGAGCTGAGTAGTTGCCACAGAGACTATGTGGTCTGCAAATCTAAAATATTTACTATTTGGCCCTTTACAGAAAGTTTTTGACTCCTGATCTAGAGAATGTCTTAGGGCAAAGAACTTCTAAAATGTTCTCATTGTATTCAATACGGAGCCCACCTACTTCAATGTTTACAAGCCGATGTCAAAATCTGAAACACATCATTAAGCTCTTTAGCCTTGTAATTTTCAATACCATTGTTCCAAATAAATTCAATTCATGTGTGTCTGATTTAATTGGATGTAATTCAACAAAATGTGCTTTTGGAAGATTTGTTTAATGTTCAAAATAAGCACTCATGCCATTCCCAGATCCTGGAAGTTGTGTTTCTACTTGAGTAAGTGAACTTCAAACCCCCCAAAATGAGTTGAAATTAAACTCAGGATAGACAAGGTCAAGTATGTATGAGTATTTTTGCTGTCTTTAAAGATGATGGTTTGAGTGAGGACTAGCCCTGACAAAATTGCCTTAAAAATCCTATTTTAAAATTTGAGTGTCACTAGTTTTTATTCTCAACACCAAGATATGCCCCTCCATCAAGCTTCTTCCCTGCATCTTATTTAGCTCGTGCAAGGGTATCAATAAAACACTGTATGTCAAAGCATTCACTTAAAATATGCCTGTTCTCCTAAAGAAGTACTCTTCAGTTTCAGAGTAGACAACCAGAGGGAAGCAAGCACAAATTTACTGACCACAAGCCCAAACGCTAAGAATTCCAATCAAGTTTGACAAACAGGCATTGCTCACCCACCTGTATTGAGTCTCTTAGATACTCAAGCAAAAGACCAGCTCAATATTTAAGATGCTTCTAATTTGATTCATTTTGGAATCCATAGCTCCCCATTCCTTTGTGGTACGTATGAAACCACCCTGAAGGACAAGGACCTCTTATTCCTCCCTGCTCTATTTTATTATGACTTTCTTTGCATCATAAGTATTTTCTTATCATATCAGGAGGTCTTTTCCAAGCCTGCTGAGAGAAAGGTTTAGCATCTGTACTTAGCCTTTAATCTCCTGTAGTAACTATCCGTTAACCAATGTATTAAACCCCCCCAAACAGCCTCTAGTTAATGCAAAAATAAGAAGATTGTGACAGAAATTATAGGAAGATTTCCATGGAAATATTAAGGTAGTATCATGAATGGAGTTCTCATGGTTTAGAAAATTACAATTTAACATGAAATTATTAAAAATAATTTTAAAAATAATAGTAGATTTGCATTGAGCTAGGCAGTTGACATGAATTATCTCATATATTCCTCCCAAAAATTTTATGAGGAAATTTCTATTATTGTCTGCATTTTAGATTCAGTAAGATTAAATAACTTTCCGAAGATCATAAGTTAGTAAAAGGTAGAGCAAGTGCTCAAAGCCAGGTCCATGTGATCACACTGCCTACGTTTTCCTATCTCCCACCTCCCTGCCTTACACATTTCTATGTGTTTCCCTTATGGCTGACTCCATATTTTCTTTCTGTTATACAAGAAATGCCTATTAGTTTTAGAAAAAATTTAAAATGAAACAATCTGAGAATGGAGGTTAAGTGGGTAGGTTTAAGATAAGTCAAGAGCACACAGACAAACTTTTATGATTTCATGATATTGGGACAGAGTGTTAGGATGAAGGGAGAGAGAATGCTTTAGAAAAACTTGACCTTAACATTTTTAAAGCTTAAAAAAATGGTCATTTTTAAAGTAAAAACCATTTTTTTCTCTTAGGGTGGAGACTAGAGTTTTTCTTTCTTATGGAAAAATTACTTAAATGGACATTTAGTGAAGCATATCCAAGGGCAAGTTCCCTGACTTCCTGGGGAAGCTATAAGTTCTGTGAACTTGCCCCATAAATGATTTAGGCTGAGATAGGAAGCATTTTACTCAGTAAGGTAAACATGTGTTCGTAAGAGTTAGAAGAGTTTTTCCATTCTTAATCTGTAAATGCATCATCTATGCCTAAATGCATTCTTGGTTGCTAGGTGTATGTACAACGAAGCATTTGATGATAAGAGCTTGGGAAGGGTAACCTGATTCACACCTTAATTTCTCTTCAGGTTACACTAGAGAAAAAAAGAGTGACAGGAGTTAGACTAGGTTTCGTGCTGCACAACTTGAGCGAGATTGTTTGTGTTTATCCCAGATGGAATAAATCATATTAGAGGGTAATATACTCTTTTACTATTGAGGCTATTTTGTCAATGTCATGGGGAGATTTCACCTGTATGGATTTTCCCATTGTAAATTGTCCTGGGAAAGGCTTAATCATGAGGTGGGCCTGGCTTTGGGGGGAAAAAGTCTTCTTTATTCCCCCTCTGGGTCCAGGTGTTAACCTGCTCTGGAGGCAACATGTTGCAGTGTTCATGGTGGTGGGGTGAGCTGCCCTCTGTCGCTGGCAGCACTCCAGGAGCTGGTCAAGGGGTGAGGCTAGTAAGGAATTATGATGTTGGCTTAGATTCTAGGAGTAGCCACATCTAACAGCAGTTTTAAGTGACTGTCTAAAAGATTTTGTTTTCAAGGCTTTAGTGAAGCCAATGGCCCCATGAGCAATTGCAGAAGGACCACCTCTGTATGTGATGTGGTGTTCTCCCTCCGACTGGTGTGGATGTGTGCTGGGCAGGTGTGCTGGGGGGAATGGAAACCACCCCAGTGCAGCCTGGCTCAGCCAAGCAGCACTACTGCAAGGGTCAACCGCAGCTGAGGTGGCCAGGTGAATAGAGGATGAAGAACCAAACAGACCTGATCCCACACATGTATGAGATGGCACCGTGGGAGTTCCTAGAAACAGCCTGGAGATACTTTGGGGAGCGGACAATCTCCAACAATCAGGCCATTGGACTATGTTAAAAACAAAAAAAAGAAATGACAAGTTATTTGGTAATCCTAGACTGGTGACACCTGGGATTTATGTATTACAAGATGACAATAATAGGTTCAGAAACAGCCTCTTTTTTTTTAATTGAAGTACAACTGATTTACAATATTATATTAGTTTCAGGTGTATAGCATAGCAATTCAGTATTATTATAGGTTATACTCCATTAAAAGTTATTACAAGATAATGGCTGTAATTCCCTGTGCTGTACAATCTATCCTTGTTGCTTATTTTAATTTTAATTTTTTTTAATTTATTTTTTTTGGCTGCGTTGGGTCTTTGTTGCTGCACGCGGGCTTTTTCTAGTTGTGGCGAGAGGGGGCTACTCTTCATTGCGGTGCGCGGGCTTCTCATTGCGGTGGCTTCTCTTGTTGCGGAGCACAGACTCTAGGCGTGAGGGCTTCAGTAGTTGTGGCACACGGGCTCAGTAGTTGTGGCTCGTGGGCTCTAGAGCGCAGGCTCAGTAGTTGTGGTGCACGGGCTTAACTGCTCTGCAGCATGTGGGATCTTCCCAGACCAGGGCTCAAACCCATGTCCCCTGCATTGGCAGGCGGGTTCTTAACCACTGCACCACCAGGGAAGTCCCTGCTTATTTTTTTATACATAGTAGTTTGTTTCTCTTAATCCCCTATCCCTATCCTGCCCCTCCCCCTTCCCTCTCTTTAGCGACAGCCTTGTCTTTACCAAAGACTTCTGCTGCTGTGGTGGCAAGCCTCAGGCAGCCTGTCTCTGACTTCTGTCAGGCCCAGTAGCTGACTTGTCCACACAGGGGTCAATGTGTTCAATGCTGTGTAAGGAGGCAAATTACTTAAGAGTATAAATGAAAACATACTTCCAGATGAAGACCTACCCTATCTCCCACCTGTCAACTGCTGCCCTCCATGGGATTAAAAAAAAAAAAAGGACAGGGAACTCCTTCAAAGAAAACGATGTTTTCTGTGGTATATATGTAGACATAAATGTGATCTATATATGGAATATTATTCAGTTATAAAAAAGAAATGCAATCCTGCCTTTTGTAAAAACATGGATGGACCTTGAGGGCATTACGCTAAGTGAAATAAATCAGACAAAGGCAAATACCATATGATCTCACTTATATGTGGAACCTAAAAAACAAAAAACAAAAATCAAGCTCATAGGTACAGAGAACAGATTGGTGATTACCAGGGACAGGGGGTGAAGTGGGGTTTGTGGGCAAAATGGGCGAAGAGGGTCAAAAGGTATAAACTTCCAGTTATAAAAATAAATAGAGAGGTAGGGGCAAGATGGCGGAAGAGTAAGACGCGGAGATCACCTTCCTTCCCACAGATACAGTAGAAATACATCTACACGTGGAACTGCTCCTACAGAACACCCACTGAACGCTGGCAGAAGACGTCAGACCTCCCAAAAGGCAAGAAAATCCCCACGTACTTGGGTAGGGTAAAAGAAAAAAGAAATAACAGAGACAAAAGAATAGGGACGGGACCTGCGCCAGTGGGAGGGAGCCATGAAGGAGGAAAGGTTTCTAGGCACTAGGAAGCCCCTTTGCGGGCAGAGACTGCGGGTGGCAGAGGGGGGAAGCTTCGGAGCCGCGGAGGAGAGCGCAGCCACAGGGGTGCGGAGGGCAAAGCGGAGAGACTCCCGCACAGAGGCTCGGCGCCAACCAGCACTCACCAGCCCGAGAGGCTTGTCTGCTCACCCGCCGGAGCGGGCGGGGGCTGGGAGCTGAGGCTCGGGCTTTGGTGCTAGCTGGGAGGGAGTCCGGGAAAAAGTCTGCAGCTGCCTAAGAGGCAAGAGACTTTTTCTTGCCTCTTTGTTTCGCGGTGCGCAAGGAGAGGGGATTCAGAGCGCTGCCTAAACGAAATCCAGAGACGGGTGCGAGCCGCGGCTATCAGCACGGATCCCACAGCAACAGGGGCGCAGAGGGAAAAACGGAGAGATTCCCGCACAGAGGCTCAGCGCCAAGCAGCGCTCACCAGCCCGAGAGGCTTGTCTGCTCACCCGCCGGGGTGGGCGGGGCTGGGAGCTGAGGCGCGGGCTTCGGTTGGATCGCAGGGAGAGGACTGGGGTTGGCGGCGTGAACACAGCCTGAAGGGGTTGGCGTGCCGCGGCGAGCCGGGAGGGAGCCGAAGAGGAGGTCTGCAGCCGCCGAAGAGGCAAGAGACTTTTTCTTGCCTCTTTGTTTCGCGGTGCGCAAGGAGAGGGGATTCAGAGCGCCGCCTAGAGGAACTCCAGAGGCGGGCGCGAGCCGCGGCCATCAGCGCGGACCCCAGAGACTGGTAGGAGATGCTAAGGCTGCTGCTGCCGCCACCAAGAAGCCTGTGTGCGAGCACAGGTCACTCTCCACACCGCCCCTCCCGGGAGCCGGTGCAGCTTCCCACTGCCAGGCTCCCGTGATCCGGGGACAACTTCCCCGGGAGAACACATGGCGCGCCTCAGGCTGCTGCAACGTCACGACGCCTCTGACACCACAGGCTCGCCCCGCCTCCTCCGTACCGCTCCCTCCCCCAGCCTGACTGAGCCAGAGTCCCGGAGCAGCTGCTCCTTTAACCCTGTTCTGTCTGGGTGGGGAATGGACGCCCTCAGGCGACGTACATGCAGAGGCGGGTCCAAATCCAAAGCTGAACGCTGGGAGCTGTACGAACAAAGAAGAGAAAGGGAAATCTCTCCCAGCAGCCTCAGAAGCAGCGGATTAAAGCTCCACAAACAACTTGATGTGCCTGCATCTGTTGAATACCTGAATAGACAACGAATCATCCCAAATTCAAAAGGTGGACTTTAGGAGCAGGATATATTAATTTCCCCTTTTCCTTTTTTATGTGAGTGTATATGTGTATGCTTCTGGGTGAGATTTTGTCTGTATAGCTTTGCTTTCACCATTAGACCTAGGGTTAGGTCCGTCCATTTTTTTTTTTTTTTTTTTTACTTAAAAAAAATTTTTTTTTCCTAATATATGTTTTCTTAATAATTTTTTCCATATTTTCTATTTTTAGAAATTAAAAAAATTTTTAATAAGTTTTTTCATATTTTTTATTTTAAAAAATTAAAATT
This sequence comes from Balaenoptera ricei, assembly GCF_028023285.1. Taxonomy (NCBI): domain Eukaryota; kingdom Metazoa; phylum Chordata; class Mammalia; order Artiodactyla; family Balaenopteridae; genus Balaenoptera; species Balaenoptera ricei. Next base: position 52,456,548 of record NC_082656.1, read on the forward strand.
ATTTTTTCTTAATAAATTTTTTTCTTAAAAATTTTTTTCTTATTTTTTACTATAAAAAATTAATAAATCTATTTTTAAAAATTAAAAAAAATTTTTTTCTGAATATATTTACTCTTAATAATTTTTTTTCTTATTTTTTATTATAATAGCTTTATTTTATTTTATTTTATCCTCTTTCTTTCTTTCTATTTTTTTCTCCCTTATATTCTGAGCTGTGTGGATGAAAGGCTCTTGGTGCTCCAGCCAGACATCAGGGCTGTGCCTCTGAGGTGGGAGAGCCAACTTCAGGACACTGGTCCACAAGAGACCTACCAGCTCCACTTAATACCAAACGGCAAAAATCTCTCAGAGATCTCCATCTCAACATCAAGACCCAGCTTCACTCAACGACCAGCAAGCTACAGTGCTGGACACCCTATGCCAAACAACTAGTAAGACAGGAACACAGCCCCAGCCATTAGCAGGGAGACTGCCTAAAATCATAAGGCCACAGACACCCCAAAACACACCACCAGACGTGGACGTGCCCACCAGAAAGACAAGATTCAACCTCATCCACCAGAACACAGGCAATAGTCCCCTCCACCAGGAAGCCTACACAACCCACTGAACCAACCTTACCCACTGGGGACAGATACCAAAAACAACGGGAACTACGAACCTGCAGCCTGTGAAAAGGAGACCCCAAACACAGTAAGATAAGCAAAATGAGACAACAGAAAAACACACAGCAGATGAAGGAGCAGGGTCAAAACACACCAGACCTAACAAATGAAGAGGAAATAGGTAGTCTACCTGAAAAAGAATTCAGAATAATGATAGTAAGGATGATCCAAAATCTTGGAAATAGAATAGACAAAATGCAAGAAACATTTAACAAGGACGTAGAAGAACTAAAGAGGAACCAAGCAACGATGAAAAACACAATAAATGAAATTAAAAATACTCTAGATGGGATCAATAGCAGAATAACTGAGGCAGAAGAAAGGATAAGTGACCTGGAAGATAAAATGGTGGAAATAACTACTGCAGAGCAGGATAAAGAAAAAAGAATGAAAAGAACTGAGGACAGTCTCAGAGACCTCTGGGACAACATTAAACGCACCAACATTCGAATTATAGGGGTCCCAGAAGAAGAAGAGAAAAAGAAAGGGACTGAGAAAATATTTGAAGAGATTATAGTTGAAAACTTCCCTAATATGGGAAAGGAAATAGTTAATCAAGTCCAGGAAGCACAGAGAGTCCCATACAGGATAAACCCAAGGAGAAACACGCCAAGACACATATTAATCAAACTGTCAAAAATTAAATATAAAGAAAACATATTAAAAGCAGCAAGGGAAAAACAACAAATAACACACAAGGGAATCCCCATAAGGTTAACATCTGATCTTTCAGCAGAAACTCTGCAAGCCAGAAGGGAGTGGCAGGATATACTTAAAGTGATGAAGGAGAAAAACCTACAACCAAGATTACTCTACCCAGCAAGGATCTCATTCAGATGTGATGGAGAAATTAAAACCTTTACAGACAAGCAAAAGCTGAGAGAGTTCAGCACCACCAAACCAGCTTTACAACAAATGCTAAAGGAACTTCTCTAGGCAAGAAACACAAGAGAAGGAAAACACCTACAATAACAAACCCAAAACATTTAAGAAAATGGGAATAGGAACATACATATCTATAATTACCTTGAATGTAAATGGATTAAATGCTCCCACCAAAAGACACAGGCTGGCTGAATGGATACAAAAACAAGACCCATATATATGCTGTCTACAAGAGAACCACTTCAGACCTAGAGACACATACAGACTGAAAGTGAGGGGATGGAAAAAGATATTCCATGCAAATGGAAATCAAAAGAAAGCTGGAGTAGCAATTCTCATATCAGATAAAATAGACTTTAAAATAAAGAATATTATAAGAGACAAAGAAGGACACTATATAATGATCAAGGGATCAATCCAAGAGGAAGGTATAACAATTGTAAATATTTATGCACCCAACATAGGAGCACCTCAATACATAAGGCAAATACTAACAGCCATAAAAGGGGAAATCGACAGCAACACAATCATAGTAGGGGACTTTAACACCCCACTTTCACCAATGGACAGATCATCCAAAATGAAAATAAATAAGGAAACACAAGCTTTAAATGATACATTAAACAAGATGGACTTAATTGATATTTATAGGACATTCCACCCAAAAACAACAGAATACACATTTTTCTCAAGTGCGCATGGAACATTCTCCAGGATAGATCATATCTTGGGTCACAAATCAAGCCTTGGTAAATTTAAGAAAATTGAAATCGTATCAAGTATCTTTTCCGACCACAATGCTATGAGACTAGATATCAATTACAGGAAAAGATGTGTAAAAAATACAAACACATGGAGGCTACACAATACACTACTTAATAACGAAGTGATCACTGAAGAAATCAAAGGGGAAATCAAAAAATACCTAGAAACAAATGACAATGGAGATACAACGACCCAAAACCTATGGGATGCAGCAAAAGCAGTGCTAAGAGGGAAGTTTATAGCAATACAAGCCTACCTCAAGAAACAGGAAACATCTCGAATAAACAACCTAACCTTGCACCTAAAGCAATTAGAGAAAGAAGGACAAAAAAACCCCAAAGCTAGCAGAAGGAAAGAAATCATAAAGATCAGGTCAGAAATAAATGAGAAAGAAATGAAGGAAACAATAGCAAAAATCAATAAAACTAAAAGCTGGTTCTTTGAGAAGATAAACAAAATTGATAAACCATTAGCCAGACTCATCAAGAGAAAAAGAGAGAAGACTCAAATCAATAGAATTAGAAATGAAAAAGGAGAAGTAACCACTGACACTGCAGAAATACAAAAGATCATGAGAGATTACTACAAGCAACTCTACGCCAATAAAATGGACAACCTGGAAGAAATGGACAGATTCTTAGAAATGCACAAACTGCCGAGACTGAACCAGGAAGAAATAGAAAATATGAACAGACCAATCACAAGCACTGAAATTGAAACTGTGATTAAAAACCTTCCAACAAATAAAAGCCCAGGACCAGATGGCTTCACAGGTGAATTCTATCAAACATTTAGAGAAGAGCTAACACCTATCCTTCTCAAACTCTTCCAAAATATTGCAGAGGGAGGAACACTCCCAAACTCATTCTACGAGGCCACCATCACCCTGATACCAAAACCAGACAAAGATGTCACAAAGAAAGAAAACTACAGGCCAATATCACTGATGAACGTAGATGCAAAAAACCTCAACAAAATACTCGCAAACAGAATCCAACAGCACATTAAAAGGATCATACACCATGATCAAGTGGGGTTTATCCCAGGAATGCAAGGATTCTTCAATATACGCAAATCAATCAATGTGATACACCATATTAACAAATTGAAGGAGAAAAACCATATGATCATCTCAATAGATGCAGAGAAAGCTTTCGACAAAATTCAACACCCATTTATGATAAAAGCCCTGCAGAAAGTAGGCATAGAGGGAACTTTCCTCAACATAATAAAGGCCATATATGACAAGCCCACAGCCAACATTGTCCTCAATGGTGAAAAACTGAAACCATTTCCACTAAGATCAGGAACAAGACAAGGTTGCCCACTCTCACCACTATTATTCCACATAGTTTTGGAAGTGTTAGCCACAGCAATCAGAGAAGACAAAGAAATAAAAGGAATCCAAATCGGAAAAGAAGAAGTAAAGCTGTCACTGTTTGCAGATGACATGATACTATATATAGAGAATCCTAAAGATGCTACCAGAAAACTCCTAGAGCTAATCAATGAATTTGGTAAAGTAGCAGGATACAAAATTAATGCACAGAAATCTCTTGCATTTCTATACACTAATGATGAAAAATCTGAAAGTGAAATTAAGAAAACACTCCCATTTACCATTGCAACAAAAAGAATAAAATATCTAGGAATAAACCTACCTAAGGAGACAAAAGACCTGTATGCAGAAAATTATAAGACACTGATGAAAGAAATTAAAGATGATACAAATAGATGGAAAGATATACCATGTTCCTGGATTGGAAGAATCAACATTGTGAAAATGACTCTACTACCCAAAGCAATCTACAGATTCAATGCAATCCCTATCAAACTACCACTGGCATTTTTCACAGAACTAGAACAAAAAATTTCACAATTTGTATGGAAACACAAAAGACCCCGAATAGCCAAAGCAATCTTGAGAACGAAAAATGGAGCTGGGGGAATCAGGCTCCCTGACTTCAGACTATATTACAAAGCTACAGTAATCAAGACAGTTTGGTACTGGCACAAAAACAGAAATATAGATCAATGGAACAGGATAGAAAGCCCAGAGATAAACCCACGCTCATATGGTCACCTTATCTTTGATAAAGGAGGCAAGCATATACAGTGGAGAAAAGACAGCCTCTTCAATAAGTGGTGCTGGGAAAATTGGACAGCTACATGTAAAGGTATGAAATTAGAACACTCCCTGACACCATGCACAAAAATAAACTCAAAATGGATTAAAGACCTAAGTGTAAGACCAGACACTATCAAACTCTTAGAGGAAAACATAGGCAGAACACTCTATGACATACATCACAGCAAGATTCTTTTTGACCCAGCTCCCAGAGAAATGGAAATAAGAACACAAATAAACAAATGGGACCTAATGAAACTTAAAAGCTTTTGCACAGCAAAGGAAACCATGAACAAGACCAAAAGACAACCATCAGAATGGGAGAAAATATTTGCAAATGAAGCAACTGACAAAGGATTAATCTCCAAGATTTACAAGCAGCTCATGCAGCTCAATAACAAAAAAACGAACAACCCAATCCAAAAATGGGCAGAAGACCTAAATAGACATTTCTCCAAAGAAGATATACAGATGGCCTACAGACACATGAAAGAATGCTCAACATCATTAATCATTAGAGAAATGCAAATCAAAACTACAATGAGATATCATCTCACACCGGTCAGAATGGCCATCATCAAAAAATCTAGAAACAATAAATGCTGGAGAGGGTGTGGAGGAAAGGGAACTCTCTTGCACTGTTGGTGGGAATGTAAATTGATACAGCCACTATGGAGAACAGTATGGAGGTTCCTTAAAAAACTACAAATAGAACTACCATACGATCCAGCAATCCCACTACTGGGCATATACCCTGAGAAAACCATAGTTCAAAAAGAGTCATGTACCAAAATGTTCATTGCAGCTCTATTTACAATAGCCAGGACATGGAAGCAACCTAAGTGTCCATCGACAGATGAATGGATAAAGAAGATGTGGCACATATATACAATGGAATATTACTCAGCCATAAAAAGAAATGAAATGGACGTATTTGTAATGAGGTGGATGGAGTTAGAGTCTGTCATACAGAGTGAAGTAAGTCAGAAAGAGAAAAACAAATACAGTATGCTAACACATATATACGGAATCTAAGAAAAAAAAAAAAAAAAAAGGCCATGAAGAACCTAGTGGCAAGACGGGAATAAAGACACAGACCTACTAGAGAATGGACTTGAGGATATGGGGTGGGGGTGGGGTGAGATGTGACAGGGTGAGAGAGTGTCATGGACATATATACACTACCAAATGTAAAATAGATAGCTAGTGGGAAGTAGCCGCATAGCACAGGGAGATCAGCGCGGTGCTTTGTGACCACCTAGAGGGGTGGGATGGGGAGGGTGGGAGGGAGGGAGATGCAAGAGGGAAGAGATATGGGAACATATTGTATATGTATAACTGATTAACTTTGTTATAAAGCAGAAGCTAACACACCATTGTAAGGCAATTATACTTCAATAAAGATGTTTTAAAAAAATAAATAAATAAATAAATAAATAAATAAGTTATGGGAATGTAATGCACAGCATGGTGACTAGAGTTAGTAATACTGTATTTCATGTTTGAAAGTTGCTAAGGGAATCAATCTTAAAAGTTTTTATCACAAGAGAAAAAATTTCCTGTAGTGATATGTGGACAGATGTTAACTAGACTTATTGTGATGATCATTTTGCAATATACACAAATATCAAAACATTACATTGTATACCTGAAACTAATATAATGTTATATGTCAACTATGCCTCAATTAAAAAAAAAAAACAAACCAATGTTCAAATGCAAACCTGCCCCCTTCATTCCATGCCCCTTCCCCAGGACTCCTCCTCCACAGAGGTTCATATAAAACATTCCCTATACTCCCAAGTTTGAGCATAAAGAATTTTTATTACTGTGTCAGAAACCTGGCCAGAGATTCCATGTGGTATATGTTGGTATCTTTTATTAATTTATTCAGTAAATATTTACAGAATCCCTCTTTGTACTAGGTGCTACATTACGGGATCAGGAGATCACAGCGTTTGCTTTCATGTTGCTTATGAGCTATATCTGAAAGGATTTAAGAAGACATATGAGTGACTATAACACAAAACATGGCAATTTGCGATCATAATATAACAGAGACCATACAAAGATTGAAGGAAAATGGATGGTATTGATTTCCTAAAGGAAACTGCTTTCTACCAACTGCGAATTTCTTTCTAAGGGTTCTGAGCATGTAGAAGGGATTGGGGAGAGCAAATGTGTCGCATATGCTCTGTGCATGTTTTCTTTTTAACCTAGGCTAAATAAACTCAAATTGAAATTTTTCCTATAGGTCTTTGTATAAGAGAACCTGAAAATCAAAGAGGATATTCTTTTGAAATGTAGTTTTGTGAAATACAAAAAATTGGAGCAAATAATTTTTCTGATGGCCCTCTTTTTTCTGTTATGGCTTCACAAAAGGATACAGAGCTGCAACAAAAGGAACTCAAAGTATATGCCTCAGAGCAATTAAATAGCCTGTTAGATAATCTCTCTCGAATATGAGCTATTTTCAATACACTTTGGATGCTGTCCTATCTATCTATAATCTATCAATCATTTAGCTATATGCCTGATGTACCTGGAATAAGAACAGCAAAGCTGTCATTAACTGTGAAGATTTGGAGAATGGACTTTGCCTGGAATGTCTCCTACCCATCAACATGGACTTTGCCCACTGGAGTAACATATATATAGAACCTATATTTGTCTCGGAAAAAAGATCTTTGGATTTTCCCTGGCAATTGCATAATTGTTATTTGAACTTCATAATTCTATTATGAAGGCAACTGAAAAAAATATGTCAGGCTTATGATAATGACTGACTGTTTCAGCTATTAAGAACAAACAAACAGACATACAAAACCAGAACTCCAAACCAAAATCTTCCATTTGGCCCTGTGGAACATTGAATTCCACAGGAAGATGGATTTATCTTCTCCCTGGGTCTGTCAATGTGAATAAATTTCAAAATACTCCACCCTCTCGGCGCATGTAGCTGGGGGGAAAAAAAACAAAAACAAAAAAACCCTGATCCACTGATAAGGTTTTATAAACTTGCAGATGCCTACAAAATAATAATTTGTGGTAGTTGATTTAGAGAAATGTCCTCAGAAAACAAGTAGCTCTATGGTTCTACCTGCTTATCAAATATTGAACCAATATTTTAATTTTTTTCTATATTTCAGGCACTGTGATAGGTATTGGGCATGTAATGGCTGAAAAACTCACATCCTGACCCCAAGAAATTTAAAGTCACTATGAGCACCTTCCAGCTTGCTATAATCAGAAATGCCACTTGAACTTGTCCTAAGACTAAAAAAGAAGGTGACCAAAAATAGCCAAACTTCTACTTCTTAATGATCATGAATAGATCTGTTCTGGGATATAGTAGCAAAATAAAGCTACCAACACAACCACAGGGTCTGTCAATTCCAGATTATTAGCTATGTGTAGGTTCTTTCAAAAATGTATCCTTCTCATCCCCAAGAAGCCATCTCTTTCTCTGATCCCTGGCCTTTAAAGAAACGGGGGCCCTGCCTGATTCGCTCCGGGGATCTTCTCCCTCTTGAGCACGACTGCTCTTCTGACAGTTCTTTGGGCCAATGCATTGTCCTTTTTGGTTTGAGACCCTCAAACAATCTGTACTTCACTTGCCTGGCTCAATTTTTCAGGCTGATGCCCTCCAGCTCTTGCCTTTCTTAACTCAATCTGTTGTATATTCCTTAAGTGCTTGTAAAAAACCCTCCTTATCCTTACGCGCGCACACACACACACACACACACACACACACACACACTCCCTACTACTCTGGTGAGCCTTCTTTGCCCCACAATAAATTAGTGTATACAAGTATATATATTTACATGATATATAAGAAGTAAATAATGAAGCACACAGCTCACACAGAAATATTCCTACCAAGGATTATGCATTCATTTTGCCTGGGATAAGTTTTTAAGAAAGGTTTTAGGGATGTGGGAAAGACTAGGAGGAGAAATAGTTTCTGGCACAAAAGCCGAGAATGGGAAATGGAATGGAAGTGATTTAAAATGCATGATTTCATTTTCCATGAGCTATGGAAAATATATTACATAATATTTTTACGTAATATAATATTACATAAAATAGACGTAAAACTATTAACGTCTCTTTATTTTAGAGTCAGAAAAATGACACATTTCACCAAAGAAAAAGGCAAAAGGAAAACATTTTTAAAGGTATAAAGATTACAGAAGAAATCAACTGAATAACAGTGTTGTTGTTTTTGGTTTTGTTTTTAAGAAAAAAGTAAAGCAGAAAGATAGCTGCAGGTTGTGACAGAATCAGCTGATAAGATATGCCTTGGAAGAGAGATCTGTGATTTAGGAAAAAGTTTGTATTATAAGAATTTCTTTTTATAATCTGACCTGGCCACCCCCCTCAGAGCGCACTCCATCTCTCCTGCAATCAGCAGTGCCTCCCATCAAAGTCAGCTTTGTATAAATATTAACTCATCTTCAAAGAAACATGCAAGCACTAAATTCAAATCTACTTTGCTTTTCTAGGCAGGCAATAGATTATAACTATCTGCTTGGTTCCCTGTTGCTGCCTCCCCCTGACCTTCAGAACTGAGATCACTAAATCCCTAGAAGTTCAGCCTTGATCAGTTTCTCAGTCTAGGATGATCTCCCTAGCCCTGTAAGCAGCCCAAAGCTAACAGCACTCTCTCTGGACTTCTGTTCAGAATTGCTGCAGGTCTGGATCTGACCAAAGAGTCTAATAAAGAATTGGGATTCATAAATTACTTCCGTGTCCCTTCCATTTCACTAAATATTCCTGTTGACTGAGAAAAAAAAAGCACAACCTAAAAGTTGAGAATTATGCTTTATTATATTTGGCAGACTTGCTGAGGACTTAAGCCTGGGAGGCAGCCGATAGCTCTGAGGGACTGCTCCCTCCGAAAAAAGCAAGGGAGGAGCCAGGATATACAGGAATTTGGGGCGGGGGGAAACAGATAGTAGGAACATCAAAAGATTACTATTAATTAAAGAAAAACAGGCATCTAAATTAATGAATTTTCTATGTATGGGAAGATGCAAGAGTCTGGGCTCACTGAAATCACTCCTTTGATAGGCACCTTAACTACCTAGGGCCAGTAGCCTGCTTTTCTCCATCCTGAATCCCCTCAGGGTGCACAGCCGGGGTGACTGCAGTGGTTTCTGGCTTGGTGGTTACTACATCTTTGACTACTGATATGGCAGGTGACATTCTTTGCCCACAACCCCTAAGTTTTCCCTTCCCCATCTCATCCCACAGGTAGAATTCCACCCATGAGCCCCTGCCTCTATGTGGGTACCTGCTACCTGTCGACTGAACTTTCTTACAGCTTGAGACAGATCTTGCCAGATCCCCACCCAATGCCTAGCCTCCTGTGGAATCCTGCCCCTTCCCCAAGGCGAACTTCTCCCAGACCTGCTCTACAGGTTTCTCCCTCTTACTTGTTGCCACGGACAGAGCAACGTAACTGTTCCTCCCAGAATCATCTAATCATCCAGACTGAGTTTTGCCTTGTCTCCAAAGACTTGCTGCACAGGGCTGCTGCTGCTTCTTCTTTTTTTTTTAAAAGATTTTTTTGACGTGGACCATTTTTAAAGTCTTTACTCAATCTGTTACAACGTTGCTTCTGTTTTATGTTTTGGTTTTTTGGCCGCGAGGCATGTGGGATCTTAGCTCCCCGACCAGGGATCGAACCTGCACCCCCTGCATTGGAAGGCGAAGTCTTAACCACTGGACCGCCAGGGAAGTCCCAGGGTGTCTTATGATTAGACAGACTCATAGATGAGGAAGGACTCTTAGGGATCATGTAATGCAAATAAACAGTCTAAGATCATATACCTTGTTTATACTTTTATACAAAGGAGTACTCAAGGAATATATGTGTTACTAGATGTACCTGATCCTGCGTATCTCCCAAGACTAGTAGCTCCCACGTTAGACTGTAGTATTGTGATTAAAATGCACAGGTTATGTTATCCAATATTAAGGGCTGCAGAACAATTGAATCAATTGATATTTATTTCCTCTAGGCTGTGGAAATCCAGAACACATCAAATAAAATTCCCAAACAAGTTTGGAAGAAAAGGTGTTAAGCACCCAAAAACAATACGTGTTAATGTTAGGGTTCACACGGTCAGAGCTATAGGTGTCATCTGGGACTCATCCTTCAGAGTGGGTAATAGGAGACAGGGAAGTAAACAAGGAGCCAAGATTCAGAGAGTGGGCTCCTTTAGGGGGACCAGAACCCAGCATGGGCCAGGCTGATTGGAACAGGGTTTCATGCTGGATCAAGAGAAGATGCCAATGATACTTGTCAGAATTTGTGTAAAAAAAACTCCTACTGCCACAGGAAACCTGGGGGAAATGCCTCTGGGTTACAAAGAGGAATAAGAACTCATGAGACCAAGTAACCTTTCTGGAGTGCCATCTCAAATGTGACCTTGAACTAGAAGTTCAGCCTTCTGGACTTCACTTTTTCTTTTGGTTGCTCTTTTCAGTTCTAAGTAGATATAAGAAAACCAGTGTTGCCTATACTTTGTGCCTATACTGAGAAAGGCATGTAAAATTGGGCAAGCGAACTTTTCCTAATGAACTATAACATAACTGTAATAATATGCATTGGTCAGTGTCTTTATTTTATAAACTTGATTTCCACTGCAGCATCTCCAAATACCAGGTTCGGTTTTGTTTAGGGAAGTAATTATTGAGTGCCCACTATGTGCTATCCTGTTTAGGAATAGTCACGTTGAGTCCCATCAGATCCATCAAGGTTTTGAGTTAATTCTAGTGCCCTCAGGTTGGTCTCCAACAAGCCTAGGATAGTTCCTGAATCCCCGATTGCCCATAGCACCACAAACGACCCTAAGCCCAGAGTCTATTTGCCCTTATGTTTGAATGTATGCCTTAGATTGCAACTGAACTCAAGTGCCCTGCAGAAAACTTGAGTCCACTCTTGAATCCCAGGCTTCATACACCAGACTGTGACCCCCCCCACTTCTTTCTTGTCCACTCCTTGTCACTGGAAACAGGGCACTGTATCTATGACCCAGACTCAGACTAAAAACTGTTGCCAGGAGACTTACAGAGCTTTTCCTTTCAACATAATTTACTAACTACTAATTAACCCCTGGCAGCAAATCCGTTAAGAGTTTATTTCTGTCAACCCAAGGAGGATGCTTCAGTTTCTCCCCCTCCCCTAGCCTGCAGTGAAGGTCCCCGGAATACTTTGCAGCCATGCTCACGTTATGGACTAGACACACCCATGTTATATACACAGGTTATGATCCCAGTACAATCTCCATCCTGTTGAAAACCCTCGTCAAACCTTGAATTCTTTTCCTAGTTTTTGACAGAAGAAAAACGCGCAACCTAAACGTTGAGAACCATGTTCTATTTGGTGACCTTACTGAGGACTACAGCCTGGGAAGACAGCCTCTCAGATAGCTCTAAGGAGCTGTTCCAAAGTGGTTAGAGAGGATCCAGGACATAGAAGAGTTTTTGCTGGGGAAAAAAATGTAGTCGAACATCAAAAGATGACTGCTAATCACACAAACAAAAAATCTTGAGTTAAAGATTTTAGTGCTTTTCTATGTATGGGAAGATGGAAGAATCGGAGCTCATTGAAATTATTCCTTTGATGTGCATCTTAACTATCTGGGGCCAGTATCCTGTTTTTCTCTCCATCCTGAATTCCCCTCAGGGCACACCATCTGATGGCTGATGGCTTGATGGCAGGCAACGTTCTTTGTTTACTGAAATGGCAGGAGACATTCTTTGGTCCACTTAGTGTAAAGCCCCAAACCAAGCCCATCCCTGTTGCTCCTTTAGCTTCTACACATTTCTCTTTGGCTTGGCTGAGAAGGATCCTGTTTTCAATACAGTACAGTATCCCATTGAAACTGAACCCTTAAATCTACATGCTTAGGAATTGTATACTTCAAATAATCTCAGGCACTTACAGCCTTGTGGGATAGTTTCAGGTCTGTAATACATGCAGACACCAGCTTAGTTACACATCAAAAAATTCTAGCATCTCTCAATATGAGTGATCGATTTCCTACACAAAGCCAAAGATTCAGATCAGATTCTGGCACCCTAGTTTTCAGTGAGCAGTGCCTGAAATTTAATTACTTTGTCTTGACCTAAAGCAGAGGCTGATGCTCAGCGCTTCCTTTTTGGAGCCAGCGTTCACGTTTAGAGATGTTCTAATTTCCCCTTTAGAGATGCTGCTTTCTTGTCGGCAATTCCAGTTCCTGAAGCAAGAGAATCTGCTGTGCTGCCAGATGGGGTTGAGCTTCTACAGAGCAGCTGGTGAAGTATGTGTTGATTGTGGGAAGGCAACGCCCAGGCTGCTTTTCAAAGCCTGATTTTGTGATTTCATCAGATTGTTGTGAGGATACTCAGTCATTAATGAGCAAAATGCTCAGGAAAAATTCTGATAATTGTCCTATTTCTCTATCTCTGGGAATAACTCCTACAGCTCCATATTAAATATAGCTTCAAAGGGAAGCGTTGGGAATAGGTTTCTAGGAAAACTCACATATCAATTGGTATAGCTTTAGGTGCCTAAGCTTTTCCAAGGGTGAATTTCTGGTTTAGTTGATTTTTCAATCTGTCTTATTTGATTTGGACGGTAGAGAAAAGGCAACCATTTACTTTACAAGAAGAACAAATATTAACAGCTGCCTTGCTGGACTTTTTCACATAAGTACAATTTTTTTTAAAAAAGGAAAATTTCAGAGTTTGACAAAATTATCAGATTGATCATGATGTATTTCAATTATATTGAATTAAATTTCACTTTCACATAGCTAACATTTTTTACTAAAGATGTTGCTGTTTGAATTTGAATAAACCATTCATCTTAAATATAACACTAAAGCTATCTTGTAAGCTCTGTATATTATGTTAGCCTTGGGGCATTAACCCGAGAAAGAGAATTAGTTTGATTTAGATGGCTTAAGCCAAATCCAATTTTTAGATTTGCCTGTAAACACAGGATCATGACTGTTTTTTGAAGACTTACTTTGTTTCTACAGTTATGATTATACCACAATGAAATGCCATAAGATAACAAGACAGGAAAAAAAAATAAATCTCACATATTAAAAGTGGTCTTGTTATTTATTACAGGTTTGAAACCACACAATCCTCTTGCCATCTTTAAATCCTATTTCCAGTTTAATTTGTTATTATATACCTAAAAGTGGGGCATGACATTATAGAAAGAATACAGAGCTAGTAACTCTGTTCTTGCCCTTTATTCACTAGAAGAGGTGCTCAAACTCTTTGAATGACAGGATCTCCCTCAGAGAATGGACACGATTTCTGAGGACATGTTAGTGAAATATTTTACGCTATTCCTTGCAAATTATTACTATTTATGATAATACCACCTAGAGCCTTCACTACTAATATTCAAATGTAAAACAGCGATTTACCATAATAATAAAGGTCTAAGTTACACGGATCATTGTTGTGCAGTAAAATGGGTGAAGTGTCTCAGTATCTTTGTCCTACAGCCCTTGCCTTGAGTTGAACATGGAGATATTGTGTTGGGTATTTTAAAGGACAATATGGTTGACCAAGAATACAAATAATAAGTCCCCACACAAAAGAGTAATATAATAACTCATAAAGCACTATTCTAAACTTGATATAGAGATATTAGAGTACTGTTTTCCTTGAAGCTTTCTGCAGGAAAGCCCCAAGACATTTTCATGATTCTGCCTACAGATTTGAATTTTTTTTTTAATAGCCTCTGGCATCAAATCCCAAAAGTAGAGGAAAATCCAAAATGTGTGTGATTCTATTGTATGAAAATTGGACCTCAACTAAAAGTAGTTTCAGGTACCTCTGCCATTGTTCTTCCTGGCAGCTATTTGCCAGGGTAGGAGACCCCCAAGGGGATGTAAGTGGACAGATTTTGTAAAATTTCTAATAATTCACCAGTGCGACTGTTCTTTTAAGGACAGCTACATGTAAAAGGAAGTTTTAGCTATACTGAAAAAGAAAGCAGTAAAGAAGGAGAAAAAAGACGAATTTCCACCAGAAGATTCACCAAGAATTGCTCTAGTAGGTGAGGTTGTCTTTGAGGAATTCGGGAGTCCAGAGGCTGACTTAAAAGTGTTCAGATTATGGGAGACAGTGAGAAAAGGTGATTCCTTACCTTTCCCCATCTCCTGACAACATTATCCAGAGAAATACAACTTAAAATCTACAAGATGGTCTACCATTTTGATTGTGCTCAAGGATATTCTTGACCGATACAAAGAGTACCTAGCCATGTGCAGGATTAGAGAAAAGAAGCTAACATTTGTTAAACAGTTTTTTTGTCTGTCATCGTTGGACACTGTATATAGGTAATTTTATTTATTTCTCACACTGAGCTTGTGCAGAAAATACTATTAACTCCATTTATAGTTGAAAAACTGTTTATTTTCTACCCTACACTAGAATTATCTTTCTAAAATATGTTTCTTAACATATTGACTCTTCAGTACCTAGCATTTCATGTAAGACCCTTCACAATTTGTTAGCATCATTTTAGCCTTTACCTCCTACTATGTTTTATCATCTACTTGACATTATGGCCATAACTTTGCAGAGAGGCAAACAGCAGCAGATTATTATCAGAAGGTTGCATAGTTTCTGTCATTTTGAGAGTAGACACTGCATATTATTTCTTTTGAATTCCCAGGGCTAATCTCCAGGGCTTATTATCCTCAGGCAGACTGTAGACAACCAACAAATATTTATTAACTAAACTTTATGCCATTCTCCAAACTTATGTCCCAACCTCAAGTCTTCTTTCTCTCTCTGCCACCAGAATCCTATTCCTAAGAATGTTTCTGTCACTCCCCTACTTATAAACCTTCAATGGAACTTCACCGCATATAGAATAACTAAGAACCTCTCCAGACTGATCTCCAAGGTGGCCAGAATTTTTCCTTCATCCTTTACTTCCATTAAAACATCCCTGTCCATCCTGATAGCACACATTATAAATTATACTTCAGTAGTTCCCCAAACATTCCAAACTATTTCGTTCCTATCTTTACATAAGCTATTGTCATATCCTGGATTGCCATTTTCATCCATGTCTACCAACTACAGTCCTAATCTTCTTTTAAGGCCCAATTCAAATCCTACTTCATTTAAAAGTTGACCCAGATTTTCCTATGCAAAACTAAATTCCCCCAACCCATGCTGTCATAGCTCTACATCTGTACATTTTTACTCCAATGAGGAATTTATGCCTTAAATTAGAATTACTTATGTTTGTCTCCCCTACTAGAATGTAAATTACCTATTTGTATAAACTGTATCTTATCTGTATATTTCTCAAAGCACCTAATTTAGTACTATCAGCATAATAGTTTCTCAACAAATATTTGTTGGTTTGAATTAAAAAGTAGCATTAAGCTTACTAATATCAAAACAGGGTTGTTGGTGGAAAGGAAAAAATAGTATATATTTCACTACTTTAATAAAATTGTGAGGTTTCCCAAAGAATGAGGTTAATACAGCACCACAATAATAACAGCAATTTTAATTTGGTGATAGTATTTAAAAATCAAGTCATGAAAATTTGAACTGGATTAAATTTGAATGATTCCTGGGCATTTTATTGCAGTTAGTATCAATAATAGCATTGGAAATGCATTGTATATTTACAATATGAGTCTTATCGCTTTTATTGATTAGGTTTCAGGACTCAATACTCTATCACAGACATTGGAAAATGATACATCCAAATATTACACAATACAATGGAATAAAGAGTGGTTTAACAAATGTGTCTGCATGTGCCGACACATTTGTGAATAAGAGAACTTATTCCTTCGTTCACATATCCATTCATTTTCCAAAAGTAGCACAGTTGAATAAAATATTCTTATATTACTCTACTCATAGCATTCCCTCAGCTACAAACGTTTCTGAAGCTCACCTGACCTTAACTCCCACCCAATTATCTCATTAGAATGTGTGTTCCTTCTCCTGTTGTAATTGTTAATTTTATATGTCAGTTTGACTAGACTATGAGGTACACAAATATCTGGGTAAACTTATATCTGGGTGTGCCTGAGATGGTGTTTTTGGAATAAATTAGCATTTGAAAGCATACTGTCTTCCCCAATATGGTGGGTATTATCCAATCTGTTTAAGGTCCAAAGAGAACAAAAAGGTGGAAGAAGCAAGAATTCTCTCTTTCTGTCTGACTATGGAGCTGGGACATTGGTCTTCTGCCCTCAGACTGGGACTTAAACCGTTGGCTTTCCTGCATCTTTAGCTTGCAGACAGCCATCATGGAACTTCCAGCCTCCATAATCATGTGAGCCAATTCCTTACAATAAATCTCTTGATAGATAGATAGATAGACAGACAGAGAGACTGACTATTAGTTCTGTTTCTCTCAAGAACAGTGACTAATAATATACCTGTCCACACCCAGCTCTCCACCTAGGCCTTGAATTTTTTCTTTTTGGTTCTCAGCCAATTACTTCCCAATCCTCCTGCAACTTTTAATTCTTCCTCTCTTCTGACTTTTTAGCTTAGAGGGTTGTGGTAGGTATAATTCTAAGACTGTTCCCAAAATTCCCATCCTCTGATGTATATGTTTTATATAATTCCATCCCCTTTAGTATGGAAAGGACCAGTGAATATAATGGGACAGTCACTCTTGTCATTTTATTAGGGTATGTAATACTCTGTCATAGCAAATTAGAGAGAGATTCACAGACTAAGAGACCATGTTGTAAGTGGACCATGTGTCTAGGACCTCAGGGTATCCTCTAGGTGTTGCCACTGATCCCCTGCTGACAGCCAGCATGATAACAGGGAACTCAGTCCTACAACCACAAGGAACTAACTTCTACCAACAACCTGAATGTGTTGAGAAAAGGACTCTGAACTTCAAGTGAAAACACAGTCTGTCTGACACCTTCCTTTCAGCCTGGTGAGACCCTGAGCAGAGGATGCAACTACAAACTGTGCTCAGACTTTGGACCTAAAGAAATAGTGAGATAATAAATGTATACTGTTTTAAGCTGATAAATTTATATGGTAATCTGTTACATAACATAGAAAACCAATACAAAGGTGCAGGGAATTAGCACTTGTTAGGTAACCTGGCACCTAACATGAGTCAGGTACTGAGTTAGGTACTGTACACAAATGATCTCATTTAACCTTCACAAAAAACCCTCAGACGTAGGCTTTGACATCTCCATTCTATGGAGGAAACAAAGAGGTATTTCTCAATATGTAAATGAGGAAACTGAAAGAGGCTAAGTGACACACAGCCAGGAAGAGATTAAGCTGAATAAAATATATGGTGCAATGTCAAGTCAAGTGTAATTTCTACTGTACTACATTCACATGAAAATGTAACAGGTCAATAACATAAAGCACCACCAAATGAATTAGCCAATCAGCGTGAAGGAAATAAAGTGGAAAAAGAATGAAGTACCACTTATGACTGAGGTGTCCAGAAAATCTGATGGAAATGATGAGATTTCAAATGACCCTTAAAGGTGGGTGGACTTTTTCAAGGGGAAAGAGAAGATGCGTAGAGTAGACCAGACAGACGAAATGGCAGGTGTGAAGCTCTGAGTGTCTAGTTCATGATGCAAACATGTTTAGAGATGAGTTGTTAGTGGCAAGCATTGGGAAATGGGCAAGGAAAGTTAGATGTAGGCAAGTTCATGGCATTATGATGAAACTAGTGTGGCCTCTGAAACCCTTTGAGGACTGTGTAAGATGAAAATGATCTTTTTATATACCATACATTAACATAACGAGGTGAGAAAAAATAATTATCTTAGTAGCAAGTAAAAATATGTTTGCTTGGCGGGAACAGAAACAAAACATGTTTTGTAAAACAATATTTAATTAAATACTTGATGGAGCATGTGTGTCCTAAGTGGCTAGTATCAGCTGATACCAAGGACTCAGAGAAGAAGGAGAAGCAAGGACATATCACCTCACAACTGTCAGAATGGCTGTCAGCAAAAAGGAGACAAATAACAAATATTAGCAAGGATGTGGAGAAAAGGGAACCCTCGCATACCGTTGGTGGGAGTGGAAATTGGTGCAGCCACTCTGGAAAACAGTATGGAGGTTTCCCAAAAAACTAAAAATGGAATTACCATATGACCCATCAATTCCACTCCTGGGTATATATCCAAAACAAAAAACAAACAAAAAACTCCACTAATTCAAAAATACATGCACCCCAATGTTCATAGCAGCATTATTTACAATTGCCATATGGAAGCAACCTAAGAGTCCATTAACAAATGAATGGATAAAGAAGATGTGGTATACATATATAATGGAACACTACTCAGCCATAAAAAAGAATGAAAATTTGCCATTTGCAGCAACATAGACGGACTTGGAGGGTATTATGCTAAGTGAAATAAGTCAGACAGAGACAGACAAATGCTGTATGATATCACTTATATGTGTAATATAAAATATAACACAAACCAGTAAATATAACAGAAAAGAAGGAGATTCACAGACATAGAGAACAAACTAGTGGTTACCACTGGGGAGAGGGAAGGGGGAGGGAAAATATAGGAGTTAGGGATTAAGAGGTACAAACTACTGTGTATAAAATAAGCTACAAGGAAATATTGCACAACATAGGGAATACAGCCAAAGCTTTATAACTATAAATGGAGTATAACCTTTAAAAATTGTGAATCACTATATTATAAACCAATAACATAAAAAATATTGTATATACATCAATTATAATTCTATAAAAAATTTTTAAAAAGAACCCAAAATAACTTGGCAAAATATCAGAATACTAAAAAAAAAGGAAGATCTTAAAAACTTAGAAAAATTAGGTCACCTGCAAAAATAGAAGAATCAGATGGGCTTTAGAATTTAATCAGCAATACTGAGTGTCAGCAGTCAGTGAAAAAATATGTTCAGGGTGTTGAAAATTATTTTGAACTGCTAATTCTATACCAATAAAACCAACCAAGTGTCAGAGGGAAGACAGCAGAAGCAAAAACAGAAGCAAGAAGAACTACAGAAGCAAGAAGACAGCAGAAGCAAGAAGAACTACAATCCTGCAGCCTGTGGAACAAAAACCACATTCACAGAAAGAGAGACAAGATGAAAAGGCAGAGGGCTATGTACCAGATGAAGGAACAAGATAAAACCCCAGAAAAACAACTAAAGGAGGGGGAGATAGGCAACCTTCCAGAAAAAGAATTCAGAATAATGATAGTGAAGATGATCCAGGACCTCAGAAAAAGAATAGAGGCAAAGATCGACAAGATGCAAGAAATGTTTAACAAAGACCTAGAAGAATTAAAGAACAAACATACAGAGATGAACAATAACTGAAATGAAAACTACACTAGAAGGAATCAATAGCAGAATAACTGAGGCAGAGGAACGGATAAGTGACCTGGAAGACAGAATGGTGGAATTCACTTCTGTGGAAAAGAATAAAGAAAAAAGAATGAAAGGAAATGAAGACAGCCTAAGAGACCTCTGGGACAACATTAAATGCAACAACATTCACACTATAGGGGTCCCAGAAGGAGAACAGAGAGAGAAAGGACCCAAGAAAATATCTGAAGAGATTACAGTCGAAAACTTCCCTAACATGGGAAAGGAAATAGCCACCCAAGTCCAGGAAGTGCAGAGAGTCCCGTACAGGATAGATCCAAGGAGAAACATGCCGAGACACACAGTAATCAAACTGGCAAAAATTAAAGACAAAGAAAAATTATTGAAAGCAGCAAGGGAAGAACGACAAAAAAACATATAAGGTAATTCCCATAAGGTTAACAGCTGATTTCTCAGCAGAAACTCTACAAGCCAGAAGGGAGTGGCATGATATACTTAAAGTGATGAAAGGGAAGAACCTACAACCAAGATTACTCTACCCGGCAAGGATCTCATTCAGATTCGATGGAGAAATCAAAAGCTTTACAGACAAGCAAAAGCTAAGAGAATTCAGCACCACCAAACCAGCTTTACAACAAATGCTAAAGGAACTTCTGTAAGTGGGAAACACAAGAGATGAAAAGGACCTACAAAAACAAACCCAAAACAATTAAGAAAATGGTCATAGGAACATACATGTCGATAATTACCTTAAACGTGAATGGATTAAATGCTCCAACCAAAAGACACAGGCTTGCTAAATGCATACGAAAACAAGACCCATCTATATGCTGTCTACAAGAGACCCACTTCAGACCTAGGGACGCATACAGACTGAAAGTGAGGGGATGGAAAAAGATATTCCATGCAAATGGAAATCAAAAGAAAGCTGGAGTAGCAATACTCATAACAGATAAAATAGACTTTAAAATAAAGAATGTTACAAGAGACAAGGAAGGACACTACATAATGATAAAAGGATCAATCCAAGAAGAAGATATAACAATTATAAATATATATGCACCCAACATAGGAGCACCTCAATACAAAAGACAACTGCTAACAGCTATAAAAGAGGAAATCGACAGTAACACAATAATAGTGGAGGACCTTAACACCTCACTTACACCAATGGACAGATCATCCAAACAGAAAATTAATGAGGAAACAAAAGCTTTAAATGACACAATAGACCATATAGATTTAATTGATATTTATAGGACATCCATCCAAAAACAGCAGATTACACTTTTTTCTCAAGTGCGCATGAAACATTCTCCAGGATAGATCATATCTTGGGCCACAAATCAAGCCTCAGTAAATTTAAGAAAATTGAAGACATATCAAGCATCTTTTCTGACCAAAACGCTATGAGATTACAAATCACTTACAGGGAATAAAACGTAAAAAACACAAACACATGGAAGCTAAACAATACGTTACTAAATAACCAAGAGATCACTGAAGAAGTCAAAGAGGAAATCAAAAAATACCTAGAGTCAAATGACAACGAAAACACGACAATCCAAAACCTATGGATTGCAGCAAAAGCAGTTTTAAGAGGGAAGTTTACAGCTATACAAGCCTACCTCAAGGAACAAGAAAAATCTCAAATAAACAACCTAAAGTTACACCTAAAGGAACTAGAGAAAGAAGAACAAACAAAACCCAAAGTTAGCAGAAGGAAAGAAATCATAAAGATCAGAGCAGAAATAAATGAAATAGAAACAAAAAACACAATAGCAAAGATGAATAAAACTAAAAGCTCGTTCTTTGAGAAGATAAACAAAATTGATAAACCATTAGCCAGACTCATCAAGAAAAAGAGGGAGAGGACTCAAATCAATAAAATTAGAAATGAAAAAGAAGAAGTTACAACAGACACCACAGAAATACCAAACATCCTAAGAGACTATTACAAGCAACTCTATGCCAATAAAATGCACAACCTGGAAGAAATGGACAAATTCTTAGAAAGGTATAACCTTCCAAGACTGAACCAGGGAGAAATAGAAAATATGAACAGACCAATCACAAGTAATGAAATTGAAACTGTGATTAAAAATCTTCCAACAAACAAAAGCCCAGGACCACATGGCTTCCCAGGTGAATTCTATCAAACATTTAGAAAAGAGCTAACACCCATCCTTCACAAACTCTTCCAAAAAATTGCAGAGGAAGGAAAACTCCCAAACTCATTCTTTGAGGCCACCATCACCTTTATACCAAAACCAGACAAAGATATTACAAAAAAAGAAAATTACAGACCAATATCACTGATGAATATAGATGTAAAAATCCTCAACAAAATACTAGCAAACAGAACCCAACAACACATTAAAAGGATCATACACCATGATCAAGTGGGATTTATCCCAGGGATGCAAGGATTCTTCAATATACGCAAATCAATCAATGTGATACACCATATTAACATACTGAAGAAAAGCCATATGATCATCACAGTAGATGCAGAAAAAGCTTTTGACAAGATTCAACACCAATTTATGATAAAAACTCTCCAGAAAGTAGGCATAGAGGGAACCTA
This sequence comes from Balaenoptera ricei, assembly GCF_028023285.1. NCBI lineage: Eukaryota > Metazoa > Chordata > Mammalia > Artiodactyla > Balaenopteridae > Balaenoptera > Balaenoptera ricei. The sequence goes on from NC_082656.1 coordinate 52,478,956, forward strand.
CCTCAACATAATAAAGGCCATATATGACAAACCCACAGCCAAGATCATTCTCAATGGTGAAAAACTGAAAGCATTTCCTCTAAGATCAGGAACAAGACAAGGTTGTCCACTCTCACCACTATTATTGAACATAGTTTTGGAAGTCCTAGCCACAGCCGTCAGAGAAGAAAAAGAAATAAAAGGAATAGAAATTGGTAAAGAAGAAGTAAAACTGTCACTGTTTGCAGATGACATGATACTATACATAGAGAATCCTAAAAATGCCACCAGAAAACTACTAGAGCTAATCAATGAATTTGGTAAAGATGCAGGATACAAAATTAATGCACAGAAATCTCTTGCATTCCTATACACTAATGATGAAAAATCTGAAAGAGAAATTAAGGAAACTCTCCCATTTACCATTGTAACCAAAAGAATAAAACACCTAGGAATAAACTTACCTAGGGAGACAAAAGACCTGTATGCAGACAACTGTAAGACACTGATGAAAGAAATTAAAGATGATACCAACAGATGGAGAGATATACCATGTTCTTGGATTGGAAGAATCAATATTGTGAAAATGACTATACTACCCAAAGCAATCTACAAATTCAATGCAATCCCTACCCAACTACCAATGGCATTTTTCACAGAACTAGAACAAAAAATCTTAAAATTTGTATGGAGACACAAAAGACGCTGAAAAGCCAAAGCAGTCTTGAGGGAAAAAAACGGAGCTGGAGGAATCAGATTCCCTGACTTCAGACTATACTACAAATCTACAGTAATCAAGACAATATGGTACTGGCACAAAAACAGAAATATAGATCAATGGAACAAGATAGAAAGCCCAGAGATTAACCCACACATGTATGGTCAACTAATCTGTGACAAAGGAGGCAAGGATATACAATAGAGAAAAGACAGTCTCTTCAATTAGTGGCACTGGGAAAACTGGACTACATGTAAAAGAATGAAATTAGAGCACTCCCTAACACCATACACAAAAATAAACTCAAAATGGATTAGTGACCTAAATGTAAGACCAGACACTATACAACTCTTAGAGGAAGACATAGGAAGAACACTCTTTGACTTGAATCACAGCAAGATCTTTTTTGATCCACCTCCTAGAGTAATGGAAATAAAAACAAAAATAAACAAATGGGACCTAATGAAACTTAAAAGCTTTTTCACAGCAAAGGAAACCATAAACAAGACAAAAAGACAACCCTCAGAATGGGAGAAAATATTTGCAAACAAATCAACAGACAAAGGATTAATCTCCAAAATATATAAACAGCTCAAGCAGCTCAATATTAAAAAAACAAACAACCCAATCCAAAAATGGGCAGAAGACCTAAATAGACATTTCTCAAAGGAGATATACAGATTGCCAACAAACACATGAAAGGATGCTCAACATCACTAATCATTAGGGAAATGTAAATCAAAACTACAATGAGGTATCACCTCATACCAGTCAGAATGGCCATCATCAGAAAATCTACAAACAACAAATGCTGGAGAGGATGTGGAGAAAAGGGAACCCTCTTGCACTGTTGGTGGGAATGTAAATTGATAGAGCCACTATGGAGAACAGTATGGAGGTTCCTTAAAAAACTAAAAATAGAACTACCATATGACCCAGCAATCCCACTACTGGGCATATACCCAGAGAAAACCATAATTCAAAAAGAATCATGTACCACAATGTTCATTGCAGCTCTATTTACAATAGTCAGGTCATGGAAGCAACCTAAATGCCTATCAACAGAGGAATCAATAAAGAAGTTGTGGTACATATATACAATGGAATATTACTCAGCCATAAAAAGGAACGAAATTGGGTCATTTGTAGAGATGTGGATGGATCTAGAGACTGTCATACAGAGTGAAGTAAGTCAGAAAGAGAAAAACAAATATCGTATATTAATGCATGTATGTGGAACCTAGAAAAATGGTCCAGATGAACTGGTTTGCAGGGCAGAAATAGAGACACAGATGTATAGAATGGACATATGGACACCAAGGGGGGAAAGCGGCGGGGAGGTGGTGGTGGTGGTGGGATGAATTGGGAGATTGGGATTGACATGTATAAACTGATGTGTATAAAATGGATGACTAATAAGATCCTGCTGTATAAAAAAATAAATAAAATAAAATTCAAAAATTCAAAAAAAAAAAAAGAAGACAGTAGCCAAACTGTACCTTAAAAAAACATCATTCAGGATTGGTTGGTCCTCTGCTCAAAACTTTAAGTTGGGCTTCTCATTCACTTAGAAAAAACTGCAGTCCCTACAATGGCCTACAAGCCCGCCACGATTCTGCCTCTGTTCCTGCCTGATGTCATCTTCCACCACCCTCCTTCTGCCTCGTGCACTGCAGCCCCTGTGGCCTCCCCACGGTCCCTCCCACCCACTAGGCACACTCCTGCCCCACAGAGACACATGTGTTATTCCCTCTGCACGACTGTTCTCCCAAAAGTCTTGCTCCCTCACCTCCTTCAGGCCTTTTCTCACATGTCACTCTCTCAATCAAAACTTTCCGGATACCCTATTCTAAATGTCCAGTGACAGAGGAATGGATAAAGAAGATGTGGTACATATATACAATGGAATATTACTCAGCCATTAAAAAGAATGAAATAAGGCCATTTGCAGCAACATGGATGGATCTAGAGATTGTCATACTGAATGAAGTAAGTCAGACAGAGAAACAGAAATATCGTATGATATCGCTTATATGTGGAATCTAAAAAGAAACGATACAAATGAACTTATTTACAAAACAGAAACAGACTCACAGACTTAGAGAACGAACTTATGGTTACCAGGGGGGATGAGTGCAGGGAAGGGATAGTTAAGGAGGTTGGGATTGACATGTACACACTGCTATATTTAAAATGGAAAACCAACAAGGACCTACTGTATAGCCCAGGGTACTCTGCTTAATGTTATGCGGCAGCCTGGATGGGAGGGAAGTTTAGGGGAGAATGGATACATGTATATGTATGACTGAGTAGCTTTGCTGTGCACCTGAAACTATCACAACATGGTTAATCGGTTATACTCCAACTAAAAAATTTTTTTTCCTAAAGAAAAAACACCGACCAAGTGTGAGTGGAAAGAAAACCACAAGACAGTCTCAACTATGGCGGACGTTCTGCCTGAGGCATGCCAAGGTTTTGTAATAAATGGGTGCCGTATATCCTCAGTTTGCTGTCAGCATCAAGAGTCACACAGTTCTATGTGGCTCCTCGTTCTGTCCTCCATGGCCCCCTATGGAGGGGGTGTCAGGTCTATGCCCTTCGTAGGACCCTCAGCTTTTGCAACTCACTTCCTCCTCATGCAAGTTTGGGTATCTGAGGGTTGTTGTAGACCAGGGTCTCTCCATCTGGGAATTACTGACATTTGGGGCTGCATAATTCTTTGTTGGGGGGGGGGCTATTCCGTGCATTCTAGGATATTTAGCAGCATTCCTGGCCTCTACCCACTAGATGCCAGCAGCATTCTCCCTGCTGTGACAATCAAAAATGTCTTCCAAATGTCCCCTGGGAGGCAAAATTGCCGCTATTTGAGAACCATTGTCTTTGAAGGTTAATAATCTTTCCCATGAGGTTTGTGGGGTTTTTTGCAATAAAATTCCTTCAAAAATATGTAAACTGTTGACCTATTTGTTACCACTCATGTTAAGACACCAGTAACCATGCAAGCAACCCAAAAGTTTATTTCTAGACATAAATTTCAAGCTTGATTTCTTGGCTACCCTGGAGCCATTATGGTTGAGTGGGAAGGCAAAACCGGAATCCTAATGAATGACAGTGGATCAAAGACGCCTTCAATCTCATGTCCTGCAGTTTGTATTCTACAGAACAGCTGGCTTTTCCATTCCTTCATGACATTCAATTTCTGGATTCTATTTCCTTTCATTTCTGCTTTCAAACCAGCCAATTCTTATCTAAACTCATCTCATTCTTGTAATACCTCAGCCAATAGCAGCCAACATAGATGTTCACTCTGACTCTTCCCAAACACTTTCTGAGAGTTTTAGCCTCAGTTGGCATATAGTGCCCTTCCAAGTGGTCATAAATAAAAGTTTAGCATAAATGCTCCCACTGTATAACCGGTCTTCATAGGGTTCTACCTAACCACTAAGCCACGTATTTTAGGTTTTGCATTTCTGCAGTAGCCCACTGCAAGGTACCAATTTCTGCATTAGCTGGGGTAGGTTAAATGCTCTGATGAACAGTTCCCAAATCCCAGTGGCTCAGCACAATATACATTTGTTCCCTGCTCTTATTATAATCCAGCTTGAGTCAGTGTGTGTGGGATGTATGTTCTACTCTTTCACTTAGGTACCCAGGATTCTTCATCTGGGTGCTATCTTCTCCCCCAGGTCTTCAGAGTCTTCTAGTCTTTTCCATTCAGTTGGTGGACAGAGAGGGTTGCACACAAAAGACGTTTGTGCACCAATCCCAGAAATGTACATGTCACTTCTGTCCCTGTTCTATTAGTCACAACTCTATCATGTTGTCCTTCTAACTACAAGGATCCTGGAAATGTAATAGCTATGTGCCAAAGAGGAGGTGAAGATGAATATTGGCAAGCAGTAGCAGGTTCTGACACTAAGTCCAAAATAAAATGGAAATTCAGGGGCCTCCAAGACAAATCTGTTCTGTAACATAGAAAACAAACACAAGGGTACATTAAAAAGATTTTAATGGATCGTAACTCGACAAATTATTTGATTGGGAGGCTGAAAATCTTACTAATGTGTTAGAAAGTATGTATTTCTTTTCTCAACAAGAAAAAATAATGTAACAATAACATAGGACCAAATAATCTAGGGAAAATATAGCATAATAATAAAACAAGGAATTTCAGGAGGGAGAAAAACTGTACAAAATGGTCATGTTCTAAAGAACAAAGCAAATTGTAATCTCCCTGATTTTGAGGAGTCGATGGGGTGAACAAAAAAGAAAAAGTCTTGACTTTGATATATGAAACATGTCCTTTGTGTGTCCAAATTTAGAGATATAGGGATACATTTTCTTTCTCAACAAGTCCTAAATCTCACTACTCAACAGCGAATAATACATTTACATTAATGTATGGTAAACAAAATTATTTGCTTTAAAATGTTTAGACACTATAGAAAAAGTATAGACGATTGAATCAGAGTTCTAGAATAGAATCTAATGGTTTTTATATTTTACAATGTAAAAGATTATTCCACGTATGAAGAAAGAAAAGTGCCTGAACTAAGGTCCAGAAGGGTTCAGAACGATGCCTATCCTAGTATTTGGGCATAGGAGAAGTTACTACAGTTAAAGCTGAAAAGGAAAAACAGAACCAATGGTACTCACTCTAAACATTGTCACTCCCAACTGTTCTTACACTACTATGAATGTTATTATGTCTAGTAAAGTTTCCCAACGACGTTTCCCTTCGGCGTTTTGTTTATTGATAATTATCTGCTATTACTTGAATTTAGAAAATCCAGGACTATTGTGAGAAGGAGGCAATTTTCCCACCAATTACAGCTTTGTGTGAAAATGGGGCTCGTGACCGGGAGATAGTAATAGCATTGGATTAGAACTACCTTTGTAAAAGCCTCACTCTGTAGGGCTCCTTCTATCGTTCAGATAACGTAGCCTTGTTATTCGGGGTCTCAGGCTTATCAAAAGAGACGGAATTAATCATACTGGGTTGTGTGATATGCTTTGGAGAATGGACATGACTGCATAAAATAAAAAAGGCAGAATAATTTTCTGTGGGCTTTTGAATCCTAAGGTTACCCTCCTGTTCCCCCTATCGTTCCTCTCCAGCTTAAAGCACGGCACAATCATCAGATTTTAAAGTGATGGGGGAGGGGGAGGGAGGCAGTCTGCACCTGGAAACCATTTTCTTGATTTGTGCTGGCTGGAGTCCTGGAGATATAACAGCAAGAATGCCTCTCTGGGATTTCTTTGAAATCTGGGCAGGATGATTTGTCCGAAGGGAGGGATTGGGGGATGAAGGGTGGGGAAAAATTCATTCCTGGTTGCCACATTGTTGTTCTGCAATGGATGCACTTGGCCTGACTTGGGTTTGAGTTAAAAGGAAGAAACCAGCCAGGCAGCCTCAAGTGTGCAGGAATTCGCGGTCCTGAACTTGCCAATTTTTCAAACATAACTGGGTATTGTATCCGCTCTAGGGGACTGCCAATATCAAGGCTCGTACAGTTGTCTTGAAGCTCTTTCCAATAGCTGTGCAAATTACAGTGTGTTTTCATCTGCTTTAGCACATTCAGAGGATGTCAAATAATTATCTCTTTGCTTACATTACCTGGAAATGCACAGTAATAAATTTGCTTGTGAAGTTCCCTTTGTGGTGTCATCAACACTCACACATTTGAAAAAAAAATTGTTCTTCTGTTCGTACAGACTACTGAGCTCCAAAACATGAAACGTACTTTGCCCAAGAAGGAGGACAAAAAAATCCAACAGGACATTTCTCATACAATTGCACACAATATTCAGTATTGAGGAATTTGCACTGCTATGTTCGTATCCTCATGCAGCGCAAAGATGTACAGCTAACTTCTGAAGGCACTGACTATCATAAGAATAATAACGTTTTTGGAGTGCCTACTATGTGCTAGAAACTTTATACACATTTCTAATCCTCACAATAAAACTGCTCAGGACAGGTACTAACATCTGTAATTTAACAAGGAGAAGACACACTAGGAGAAGCCAGCTGACTTCTTTAAGGCTATGCAGCTGGTAAATGGCTACTCTCAGATTTGTACTATGGGCATGGAGACGTCAGCGCTCACACTCTTTAGAGAAGGCCTTTTTATTATACATCATTTTACAAATCTCTTCACTAGAGCAAGTTGTGGACCTAAATATCATTTTTACTTTTCTCATAAAAAGAGGCCACATGGCCTGATATTTAGGTCCAGAAGACCTGGGTTTGAATTTTGACTCCATCACTATGACTTGGTAACGTTAGGCAAGGCCCTGAATGGACCATGACATCACATTTCTCCCATCTGCAAAATGGGTATAATTAAACATGTCTGTACGACCAGGTCACTGTTCGAATTAAAATACAGTAAGAAAAATTTAATTACTTTACAAATGTGAATTAGTACTTCTATAAACTTAGAAAAATTATGCCCAAAGAAACATAAATAATAAATTATAAGTCAAGTCTTTTTGATCATCGCCTCCCAGATTCTCCATGTGTAGTCCTCTAAATACTTTATCTACTTTTATTCCATTTTCTCTTAAATTTTCAGAGATATCTGCTAATTAGCAAAAACCCAAATTCCTTCTTGCGCTGATACAATCACTAGCAGTTCTATTCATTAATTCCTTCTTTCCTTTTTTTCTTTTCTCTTGCTTTCTTTCATTCATCCTTTCATTTTTTTCATTATTTAGAATATGTATTGAGCACCCACTATGTGCTAATCCTAGTGCCACTCACTGGGAATATAGGTCCAAAAGACCCAGTTTCTGCCCTCAAGAAGTTCCCCTTCTGGTGGGGAAGAGAAGAAAACAATGGTTTATATCCAGGATCATGTAGCTGTGATGGGGTCTGAACAGTGAGCTGTCTCAGTACTAAACACTGACTGCCTGGCTCTGAAGAGCCAGTATCTCAAATGAGATTTGATGGATGAGTGGAAGTAAATCAGGCAAAGAAGGTAAAGGAGAGGCAGAGGGCATCGCAGAATGAGAGAGCAGTGTGTGTGCAAAGGTACAGCACCACTAAAAAGCAGGACGCTCTCTGTTGCTTTCAGTCATTCAGGCCAGTACAAGCACAGGGCACAAAGGCAAGTGACAGGAAGTCTGAAGAGGTAAGCTCACACTCCAGGGGACCCAAATTATCACACAAGAATTCAGATGTTCGTAAAAGTCCACAGATGATACCTCTGTGCTCAAAACAGAATACGCCCTGAAGAGGATAGGTGAGTGAGGGTAAATTAGGAGAGTACACAAATGGTTGGGTTTTCTGAGAATTCTAATCAGGGAGCCATTCTAATTTGGCGACTTAGATTGTAGCTCATCCGTTGACCAAGCCATCAGCTGGAGAGCAGTGAAATGTCAGCACACTTACAAAACAAGACCTGCAGAGTTTTCCAAAAAGGAAATGAAGAGCAGAAAGTATTGGACATAGTAGGTTTTTAACTGTGAGAGTTAAATTTTTCTTTTTTTTTTTTTTTTTAAGATTTTTAGAAATTTCATGTAATGTCTGAAACATTTATATTAACATATTTCCATACAAATACAAATATAAGATTTTTAGAAATTTCATATAATGTCTCAAACCTTTATATTAACATATTTCCATACATATTTCCATACAAATACAAGATTTTTAGAAATTTCATGTAATGTCTGAAACATTTATATTAACATATTTCCATACAAATAACCCAATGAAAGTTTAGTATTAGTTGTTTTGTTTGTTGTTTTATACTGCAGGTTCTTATTAGGCATCAATTTTATACACATCAGTGTATACATGTCAATCCCAATCGCCCAATTCAGCACACCACCATCCCCACCCCACCGCAGTATTCCCCCCTTGGTGTCCATATGTCCATTCTATACATCTGTGTCTCAACTTCTGCCCTGCAAACTGGCTCATCTGTACCATTTTTCTAGGTTCCGCATACATGCATTAATATACGATATTTGTTTTTCTCTTTCTGACTTACTTCACTCTGTATGACAGTCTCTAGATCCATCCACTTCTCAACAAATGACTCAATTTCGTTCCTTTTTATGGCTGAGTAATATTCCATTGTATATATGTACCACACTTATTTATCCATTCGTCTGTCGATGGGCATTTAGGTTGCTTCCATGACCTGGCTATTGTAAATAGTGCTGCAATGAACATTCGGGTGCATGTGTCTTTTTGAATTACGGTTTTCTCTGGGTATATGCCCAGTAGTGGGATTGCTGGGTCATACGGTAATTCTATTTTTAGTTTTTTAAGGAACCTCCATATTGTTCTCCATAGTGGCTGTATCAATTTACATTCCCACCAACAGTGCAAGAGGGTTCCCTTTTCTCCACACCCTCTCCAGCATTTGTTGTTTGTTGATTTTCTGATGATGCCCATTCTAACAGGAGTGAGGTGATACCTCACTGTAGTTTTGATTTGCATTTCTCTAATAATTAGTGATGTTGAGCATCTTTTCATGTGCTTCGTGGCCGCCTGTATGTCTTCTTTGGAGAAATGTCTATTTAGGTCTTCTGCCCATTTTTGGATTGGGGTGTTTGTTTCTTTAATATTGAGCTGAATGAGCTGTTTATATATTTTGGAGGTTAATACTTTGTCCGCTGATTCGTTTGCAAATATTTTCGCCCATTCTGAGGGTTGTCTTTTCGTCTTGTTTATGGTTTCCTTTGCTGTGAAAAAGCTTTTAAGTTTCATTAGGTCCCATTTGTTTATTTTTGTTTTTATTTCCATTACTCTAGGAGGTGGATCAAAAAAGATCTTGCTGTGATTTATGTCAAAGAGTGTTCTTCCTATGTTTTCCTCTAAGAGTTTTATAGTGTCATCTTATATTTAGGTCTCTAATCCATTTTGAGTTTATTTTTGTGTATGGTGTTAGGGAGTATTCTAATTTCATTCTTTTACATGTAGCTATCCAGTTTTCCCAGCACCACTTATTGAAGAGACTGTCTTTTCTCCATTGTATATCTTTGCCTCCTTTGTCATAGATTAGTTGACCATAGGTGCGTGGGTTAATCTCTGGGCTTTCTATCTTGTTCCATTGATCTATGTTTCTGTTTTTGTGCCAGTACCATATTGTCTTGATTACTGTAGCTTTGTAGTAGAGTCTGAAGTCAGGGAGTCTGATTCCTCCAGCTCTATTTTTTTGCCTCAAGACTGCTTTGGCTATTCGGGGTCTTTTGTGTCTCCATACAAATTTTAAGATGATTTGTTCTAGCTCCGTAAAAAATGCCATTGGTAATTTGATAGGGATTGCATGGAATCTGTAGATTGCTTTGGGTAGTATACTCATTTTCACAACGTTGATTCTTCCAATCCAAGAACATGGTATATCTCTCCATCTGTTGGTATCATCTTTAATTTCTTTCATCAGTGTCTTATAGTTTTCTGCATACAGGTCTTTTGTCTCCCTAGGTAGGTTTATTCCTAGGTATTTTATTCTTTTTGTTGCAATGGTAAATGGGAGTGTTTCCATAATTTCTCTTTCAGATTTTTCATCATTAGTGTATAGGAATGCAAGAGATTTCTGTGCATTAATTTTGTATCCTGAAACTTTACCATATTCATTAATTAGCTCTAGCAGTTTTCTGGTGGCAGTTTTAGGATTCTTTATGTATAGTATCATGTCATCCGCAAACAGTGACAGTTTTACTTCTTCTTTTCCAATTTGTATTCCTTTTATTTCTTTTTCTTCTCTGATTGCCGTGGCTAGGACTTCCAGAACTATGTTGAATAATAGTGGTGAGAGTGGACATCCTTGTCTCGTTCCTGATCTTAGAGGAAATGCTTTCAGTTTTTCACCATTGAGAATGATGTTTGCTGTGGGTTTGTCACATATGGCCTTGATTATGTTGAGGTAGGTTCCCTCTATGCCCACTTTCTGGAGAGTTTTTATCAGAAATGGGTGTTGAATTTTGTCGAAAGCTTTTTCTGCATCTATTGAGATGATCATATGGTTTTTCTTCTTCAATTTGTTAATATGGTGGATCACATTGATTGATTTGCGTATATTGAAGAATCCTTGCATCCCTGAGATAAATCCCACTTGATCGTGGTGTATGATCCTTTTAATGTGTTGTTGGATTCTGTTTGCTAGTATTTTGTTGAGGATTTTTGCATCTATATTCATCAGTGATATTGGTCTGTAATTTTCTTTTTTTGTAGTGTCTTTGTCTGGTTTTGGTATCAGGGTGATGGTGGCCTCATAGAATGAGTTTGGGAGTGTTCCTTCCTCTGCAATTTTTGGGAAGAGTTTGAGAAGGATAGGTGTTAGCTCTTCTCTAAATGTTTGATAGAATTCACCTGTAAAGCCATGTGGTCCTGGACTTTTGTTTGTTGGAAGATTTTTAATCACAGTTTCAACTTCATTACTTGTGATTGGTCTGTTCATATTTTCTGTTTCTTCCTGGTTCAGTCTTGGAAGGTTATACCTTTCTAAAAATTTGTCCATTTCTTCTAGGTTGTCCATTTTATTGGCATAAAGTTGCTTCTAGTAGTCTCTTAGGATGCTTTGTATTTCTGCAGTGTCTGTTGTAACTTCTCCTTTTTCATTTCTGATTTTATTGATTTGAGTCCTCTCCCTCTTTTTCTTGATGAGTCTGGCTAATGGCTTATCAATTTTGTTTATCTTCTCACAGAACCAACTTTTAGTTTTATTGATCTTTGCTATTGTTTTCTTTGTTTCTATTTCATTTATTTCTGCTCTGATCTTTATGATTTCTTTCCTTCTGCTAACTTTGGGTTTTGTTTGTTCTTCTTTCTCTAGTTTCTTTAGGTGTAAGGTAAGATTGTTTACTTGAGATTTTTCTTGTTTCTTTAGGTAGGCTTGTATAGCTATAAACTTCCCTCTTAGAACTGCTTTCGCTGCATCCCATAGGTTTTGGGTCGTCGTGTTTTCATTGTCATTTGTCTCTAGGTATTTTTTTATTTCCTCTTTGATTTCTTCAGTGATCTCTTGGTTATATAGTAACGTATTGTTTAGCCTCCATGTGTTTGTCTTTTTTACGTTTTTTTCCCTGTAATTCATTTCTAATCTCATAGCGTTGTGGTCAGAAAAGATGCTTGATATGATTTCAATTTTCTTAAATTTACTGAGGCTTGATTTGTGACCCAAGATGTGATCTATCCTGGATAATGTTCCGTACGCACTTGAGAAGAACGTGTAATTTGCTGTTTTTGGATGGAATGTCCTATAAATATCAATTAAATCTATCTGGTCTATTGTGTCATTTAAAGCTTGTGTTTCCTTATTTATTTTCATTTTGGATGATCTGTCCATTGGTGTAAGTGAGGTGTTAAAGTCCCCCACTATGATTGTGTTACTGTCGATTTCCTCTTTTATAGCTGTTAGCAGTTGCCTTATGTATTGAGGTGCTCCTATGTTGGGTGCATATATATTTATAATTGTTATATCTTCTTCTTGGATTGATCCCTTGATCATTATGTAGTGTCCTTCCTTGTCTCTTGTAACATTCTTTATTTTAACGTCTATTTTATCTGATATGAGTATTGCTACTCCAGCTTTCTTTTGATTTCCATTTGCATGGAATATCTTTTTCCATCCTCTCCCTGTCAGTCTGTATGTGTCCCTAGGTCTAAAGTGGGTCTCTTGTAGACAGCATATATATGGGTCTTGTTTTTGTATCCATTCAGCCAGTCTATGTCTTTTGGTTGGGGCATTTAATCCATTCACGTTTAAGGTAATTATCGATATGTATGTTCCTATGACCATTTTCTTAATTGTTTTGGGTTTGTTTTTGTAGGTCCTTTACTTCTCTTGTGTTTCCCACTTAGAGAAGTTCCTTTAGCATTTGTTGTAGAGCTGGTTTGGTGGTGCTGAATTCTCTTAGCTTTTGCTTGTCTGTAAAGCTTTTGATTTCTCCATCAAATCTAAATGAGATCCTTGCCGGGTAGAGTAATCTTGGTTGTAGGTTCTTCCCTTTCATCACTTTAAGTATATCATGCCACTCCCTTCTGGCTTGCAGAGTTTCTGCTGAGAAATCAGCTGTTAACCTTATGGGAGTTCCCTTGTATGTTATTTGTCGTTTTTCCCTTGCTGCTTTCAATAATTTTTCTTTGTCTTTAATTTTTGCCACTTTGATTACTATGTGTCTCGGCGTGTTTCTCCTTGGGTTTATCCTGTATGGGACTCTCTGCGCTTCCTGGACTTGGGTGGCTATTTCCTTTCCCATGTTAGGGAAGTTTTCGACTATAATCTCTTCAAATATTTTCTCTGGTCCTTTCTCTCTCTCTTCTCCTTCTGGGACCCCTATAATGCGAATGTTGTTGCGTTTAATGTTGTCCCAGAGGTCTCTTAAGCTGTCTTCATTTCTTTTCATTCTTTTTTCTTTAGTCTGTTCTGCAGCAGTGAATTCCACCATTCTGTCTTCCAGGTCACTTATCTGTTCTTCTGCCTCAGTTATTCTACTATTGATTCCTTCTAGTGTAGTTTTCATTTCAGTTATTGTATTGGTCATCTCTGTTTGTTTGTTCTTTAATTCTTCTAGGTCTTTGTTAATCATTTCTTGCATCTTCTCAATCTTTGCCTCCATTCTTATTCCGAGGTCCTGGATCATCTTCACTATCATTATTCTGAATTCTTTTTCTGGAAGGTTGCCTATCTCCACTTCATTTAGTTGTTTTTCTGGGGTTTTTTCTTGTTCCTTCATCTGGTACATAGCCCTCTGCCTTTTCATCTTGTCTATCTTTCTGTAACTGTGGTTTTTGGTCCATAGGCTGCAGGATTGTAGTTTTTCTTGCTTGTGCTGTCTGCCCTCTGGTGGTTGAGGCTATCTAAGAGGCTTGATGGGAGGCTCTGGTGGTGGGTAGAGCTAACTGTTGCTGTGGCGGTCAGAGATCAGTAAAACTTTAATCCACTTGACTGTTGATGGGTGGGGCTGGGTTCCCTCCCTGTTGGTTGTTTGGCCTGAGGCAACCCAACTCTGGAGCCTACCTGGGCTCTTTGGTGGGGTTAATGGCAGACTCTGGGAGGGCTCACGCCAAGGAGCACTTCCCAGAACCTCCGCTGCCAGAGTCCTTGTCCCCACAGTGAAACAGAGCCACCCCCGCCTCTGCAGGAGACCCCCCAACACCAGCAGGTAGGTCTGGTTCAGTCTCCCCCAGGGTCACTGCTCCTTCCCCTGGGTCCCGATGCGCACACTACTTTGTGTGTGCCCTCCAAGAGTGGGGTCTCTGTTTCCCCCAGTCCTGTCGAAGTCCTGCAATCAATTCCCACTAAGCTTCAAAGTCTGATTCTCTAGGAATTCCTCCTCCCGTTGCCGGACCCCCAGGTTGGGAAGCCTGAGGTGGGGCTCAGAACCTTCACTCCAGTGGGTGGACTTCTGTGGTATAAGTGTTCGCCAGTCTGTGAGTCACCCACCCAGCAGTTATGGGATTAGATTTTACTCTGATTGCGCCCCTCCTACCGTCTCACTGTGGCTTCTCCTCTGTCCTTGGACGTGGGGTATCCTCCTTGGTGAAGTCCAGGGTCTTCCTGTCAATGATTGTCCAGCAGACAGTTGTGATTCTGGTGCTCTTACAAGAGGGAGTCAAAATTTTTCTTACTGAATGGACAATACTGTAGATTAGGCTAGGTTACAGGAAGGAGCTTTTCTAGAAGTTTATGCAATTTTTATGAGATAAGCTCTTCTGAGTTGAACGATGTTACCATGGCTTACCTACATTATGAAATAAGTACTAAAGAAGGTGGGCAAGGGAGAGTAGTGACAAGAAATTGCCTTTCTCTAAACTCTTATGTTCTGTTGTACCTGCTTAGGTGAAACATGATTTTTCAAAGCTTGGGTACATAGAACTTCCTGCAGAAGGTACATGAAGGCTTGCTTTACCCAGAGTGAATGTTCTTTGAAAGAAATCTGTCCTGTAAATGTCCTGCAATTAAAAGGACTGATTCTGGCCAGTAAAAACCCCTATGGCCCTCCTCACTCTCATCCCCCATGTGTGGGGCAGGTGCTAAGCATCCCGCAGAAGGCCGGGTGCACTGTCAGTGGCTGAGTCACAGGGTAACAGGAGCCTGAGTGCCCACACGGCCATGTGGAAGGCCACTGTCAACCTGGAATATTTTCACCGGATTCTGAGTGAGCAAGTGTGGAGCTGTAACTCTGACTTCGGAGGAGGAGACAGTGGCCTGCAGTGCGGTACTGATATCTCTGGCAGCTTGCTGAGGCTCATTCTGGGAAAGAGGAAAAAAAGTAGAAACCGGAACCAACTGCTCCTAGAACTACCTGCTGCCACCAGGGTCTCATTGAGTGATCTTCTTCTCTTCTTATGGAGCTTGAATCCTTGTGATATAGAGCCAGGTATCACTTGGCCACCTTCAACTGCATCAAAATCCTGCTGCTATCGATTGCCAGCCGCGTGGCTGACAGGGTCTTGGTGCTCCAGCCGGGTGTCAGGCCTGAGCCTCTGAGGTGGGAGAGCTGAGTTCAGGACACTGGACCACCAGAGACCTCCTGGTCCCCCGTAATATCAGTTGGCAAGAGCTCTCCCAGAAATCTCTGTCTCAACGCTAAGACACAGCTATACCCACCGGCCAGCAAGCTTCGGTGCTGGACACCCCAGCACTTGCTAGTTGTTAGTGCCAAACAACTAGCAAGACAGGAACACAACGCCACCCATTAGCAGAGAGGCTGCCTAAAATCATACTAAGTTTACAGACACCCCAAAACACACTGCCGGACACGGCCCTGCCCAGCAGAAAGACAAGCTCATGTGCCACAACGTTGACTGCAGCTCTATTTACAATAGCCAGGACATGGAAGCAACCTAAGCGTTCATCGACAGATGAATGGATAAAGAAGATGCAGCACATATATACAATGGAATATTACTCAGCCATAAAAAGAAACGAAACTGAGTTATTTGTAGTGAGGTGGATGGACGTAGAGTCTGTCATACAGAGTGAAGTAAGTCAGAAAGAAAAAAACAAATACCGTATGCTTACACATATATATGGAATCTAAAGAAAAAAAAAAGGTTCTGATGAACCTAGGGGCAGGACAGGAATAAAGACGCAGACGTAGAAAATGGACTTGAGGACACGGGGAGGGGGTAGGGTAAGCTGGGGCGAAGTGAGAGAGTAGCATGGACATATATACACTACCAAATGTAAAATAGATAGTAGTGGGAAGCAGCTGCATTGCACAGGGAGATCATCTCTGTGCTTTGGACCACCTAGAGGGGTGGAATAGGGAGGGTGGGAGGGAGACACAAGAAGGAGGGGATATGGGGATACATGTGCACATAAAGCTGATTCACTTTGTTATACAGCAGAAACTAACACAACATTGTAAAGCAATTATACTCCAATAAAGATGTTAAAAAAAAAAAGACTCATTCTTTTGAAACATTCCCTGTGGAGCAAGGTTCCCAGCCTAAGCCTAAGCTTGCTCACTTAGAATTCAGATGTACCTGTAAGTCTATCAGTTTCCCTTCCACTAGACTTTTTGTGCAGGGCAGTGGGTAGTCTTTGAGAAAGAATGAATCCAAAGGAGTCATATAAGTCCTGTTGAATATCAGTCACAGTTTGCAAGGGTGAAGAGCAAAGTAGAAGGTTACTTCTCATTCAGATGGTCTTTTGATCCAGACCCTATGGATTCCTGACAGAAACTGGGTTTGAGGAGAGGATACAGTCACTAAAAGTAAAATCTGAAAGAACTATTTTCAAAAGCATCATCTTGAGGCTTTGGAAATATAAGGTGTCATTGATTTGGTACTTGATAGCAAGTAAGCTGACATTTAGAGGGTCTACCATGTGTCATGTACTGTTCCAAGTATATTTAAACTACTAAATCTTCTCAGCAACCTTATGAGATAGGTATTGTTTTATTTACAACATTTAACGTAAATTGCAACATAGAGAAGTTAAGAAACTTTGTCCAAGGTAACACAGCCAGTAGGTAGAAAAGCTGGGATTTGAACCCAGTCACTCAGCCTCCAAAGTCCATGCTATTAAAATGGTACAACTTAAAGGTAGTAGGAAAAAGGGTCCTTTGATGTGACACCCTTCAGGGTCCCAGGGCATTGTCATCATTAACAGCATTTGCAGTTTTGCGCCTTATGTGGGCTTTGACACAATGAGGGGGTTTGTACTGAAGGACCTGAAGGAGCATGACTTCGACAGCCATCAACTTGGGCCAATGGGGGCAACACTGGAGGGGGAGGGAGAGCTGGGGGAGCTGGGGGAGTCCCAGGGTTCATTACCAACAAAAATGGGAGCTGAAGAAGGAGAGAAGGAAAATCAAGCCAGTCACATAGCAATTAGTTAGAGCCCACAAGAGACCCCCACCACCACCCGTTGAGATATGGGAGAGAGAGCAGAGTGGGCCATCTCCTTAAGGAGGAGGGACAAGATTCAGGGGATTATTGTTCACGAAAGTGGGATGACCCAGTTTCGAGTGTGGCCTGAGGACACATTTGTAATTATTAACTGTAATTAATGGTAGTGTTTGAAAAGTCTCCCACGATCTCATGTAGCTCAACTGTACAACAATGGAAAGCAGTGCAGTGAAGTTGTGAGACCATCCAACATCGTCTTGCCAGTGAAACTAGCAAAGGATTGGATTTTAAGAAATTTAATTCAACCACTATCCAACTTGGTCAGAAGCTCTCGCGGTTCCCAGAAACGTCTATATATCCCAGTTTCTTTATTGATAAATGGTAATACAGCAGTTATCCTCTAACTTATAAAGATTAATGTTAAGACAGGACTCTCAGGAATAACAGAACAATAACATTCCATATAATGACTTAGAACTATATCTGAAATTTTATTTTTAACCGTGGATGTAGTATATCTTCCCTTCAGCATTATTTTGCAATTCTACAGTGGCTAAGAAGGCCATATACCAAACCAACATTTCCATCGTAAGTGGTGATTTAAATGTTATATACAAATGAGGAAGATGATTCCATTTCAGCTAAATGGAATGTAAACCAAGCTTTGCAAACCATCCCAGAAATAATAGTAGAACTTAAAGATAAAACTCTAAATTTCGCAAGATAAAAATAATCTAAACCCATGCTAAGCAATATCTTTCATAAAGCAAAATAGCACAGAAAACAAAAAGATGACACATGGTATCTGTGAAATCATAAATTTACAAAGCCAGTTTCCTAGGAGAGAATCAACAGCTGGAAAAGTCTCTAAGAACTCTCTTCATTCAGGATTCAAAGAAAGACAGCTATCCTATAAAGTCCTACTTGTTCACATTTCTGGGTATCAGAGACTTTATGTCTTGCATCAGTCTGGGATTCTAACACCACACTTTTTTTTTTTTTAATTGAAGTATAGTTGACTTACAATGTTGTCTTAATTTCTGCCCTACAGCAAAGTGATTCAGTTACACATACGTATACATTCTTTTTTATATTCTTTTTCATTATGGTTTATCACAGGATATTGAATATAGTTCCCTGTGCTATACAGTAGGACATTGCTGTTTATCCATTCTATATATAATAGTTTGCATCTACTAACCCCAAACTCTCACTCCATCTCTCCCCCACCACCCCTCTCCCTTGGCAACCACAAGTCTGTTCTCTATGTCTGTGAGTCTGGTTCTCTAACTCCACACTCTTACTGACAGTTTTCCACATGTTTAAGAACATCCCAGTTTGATGTTGCTAACTTCCTGTATGCAGTGACTATATTGTTGTAATCATAATCGAACCTCTTTTTTCCTTAATCCCCCATCATGAAACTTATGTCTGTCTTGCGTTATGACTTGCTATGCAGAGATGGAAAGTGTATCTCCATGAGTCAACAGTAGCATCATAAATACTCTATTATGGGACACTAATGAAAGGGACAGCCAATTCCCCATCACACAGGCTTAGCAGAGGGTGCACAGAAGAGGAATAAATCAGTGACTAACAGCTGATTTGCAGTACTTAACATATAAAATATGGTCTGTGTCAGACATATAGTTGCAGATTCTCCTAATCCAGTGGTAAACTGATACACGTAACAAAATAATAACCAGTATATTAACCTCAGACTGTGCCCACCTGCCTTTGTGTTCCCTGACCCCTCTATGTGCAAAGGCAATTGCTGAAAAGACATCAAAAGACATCTGTTGGCTGAGTAATGTCCCTCACCATCTGGCCCTTGGTATACTGTCAGTGAACTTTTAACAGGTGCCTGGTGGAGATGGCTGCAAAATAGTCAAAATAATGTTGACCACGGCCATTTCTCCCACACACCCATTTGTCATTCTAACAATGGACTCCCCACTCAGGAAACCATGCTCAGTTAGATAATGCTGAGTCCTGTGGATCAACAGATACATGGTTTGAGCTATGGTGGTTCCCTCTGGACCCCTTATTGAATATTTATTCCATATTCAGCCCCCATGTCATACACGTCACAGCCAAAACAGTCTTTCACGGCCTGGCATTTCATGGAAAGACAGTCTCTTTGGAAACCTAAAGAAAAGGTTCAGGGGGGAATTTTAGCCCCGGGCTGCTTTAAAAAATAAATACTTCAACAAAGCCATTTGCATAATGAAACTGTATCATCCATAACAGATTTAGGAAATCATATCAAATGAAGCTACACTACAGTTTAAGGGTATGTTTTAGAGGGTAGATAAGTAAATCTTCTTAATCCACATAGCTTTATATTCTGTTTTGTTTCTTTCTGGGAGGGATCTCTTCACTCATTTTTAGAATGGAAAATGCTCATTGGAAAACAACAGCCTCTTGCTCTTGTGTATGTACCAATTTTCATGATTTATCTGAGGCAGCTTTTAAAATTCCTGGTGCTTTTTTCATTCTTTAACCTTGTAGTTCATATACTTGGTAAATAGGTCAATAGATGATTAGAGTCTCAGGGATGCCCATTAGTACAAAATGCAGGAGGCATCCAGGAATCACCCTGAACTTTTTCCCCTAAAACTGAGTTTTTCTTACTTGAAGCATAGATTCATGTTGTCACATACTCAACGATGCCCTGCCAGAAAAAGGCAGCTCTGTGCTCAGAAACTCTACTATGCATTTGCTTGCACTTATGCTAGGTTCCAGAATCTTTGAGATATTGTTCCGTTTGTTCCTTTTTGGAGACGAGCAAATGGAATGTTTTCATAGAATTCAAAAACTGCAGTCAGAAATTTGCATTCTGAGTTTTCCGCAAATCGTAATGTCCTCTGGGCTCTCTGGATCTTATTCTTAGTTTTTTTTAACATGGTCCCTTGATAAACAAGAAATTTCTTTGGGGGTTGGAAAACCCAGATTAAAGTCAAAGAATAATAGAGCTTTAAATCTTAATGAATAACATAATGAAGGCTCTTACGTCCAATAAATATTTTAATTAATTGCTTTTATTCTTATTTCCTAAGAAGCTCTGGTATTTCCAGATTCCTAAGTGGTTTTGGACCATGTTCTCCCAACAGCATAACTGTCAACATCAGACATCTATTGAGTACTGTTGCATGCTAGGCACCCTAATTACTTGAGTTCTGAAACTAATCAAGGATCATTTTATGGAATTGAATAACCAGAGCTAATTTGTATGTACATCTCCTCTCCCTTCTCCCAAGATGAACTACCTGATTTTGGCTGCTGGAAGGGCTTAGAGAGTCTTTAATTCTGGCTTTCTGGCTACGGAGATGATGAAGGGAAACTGACTGAAACAAACAAACAAACAAAAAACACAGATGCCATATTATTAACTTCATTTTAATCTATAGCCAGCAATTTTAGTGGGCCATGCCTGGAAAGAATTTGGGGCTAGTGTCAAATATGAAGAACAGAGGAAGGAAATACAACTTTTCCTGATCTTTTCAGTAGTCTTAGGTCTGTAATTCTTTCAAAGATATTCCTAACATTACTCTGAGCCCCCTATACACATACTACAGGTGGGCTTTAGATCTGGAACTATTATCATGGTTGTACAGTCAGGACAGGCTAGGTTATGCTGTTATAAAAAAGTAAATCAAGAGTAGGGGCAAGATGGCGGAAGAGTAAGACGCGGAGATCACCTTCCTTCCCACAGATACAGTAGAAATACATCTACACATGGAACTGCTCCTACAGAACACCCACTGAACGCTGGCAGAAGACGTCAGACCTCCCAAAAGGCAAGAAAATCCCCACGTACTTGGGTAGGGTAAAAGAAAAAAGAAATAACAGAGACAAAAGAATAGGGACGGGACCTGCGCCAGTGGGAGGGAGCCGTGAAGGAGGAAAGGTTTCCAGGCACTAGGAAGCCCCTTTGCGGGCAGAGACTGCGGGTGGCAGAGGGGGGAAGCTTCGGAGCCGCGGAGGAGAGCGCAGCCACAGGGGTGCGGAGGGCAAAGCGGAGAGACTCCCGCACAGAGGCTCGGCGCCAACCAGCACTCACCAGCCCGAGAGGCTTGTCTGCTCACCCGCCGGGGCGGGCGGGGGCTAGGAGCTGAGGCTCGGGCTTTGGTGCTAGCCGGGAAGGAGTCCGGGAAAAAGTCTGCAGCTGCCGAAGAGGCAAGAGACTTTTTCTTGCCTCTTTGTTTCGCGGCGCGCAAGGAGAGGGGATTCAGAGCGCTGCCTAAACGAAATCCAGAGACGGGTGCGAGCCGCGGCTATCAGCGCGGATCCCACAGCAACAGGGGCGCAGAGGGAAAAACGGAGAGATTCCCGCACAGAGGCTCAGCGCCGAGCAGCGCTCACCAGCCCGAGAGGCTTGTCTACTCACCCGCCGGGGCGGGCTGGGCTGGGAGCTGAGGCGCGGGCTTCGGTCGGATCGCAGGGAGAGGACTGGGGTTGGCAGCGTGAACACAGCCTGAAGGGGTTGGCGTGCCGCGGCGAGCTGGGAGGGAGCCGGAGAGGAGGTCTGCAGCCACCGAAGAGGCAAGAGACTTTTTCTAGCCTCTTTGTTTCGCGGCGCGCAAGGAGAGGGGATTCAGAGCGCCGCCTAGATGAACTCCAGAGGCGGGCGTGAGCCGCGGCTAACAGTGCGGACCCCAGAGACGGGCGTGAGCTGCGGCCATCAGCGCGGACCCCAGAGACTGGTAGGAAACGCTAAGGCTGCTGCTGCCACCACCAAGAAGCCTGTGTGCGAGCACAGGTCACTCTCCACACTGCCCCTCCCGGAAGCCGGTGCAGCTCGCCACTGCCAGGCTCCCGTGATCCGGGGACAACTTCCCTGGGAGAACACACGGCGCGCCTCAGGCTGCTGCAACGTCACGACGCCTCTGACGCCGCAGGCTCGCCCCGCCTCCTCCGTACTGCTCCCTCCCCCGGCCTGAGTGAGCCAGAGCCCCCGAAGCAGCTGCTCCTTTAACCCCGTTCTGTCTGGGTGGGGAACGGACGCCCTCAGGCGACGTACATGCAGAGGCCGGTCCAAATCCAAAGCTGAATGCTGGGAGCTGTACGAACAAAGAAGAGAAAGGGAAATCTCTCCCAGCAGCCTCAGAAGCAGTGGATTAAAGCTCCACAAACAACTTGATGTGCCTGCATCTGTTGAATAACTGAATAGACAACGAATCATCCCAAATTCAAAAGGTGGACTTTAGGAGCAGGATATATTAATTTCCCCTTTTCCTTTTTTTGTGAGTGTATATGTGTATGCTTCTGGGTGAGATTTTGTCTGTATAGTTTTGCTTTCACCATCAGTCCTAGGGTTAGGTCCATCCATTTTTTTTTTTTTTACTTAAAAAAATTTTTTTTTCCTAATATATGTTTTCTTAATAATTTTTTCCGTATTTTCTATTTTTAGAAATTAAAAAATTTTTTAATAAGTTTTTTCATATTTTTTATTTTAAAAAATTAAAATTTTTTTTCTTAATAAATTTTTTTCTTAAAAATTTTTTCTTATTTTTTACTATAAAAAATTAATAAATCTATTTTTAAAAATTAAAAAAAATTTTTTTCTGAATACATTTACTCTTAATATTTTTTTTCTTATTTTTTATTATAATAGCTTTATTTTATTTTATTTTATCCTCTTTTTTTCTTTCTATTTTTTTCTCCCTTATATTCTGAGCTGTGTGGATGAAAGGCTCTTGGTGCTCCAGCCAGGCATCAGGGCTGTGCCTCTGAGGTGGGAGAGCCAACTTCAGGACACTGGTCCACAAGAGACCTACCAGCTCCACGTAATACCAAACGGCAAAAATCTCTCAGAGATCTCCATCTCAACATCAAGACCCAGCTTCACTCAACGACCAGCAAGCTACAGTGCTGGACACCCTATGCCAAACAACTAGCAAGACACGAACACAGCCCCATCCATTAGCAGGGAGGCTGCCTAAAATCATAAGGCCACAGACACCCCAAAACACACCACCAGACGTGAACGTGCCCACCAGAAAGACAAGATTCAACCTCATCCACCAGAACACAGGCAATAGTCCCCTCCACCAGGAAGCCTACACAACCCACTGAACCAACCTTACCCACTGGGGACAGATACCAAAAACAACGGGAACTACGAACCTGCAGCCTGTGAAAAGGAGACCCCAAACACAGTAAGATAAGCAAAATGAGACGACAGAAAAACACACAGCAGATGAAGGAGCAGGGTCAAAACACACCAGACCTAACAAATGAAGAGGAAATAGGTAGTCTACCTGAAAAAGAATACAGAATAATGATAGTAAGGATGATCCAAAATCTTGGAAATAGAATAGACAAAATGCAAGAAACATTTAACAAGGACGTAGAAGAACTAAAGAGGAACCAAGCAACGATGAAAAACACAATAAATGAAATTAAAAATACTCTACATGGGATCAATAGCAGAATAACTGAGGCAGAAGAAAGGATAAGTGACCTGGAAGATAAAATGGTGGAAATAACTACTGCAGAGCAGGATAAAGAAAAAAGAATGAAAAGAACTGAGGACAGTCTCAGAGACCTCTGGGACAACATTAAACGCACCAACATTCGAATTATAGGGGTCCCAGAAGAAGAAGAGAAAAAGAAAGGGACTGAGAAAATATTTGAAGAGATTATAGTTGAAAACTTCCCTAATATGGGAAAGGAAATAGTTAATCAAGTCCTGGAAGCACAGAGAGTCCCATACAGGATAAACCCAAGGAGAAACACGCCAAGACACATATTAATCAAACTGTCAAAAATTAAATATAAAGAAAACATATTAAAAGCAGCAAGGGAAAAACAACAAATAACACACAAGGGAATCCCCATAAGGTTAACATCTGATCTTTCAGCAGAAACTCTGCAAGCCAGAAGGGAGTGGCAGGATATACTTAAAGTGATGAAGGAGAAAAACCTACAACCAAGATTACTCTACCCAGCAAGGATCTCATTCAGATGTGATGGAGAAATTAAAACCTTTACAGACAAGCAAAAGCTGAGAGAGTTCAGCACCACCAAACCAGCTTTACAACAAATGCTAAAGGAACTTCTCTAGGCAAGAAACACAAGAGAAGGAAAACACCTACAATAACAAACCCAAAACATTTAAGAAAATGGGAATAGGAACATACATATCGATAATTACCTTGAATGTAAATGCATTAAATGCTCCCACCAAAAGACACAGACTGGCTGGATGGATACAAAAACAAGACCCATATATATGCTGTCTACAAGAGACCCACTTCAGACCTAGAGACACATACAGACTGAAAGTGAGGGGATGGAAAAAGATATTCCATGCAAATGGAAATCAAAAGAAAGCTGGAGTAGCAATTCTCATATCAGACAAAATAGACTTTAAAATAAAGACTATTACAAGAGACAAAGAAGGACACTATATAATGATCAAGGGATCGATCCAAGAGGAAGGTATAACAATTGTAAATATTTATGCACCCAACATAGGAGCACCTCAATACATAAGGCAAATACTAACAGCCATAAAAGGGGAAATCGACAGCAACATAATCATAGTAGGGGACTTTAACACCCCACTTTCACCAATGGACAGATCATCCAAAATGAAAATAAATAAGGAAACATAAGCTTTAAATGATACATTAAACAAGATGGACTTAATTGATATTTATAGGACATTCCACCCAAAAACAACAGAATACACATTTTTCTCAAGTGCTCATGGAACATTCTCCAGGATAGATCATATCTTGGGTCACAAATCAAGCCTTGGTAAATTTAAGAAAATTGAAATCGTATCAAGTATCTTTTCCGACCACAACGCTATGAGACTAGATATCAATTACAGGAAAAGATGTGTAAAAAATATAAACACATGGAGGCTACACAATACACTACTTAATAACGAAGTGATCACTGAAGAAATCAAAGGGGAAATCAAAAAATACCTAGAAACAAATGACAATGGAGATACAACGACCCAAAACCTATGGGACGCAGCAAAAGCAGTGCTAAGAGGGAAGTTTATAGCAATACAAGCCTACCTCAAGAAACAGGAAACATCTCGAATAAACAACCTAACCTTGCACCTAAAGCAATTAGAGAAAGAAGAACAAAAAAACCCCAAAGCTAGCAGAAGGAAAGAAATCATAAAGATCAGGTCAGAAATAAATGAAATAGAAATGAAGGAAACAATAGCAAAAATCAATAAAACTAAAAGCTGGTTCTTTGAGAATATAAACAAAATTGATAAACCATTAGCCAGACTCATCAAGAGAAAAAGAGAGAAGACTCAAATCAATAGAATTAGAAATGAAAAAGGAGAAGTAACCACTGACACTGCAGAAGTACAAAAGATCATGAGAGATTACTACAAGCAACTCTACGCCAATAAAATGGACAACCTGGAAGAAATGGACAGATTCTTAGAAATGCACAAACTGCCGAGACTGAACCAGGAAGAAATAGAAAATATGAACAGACCAATCACAAGCACTGAAATTGAAACTGTGATTAAAAACCTTCCAACAAACAAAAGCCCAGGACCAGATGGCTTCACAGGCGAATTCTATCAAACATTTAGAGACGAGTTAACACCTATCCTTCTCAAACTCTTCCAAAATATTGCAGAGGGAGGAACACTCCCAAACTCATTCTACGAGGCCACCATCACCCTGATACCAAAACCAGACAAAGATGTCACAAAGAAAGAAAACTACAGGCCAATATCACTGATGAACATAGATGCAAAAATCCTCAACAAAATACTCGCAAACAGAATCCAACAGCACATTAAAAGGATCATACACCATGATCAAGTGGGGTTTATCCCAGGAATGCAAGGATTCTTCAATATACGTAAATCAATCAATGTGATACACCATATTAACAAATTGAAGGAGAAAAACCATATGATCATCTCAATAGATGCAGAGAAAGCTTTCGACAAAATTCAACACCCATTTATGATAAAAGCCCTGCAGAAAGTAGGCATAGAGGGAAATTTCCTCAACATAATAAAGGCCATATATGACAAACCCACAGCCAACATTGTCCTCAATGGTGAAAAACTGAAACCATTTCCACTAAGATCAGGAACAAGACAAGGTTGCCCACTCTCACCACTATTATTCCACATAGTTTTGGAAGTGTTAGCCACAGCAATCAGAGAAGAAAAAGAAATAAAAGGAATCCAAATCGGAAAAGAAGAAGTAAAGCTGTCACTGTTTGCAGATGACATGATACTATACATAGAGAATCCTAAAGATGCTACCAGAAAACTCCTAGAGCTAATCAATGAATTTGGTAAAGTAGCAGGATACAAAATTAATGCACAGAAATCTCTTGCATTTCTATACACTAATGACGAAAAATCTGAAAGTGAAATTAAGAAAACACTCCCATTTACCATTGCAACAAAAAGAATAAAATATCTAGGAATAAACCTACCTAAGGAGACAAAAGACCTGTATGCAGAAAATTATAAGACACTGATGAAAGAAATTAAAGATGATACAAATAGATGGAAAGATATA